>NW_005054308.1:7320026-7326903 GCF_000277835.1 Geospiza fortis | reverse complement strand
AGTCCAGGTGCCTGCCAGCCTCCCAACCAGCCATTCTCGCAGGAAGGAGTCACAACAAGCCTATCCTCGGCAAAGGTCCTTTGGTTGACTTCCAAATTGTCCGTGACAGAAGGGAGAGGTGGACAGAGGGAGAGCCAGACCCTCGGGAAGGCGAAGACGTTGGGGAGAAGGGAGCAGGAGAAGGAGGAGGGCGATGCTCCTGGGCGGAGGCGGCGTTGGAGAGAGGCCCCGGCGCTCGGGGAAGGAACGGTCCCCCACTGGGGGGAAACCTCGCTCCTCCGAGCTTCCTGAGCGGCTGCCCCGCCATCCATCCCAGGGGGACACACAGGGGACTCGTTGGGGCCACACAGAGCAGACTTGTTTTGGTAAATCCAGACGAACTTCTAGCAATAATTTAAAACTTGATATATATATATAATAATAAAAAAATCTCCCCTTTCCAACCCAGCCAGAACACTTTTGTTTTTTTGAAGAGACACTAAGACATGAGTGTGTGCACAGGAGGAGAGAGAAGGGAAAAAGGTTGGGTCTGCTGGGAGCAGGTCTGGCTCTGGTCAGGGTAGTAATAGCAAAATGGTGTTTTGGATGCAGATCGTCTTTGCTTTCCAGCCACAAGAGAAGAAAATCGTGTGCGTTGAAGTTTCTCCCAAGCAGCCTATTCCTGGGAACCCACCTTCCAGCTCCCTTCCTGTCCCACCCCCTCATGTCTGCCCTTCTCCGAGCCATTCCCCACCACCCTACCCCACCCCCGGCAGGAAGCTGCAGCCTCTCTACTTCCCCACTGTCTGCGACTCTGCAGCTGATGGGGCAGGGGATTGCTGGCTCAGGTTTTTGGCATCCTCTTGTGCAGGCTGGCTGGGTGAGGCGTGGGCTTGGCTGGATGGGCACTGGCTGACCGTTTTGCTGGAAGACTGGGATGGGTAGCGCTTCCTGCCATCTCCCCCTGACGTCGTAGGGTATCTCTTGTGTCCACCTTCCTCCCCCATGGGTGGCTGCAAGAGAAGCACCCCAGTATCAGCACAGCCTCCTCCAAATAAAGATCCTGATCCCTCCCCTGGGTTCAGGAAATAGCCTTCCTGCAAGCCTCCAATTGCAGCTTCTCTCTCCCTGGCCCACATTCACCCCAAGCACTCAGCTTCCCTGTCCAAATTTCCTGCTGCCACATTTGACAGAAAAACCGACTGACTTCCACAAAGTGACCACAATGGTGACAACCTGCTCTTGGTCACGTGCTTCCCACACAGAGGCACTGTCCAGAAGTTTGGGAGCCAAAGCTCCACACAATGCTGGCTCTACTCAAACCATCAAAGCTCCCTTTCCTCACCAGGGAGGACAGGCTCACCCAGCTCTGCTATCCCACACTGAGTGGGTTTGCCATATTCCAATCCCGCAGTTTGTTCCTGGCCTGGCTGCAATGACTGGGAGTGACAGTAGGGTGTCACTGCCCCCCTCCCCACCACCACTTGGGGCCCCAAAATCCTCCATCCTCAGAGGACAGGGTCCTCAGTGTGGTGCAGGAACTGTCTCTACTCACATCTACTCGGAAGTCCTCGAGGCGCTTGAACTTGCTGAGGTATTCTTGCAGTTTGCTGTTAATGTCCAGATTTTTGGCTTTGGAATATTTTAAGAAGGCCCAGAACTTTTCCAGCCCATAGAGCTGCCCTGGAGGAAAAAAAAAAAAGCAAACAATCCAGATGTCAGCAGAACAAAAACCAAACAAGACACCTTTCCTTCAGGCTTCCCCACAAACCCTACTGTCCTGCTGGTGGGCACAGCCTAGGCAAGATGGAACACCTGGAGGGAAGCAACCTACATCAGTCCTGGGCAGCCCCACCTTGGGATGTCCCCAGGCTCAGTCACTGCAGGGCTCTGAGAAATCCCACAGGAAATGGTGCCTGTACAGGAATGCTTTGGCAGAGCTGCACCCTCCCACTGCCCTCCTCCAAGCCCCAGCAATCTTCACAATGGTGATACTCAACCCTCTCCCATGAAATGAGCAACAGGACCAGTCCACAGCACTATGTGGCTTCCCCACAATGATGAGAAGAGGTTCAGGAGCACCACACAGCTGAGCTACATCACTGCCAATCCCAGGGAAGCCAAAGGAGGCACTTACCAGCTTCATAATCCTTGATGGTCTCTTCTTGGAAGTCCTTAAATATGTCTGGCCGGAATTTCTTCTCCAGCCCGTAGCTGTAGTATCTGAAAAGGCACTCCAGACCGTACCTGGGAAGGGAGCAGCACATGCAGCTCACACACTGCTGCACACAACACAGGGCAGCAGCAGCAGGAGACTGAGAACAACCCCAGACCCACCTTCAAGCAAGGCAGAGCCACTGCCTTAATTTCCTGTGAGCCCTGTAGAAGGCCAAACCCTAAGAAAAGTCCACTCTACCCCTCCTCTCTTACCTGTATCCCTCCTTCCCATCCTCCACAGCCAGTTGCTTGAACTCCTCATACATTTTCTTGTTGAAGTGATCTCGGAGGAAGAAGGACCAGAACCGGAAAAGCGTGTTCATCTCCTGGGACTGACCAATGCCCAGTCGTTTTCGCTCTGTTTGGGGAAGAGGGGACGATTACAAAGCCAATCCTCCCCCAGGGAATCAGGGGCTCACGTGCAGGAGTGCCCTGTGGTACTGGGATGACAGCAACCCAGCCCCAGCACTGGACACCATGAGCCCCTCAGAAACCTCAGGGACACAGCAGGGATGTCCTGTAGGACCTTGTGTCCATCCCTACCATGTTCCTGTCCCCAGCATGGCAGCACAGACACCCTGTCCCTCCCCTGAGTACAGGGTCCCTACCGTTGAGGCAGCGCCGCCGGTACTTGTGGTAGACGTGTTGTGTGAAGCCGTTCTCCTTGAGCAGCTCGTGGGAGGGATGCTGGAACTTGGGCAGGGACTGCGGGGTGCAGCCATAGCTCCCAACAGCTGGGGTCCCCTCCGAGGGGCTGGAGCTGAGGTAGAGATTGCTGTCAGCACCCTTTCCACCCAGCAGAGGGGGGTCACACTCCACCCCACCTGTCTGTTGGTCCCACCCACACCTTGTCACTACCCTGGGTTTGGGGCATGAGCCATGGAGCAGTGTACTAGGAATGGGACCGATGTTTTTAATCAAGTCTCATCTTGCTACTCTCCAAGGCCACAGATTTTCCCCAAGCCTTTCCAGGAAGGGCAGGTTTGGATCCCTGGATGCTGCTTTCCCTTTCTTCCCACATTCCCTCCCTTTCCCACTTCTGCCTCCTCCACGATCCTGCAGGCCTGTCCCTGGTACCTGATGGAGGCAGTCCTGGGCCTGTGCTCCCTGGAGTCCATAACCCAGCCCACGTGGCACTCCATGGGAGGGTTCGAACTGTGCCTCGTCTTCCTCTTCCGTGGAGTCTGCAAGACACGGAGCATCACAGATGTGCTCCCTTCCTCCTCAGGCCCCAGCTGGGAGCCCCAGCTCCTGTCCCCCAGCCCAGCCTGGTCCCACCTTGGCATCTATCGTCCTGCCCTCTTTCACCACGGGGTAGAAGCGGGGCGTCTGCGTGGGGTCCTTGAGCTGCGGCGTGCGCGGTGTGCGCGGCGTCCGGGCGTTGCGGTAGTTGGGCGATTCTGGGACGGTCGTGGGCAAAGAGCGGGCGATGGTGGAGGGCTCAGGGACTCCGAAGAGCTTGTTGGCCAAAGCGTCTGTAGGTACTGCAGGGAGAGACCCCCACCCTGTGTCAGCCTGGGCTCCAGGCACTGAGTCACTGCCAGCCAGCAGATGGAAGCAGCAGGGGCCGGAATGCAGGGACATGTCCCAGCTCTCCCACACAGGCAGCCTGAAATCCAGTTTGGCCACAAAGCACAAATCTGAGCAGCAGATGCAAAGAGCTCCCCACAAGGTATCTGTTTCCTAGTGGTTAACAGCAGCAACAAATCCCTATCCCGTAAGACACAGCCCTGGTGTCACACAGGCAAACAAGGTCCAGCAGGCAGCTGCCCTTCCAAGTACTCAGAGAGGGTCCAAGAGGAAAGCCAAATCCCAGGAACAACATCTGAGCCTGCCACAGTTTCCTCACTCCACTGGGACACCCCTGCTTTTGGGCTCCTCTTCCAGAGCCCCACAGCATTCAGCTGGGAGCATTAATCTGGGAATGATGCAATTCAGAAAATCCTGTGAACTAAATAATCCACTACACCTGTGACCCCAGTTCCTTCTCCCCAGCTGCTACCCTGCCTCCAAGAGCCTCTCAGCATGAAAAGCCTGCACAAATTTGGTCCCATCCATTCATCCCCCATCTCTTACCTTGCTGGAACCTGGGGGGACCAGGAGGAACTTCCTGGTTTGGATCCACGGGGGGCTCTGGGGTCAGGGTGTCAAACTGCTCCCTGCTGATCATATTCACCTTCTTGAAGTTCTCCACCTCTTGCTGCATTGGAGGAAGAAGATGGTGAAGAAACCACTCACCCCATCACAACCATGGCTCTGCTTGAGCAACAGCCACAACACTGGGCCCCGAGGGCAGTCACAGGGCCTGGGTGCCCACAGGGCACTGGCTGCATAGGGGCAGGAAGGGGAGAGGCAGCAGACAGAAAACTGGGCACTGCACAGGCCACATTTGAGTCATCAATGCTGCCAAGCTCTCAGGGATCCCACAAAGCAGCTTCACTAACCAGCACCTGTTTCTTTCAGGCTTTTACCAGCCAGGTCAGAGCCAGCGCAGTAAAGCTCAACATGAGCTCAGTGACCCATTTTTGGCCAGGTCCCTCTGCCACCCTCCTCTGTCCCTAGAGCACCCCTCCCCACACCCTCACAGCCATGCTGGCAGCAGGGCACAGTGCCCCCATGGATCTGAAGGACCCACAGCCCAACACACACTGCCCCTGTCACCCCAGAGAGCAGCACTGCTTCAGCAATGGGCCAGGTATCAAACTTAGAAGCACTGAGCCCAGCTGGCAGCTCTAATAAGTCATCCCGCCTCACAGCCATGATTTCTGTCACTGAATGAGTCTAGGCAAGTCCCTGGAAGTGAGAGTCACCAAGTTGGGACCCCGATGTTTCAAAACAGCAGATGGGCTTTCTATAAAAAGCCCATGTCTATGCAAACTGACACCAAAATGGAGAAGAGCATGGGCCAAGAGCAGCCCAGCCACCTACGAATCCGTCCCCAGCACACGTAGTCTCCAACAGGCTGTGCCCAAAGCACAGGGCACTAAGGGCAGTGCAGAGACACCCCATTCCTCTCACAGATCTGGCACTGCCAGCTGAGATCCTGGCAGACAGTGGGCCCCATGTTCCAGGTCACCTCACTACTGGCACTTTGTTTACCTGGTTGTAGCCTCACATCTGCTTACAGCACTGTGTTTATCCCTGGTATGGCCAAACATGATGCTGGGAGCCAAGAATCCCAAACACTGCAAGAGGACTAATCCCAGTTTAGCTGTACCCCATGAACAGGCTGTAACCCACTGCCCTGCCCTTTTCACACTGCTGCACACGAGGCTCCCCACAGGCCACAGGGATCCCTCCCATCCTCGGATCAGCCACTCTCACCTTGATCTGCGAATACTCCGGCTCAAACTGCTCTGTCCACAGGTCCTGCTCGTAGTAGTAGAGCCCATCATTGATCACCTTGGCCAGCTCTGAGCTCATTTTAGCCCTGGAGGTGTGGTTGCCAGTCCTGTCCCCGCCGGGGTGGCGGCGCAGGTACGGGGGGGTCTGGGTCACAATGAGGATCTTGTTCACGTCGCGGTCGTCGATCTCGTAATCAGAGTCCTCGTCTGACCAGTCAGTGAAGGTGTTCTTGCGCCCGTCCATCTGCTCCATCTCCTCATCAAAGAGGAAGTCGAGCTCTTCAGGCTCATCTTGGTCCTTTTGCTTCTGCTGCTGCGGTGTCTTTGACTCCTCTGGTTTCTGCAGGTCGGGGGGCAAGGGTGACACAGGGTAAAGCCCACACAGTGACACAAGACCCAGCTCTCGCCCCTTGTTGCTTTACCCAGCCTGTCTGGGGAGAATATTCATTTACACCAGTGAGGAGCAGCTCCAAAGGGGCTCAGATGGACACAGGAGAGACTGGGACATCACTCCCAACAGACCCTACTGACTGAATCCTGCCCATGTATGATCCAAGTCACCCCAATCACTGGGAGACTCCCAGTCCAACAGCTCCTACATCACTTACCTTGGGCCTGGCTGGGGAAGGTCGGGGTCTCTTCTTCACTTCAATCCATGTCTCTGAATCCAGGTCTGGCAGACTTGTGGACAAACCCTTGGGCATTGTCTTCAGGTTACTGACCTCCTCTGTTTTGGTGGGGACTGGGCTGGCAGGACGTGGGGAGCCTGGAGCAGACTCTGGAGCCAAAAAGAGCCACAAACTGCTTTAGAGGGAGGGAGGGAACCCAGGGGGTGTAGTTACAAATTACCCAACCATTCTGGCAGCATGGCACAGCCTGCAGGACTAACTGGCACACAGTGGCCACAAGTGCTAGAGTGGGAATCTCCAGTTAAAGTTATGATGCCAGGGGCAGCCACAGGGCTTTGCAGGTGACAGCTTCCCAGACATACAAAGCCCTAAAGCAGGTGCTCTGCTGCTCTCTGGGAAACTTTCCAGAGAGAGTCTGCAGCCAGATCTTCTGTCAAAACTCTTATGGCAGCCCCAACATCCTTCACGTGGGCTCTCAGGCCCAGTCCTGGGCTCCTGCCAGCCCCCGTGGGATGAGGTGACAAGAGCAGGGGAAGCCCATGAAGGACAGAAGACCCTTCTGCAGCACTTGGCTGACAGCTCCACACCTGCTGCCCAATTTGTGCCCAGTATCTCCTCAACCAACAAAGGAAGGCTGGATTCACAAGTGTCCTCTGCTCTGCCCAGCAGCTGTAGACTATTTCCAGGCATGCCAAGAGACTTTCAGCA
>NW_005054308.1:7300479-7320010 GCF_000277835.1 Geospiza fortis | reverse complement strand
ACTGACTCTCTCTGAATCCCTTCAACTTCAACAGAGAACAAGCCACACTCAGTCTCTCACACTACCCCATGCCTGGAAGCAGCAGCATTCTGGGAGTCCAAGGACAGAGCCCACTCCAGCTCCCACCACCAAGCAGAAAGGCACTGGCAGAGCCCTGCCCTGGGAACACTCCTGACTCTCAGGGTCTCAGTCCTGCTGCAGTCTCAGCACTGCATCCCACACCTCCCTCCTCATTCCCCCAGTGCTCACCAGTCTCCTTCTGGAAGCTCTGCCGGGGCACAAACTCGGGGCAATTGATGAACTGTGAGAAGTCTGTCTGTGTGTAGTCTGCCATAGGAGGGCCAGGCAGAGCCCATTTTTCTGGCTGCTCTTTTCTCCTGATCTTCTCATCCACGATTTCCACCACCTTGCTGTCCTTCAGAGCCTGGAACCAAGCAGTACTTGGTTAACTTAGGGCCTTGCTCTGGCATATTGAGGGGGTCAGCCCAAGCCATTCCTCCCTGGGAGGACTAACAGGAGGCAGGAGCAAATCAAGAACAAGAGAAAGCTCCATTTGCACCTCACCCACAGTGAACAGGCATTACACAGGGGTGATGAGGAGCAGAACAAGGAGCAAAGGTCCCCTTTCCTTGCCCTCACCTTGATGATGAGGCTGATGTCAGTGGTGAGTGCCTGCACGCGGTGGAAGCTGGCGATCAGCGTGATGGGCAGGAACCCCTCCGAGTCCATCTTGCGCCGCAGGAAGAAATCCCGCTCCAGGTTGTCCACGCTGAAGTAATATTCTCTGCATGGACAACGTGTCAGTGAGAGAAAGACCCAAACCACCATTCTCTGGGTACCCCCTAGGAAATAACCCCCACACACACTGAGGGGAGCAAGCCCAGGGAGCCCAGATGTCAACACCTCAGCATAGTCAACACGTCAGCTCTAACGCTTCCCATGGGATTGGATGGACAGTCCCCCACCACCCAACAAGGACAGGAGGTGGTGCTCACATCTGCCTCTTGATGTAGTCCTTGAGCAGCTCCTGGTCCACGCTGTAGAGCTCAGCACTGCTGATGTTGTCAAAGTAGTAGGTGATGTTGCTGGCGTACTTCTGGGTGCGGGAGCCGTCCGAGCCCTCGAATTTCCGGTACCCATACTGGTAGTCAAAGTGCCCTGGGGGACACCAGGGTCAGCACAGAGCCCCTGGGGTCTGCCCTGCCAGATGGGGGTGGACTCCTGCACAAACACTTCCCTCTTCCTGAGGATCCCCTGGAAGCCCTCAGTACAGCACCCACATCCCTCATCCTCCTGCTCTCTGCCTCTGCTACAGAAGAGCCAGGAACCCTCTTACCCAAGGGTAACTGGGCAGCCCAGCTGATGCATGAAGGACCTACACTGAAGCTGCATCAGTGCTAGCACAGACACTGCCCAATCAAATGTCAGGGCAGATGCTCTTTCTCACCCAAGCCATGACTCCTGCTTGGCTCTCAAATGGCATAAAGCCTTCACAGACTATCAACATCCTTCAATTCCTGCTCACAGAAGTATTGCAAGGGGCAGAAACATAAAAAAGAACTTGGTCTGAGTAGCAGGAAGACATCTGCTTTTATAAAAATACTAGTATGAATTATTTGCTTTGTTAACAGCAGCTCAACTTACCGGCTGCAATGACCTGCCACAATACTCCCCTGCATCCCTGGAGTGCTCTGCCCTCCCCTGCCCACTTTAGAGCCCCAGATCTCTCAGGCACACAGACACAGAGCTCTGTGTCACTCTCCCTGCAGTCACAAGAGCACACACACACACACAATGCTCACCTCCTCTGCCACGGCCCCTGCCCCTGCCCCGGCCGCGGCCCCGGCCCCGGAAGGTTCCTCGCACGGCGCCTCCCTCGCTCTTCACGCTGGACGTCTCGTCGTGGTCCTGCCAGCTGCGCTCGTGCTTGTTGTCAGGGTGCCAGCCTGCAGCAGGGGGAGGAGAGGCAGGAGGGGAGTTAGGGCATGACAGCACCTCCCCTCTGAATGCAGGACAGTTGTCCCCCGGGCACCAGGGCTTGTTCTGCCCCGTGGCCAGGCCAGGAGGGTCCCCAGCCCGAGCCCCACCTTTGAGCTCGCTGCGGTTGTTGGAGGGGTGCCTGTGCTGCTCGTTCTGCCGGTTGTTCCGAGAGGCTGTTTTGTCCCTGGGCACCTCTGACTTCATGTCTATCTGCAGAGGGACCCACTTGTGTTTGTTGCCTGCAAAAGGACAGGGTTTGGGTGTGACACAGGTTCAGAGTGCATCTGCTTCCTCCCCCGCAGCCCCCACACGTGGAGGGGAGAGAGCAGCAGGGCCTTTTGGACAGACCCTGTCCTCTGACACCCCTCCAGGCCTCAATGGATGCAGAACAGCTCTGACCAGGACTCTGAGACATGGAGGGACATGAGTCAGAGCTTGCCTGTGGCAATTGTTACAGCACTTGTCCTTCCTCTGCCCCTTTCTGCCTGCCCAGGCTCAGGCCAGACTGAGCCCACGTGTCAACTACAGCTGATAGAACCCACAGTAAGGGGCTGCTCTATGCCCCCATGGAGCACACGGGAAGGCAGGCTCCTGCCCTGCCCCTGCTTGGGCTCTGCTCCACCTGATCCCACCAAAATGCCACCTGAAGATTGCAAACACCTTTTCCCACAGCTGTCCCTGCACCGGATCATGTCCTGCAGCAAGGCCTCCAGAGAAGGCAGAGGATGCTTCCACTGCCTGAGGGCTGGGAAGGGGAAGAGAAGCTGAGCCTGGTGGACTGTCCCCACCAGCTCCTGCCTTACCTTTCTTCTTCTGGGCTGACTTCTGGTTGTCATCATCACCATTCTTCTCCTCCCCAGACTCATCAGATTTGGTTTTCAGGCTCTCCTTGCCATCGCTCCCATCTCCCTTTTCCTGCTCTTTCATGTCTTTCTTGACAGGCACCTTCCGAAGGGACGGCGCTTTGTGTGGCTGCTGGGGACACAGCAGGGCAGGAAAATGTGAGAGGTGGGAGTAGTGAGGAGCTGGAGGCAGCCCCCAGCTGTTCCAGCAGGAACAGGAAGACTTTGCCCTAGGCTGGGTGCATCCCTGCTCTGTACCTCCCAAAGCTGTCCTGCTCCTAGGGAAGGGCTCATGGCTGAGCAGGGCAAGGCCTCATTGAAGCACCAAGATGGGCTGACAGCGAGACCTCGTGCTCATGGATGAGTCTGTCCTGTAAAGGACCAGACTGCCCAAGTGACAAAAGGATGAGTGACCACCTTGCCCTGACAGACAGCCAGGAGCTAGCAGAGCAGCACCCAAAAATAGAAAGGTTTCAATGACACCCATGTCCTCAGAAGGGAGGAAGGGCTGAGCCCCTTCAGCACACCAAACCCTTCTCGCGCATTTTCAGTTCCTCCTGTGGAGCTCCTGACCTTGGCCCAGTCCCTTCCTGCACAGAGCAGGTCTGGGAGCTGGCCTACCTGCTCCAGCCAGCCCAGGGTTTAGACTGGGCTCCAGGTTCCCAGAATAGCACTGAGGGAGGGAGGCAGCCCTAAAAGGAAATTCCCTGCACACTATTCCTGGCTGCCTCTGCACTGACACTCAGCACCCCAAATGGCCTGGCTCAGCCAGTGCATCCAGAGGGATAGGGAGGTCTGCAAGGGCCTCATCCTGCCCATCACAGTGGTTCTGTGTTCTCACCTGCACACTCTTGTGGGCTATTTCTCCAGGTGTTGGCCAATTTGTGGCATCACCAAAGTCACCAACCTGGTACCAAAGAGAAAGGTCCTGTTAGTCCACAAAGCTGCAGGTGTCCCCTGCAGCAGGGAAGAATGCTTTCCATCCACCACTGCCCCACAAACAGCTGTCCCCAGGAGGCTGGAGGGAGACACCCACACTGCACATACACAGCCCCTCTCCCCCCCAAAGCAGGAACCCTGAACTAATTCCAAATAGCTGCAGACAAGTTTATGTCCATCAGACATTGTAATGAGGCTGCCACTGCTCCTGCAAACTGCATGTTCCCAGGCTCTCACCAAATATTCTGCCCCAGCAGCAGCAGCATTTGGCAGCAAGTTGCCCAGGGTAATTCACTCAATTACAGGCACCATGCCTTGCACAGGGAAAGCACTCAGCTTACAGCATTCTAAATACACCTGATGCAACTACACTCCACTGAAGAAGCTCTTCCAGCTCCTGGCAGCCACAGCCAGGCACAGCCCCAGTCAATGCCCAGCTACAACCACCATGTGCTGCCAACAAAGCAAGGGCATGGTCTCAGAGTGGCTGAGAAGACTCAAACAGGTGAAGGGAACTCCCTCATTCCAGTCACCATGGCCACACAGGGGAACATCAACTACTTCTCTGCTGAATAAATGACCTGCTCACTAGTACCATTTCTATCCCTTTCAGGTTTCAGAGGACCTGCAGGACAGAGGAAAGAAGTCAAACAGCCGCCCAGGTACCAAAGGAATCATATTTGGGCACAGAAACTCCTCCTTGCCCTTGTGGGATTGTTATTTCTGAATTAATTTGGAGTCAAAGGAATTTTTTATCCCTGAGGAGATCACATCTTTACATGCAGGTGCCATGCTCCTCTGCCCAGGAGGCAAGTTTCCTGGGAAAACCAATTCCAGTGCAGGGCCATGCCTGTTTCACAGAGAGGAGCACCTTCCATCCCCAGGGCCCTCCTCTCTCCAAAATGGAACGGAAAAGGAAAGTCCTATCAAGTTGCAGATAAATCTCTACTGGCTGCTGGGAGCCAACACCAACAGCCCTGTCCCCAGCTGTGCCCCAGAAGAAACTGTTCCTCCATCACCACTGATTCCCTGGAACAAATTGCCCTGGTTCCTCCAGAGGAGTGGCTTTGTCTGACATCAATTTCCCTGGCTCTCTGTGTGCCAGGGAGGAACAGACTGCACAAGGAAGGACAGAGCTGCAGACACACCACTGTCACACCCAGCCTGCACTGCAGGGCTGGGCACGGGCTGAGCCCACAAGGAATCTGGGGTGTCCTCACAGTGGGGTGAGAGGTTTGCCACATCCAGGACTCCTCCAGGTGCCTCCCTGTGAGAGGGAAGGTGAGAAGGTCTCCCCTGACCAAGCTGGGCAGAAAACCAGTCACAGCAGCATGCAAAACCCCTAAAATGCCGAAGAGGAGATGGAGAACAAGCACAGCACATCAAACTCTCCACAACCAAGCTTGTGAAGGGAGAGCTCTGCTCTCCAGACCCTCGAGAGGCTCATGTAGCACTGACAACTGCACCAGAAACTGGGGGCCAGTGAGAGGAGAGCAGGCACAGCCTTACCTTGCTTCCTTTCCTCTGTCTCGGGTTGGCAGCCCTCACCACTTTCGCTGGAGTTGTAAGTTCTGCAAGAGAAGGACAACAGAAGTGTTAAAACACAGCTGAGGGCTGTGAGTGGGAGTGTTGGCTCTGGAGAGAAGTGGGTAGGAAGCAAAGCAGCTCCCCCTTGAGCAAAGGAGGGCTAACAGGACAAGGTAAACAGAAAACACAGCCAACTCCTGACTCGAGTCTCAGAACTGCCCCGTTAAGATCAGAAAACTCCTGACCAATCCAGGTGGCCCAGAGATGGACTTTTAACCCCATGCTGCTGCAGGATGGCAGCCCCTGCCTTAGCTCTGCCCTCCCCAGCCAGGGAGGAGGGGGCAAGGAGCTCAGCTCATGCTGCGAAGCACCCACAGAACAACAAAACAAACCTGCCCTTGAAAAGCCAATTCCCATCATGGCACTGTGAGGAGCTCCCCAGGGAGCAGAGCAGGGCTCTGACAGAGATGTGCAAAAGTCTGTGGCTGCTGAATCCTGGTCTGAAGTCAGGCATCCCAGCAGGGACAGCAAGTTCAAGAGAGGCAATGTACAGAAAGAATGAGCCAGTGCCTAAATCCTGCTACAGCTGAAAGTATTTAGGCACTGAAGCACCTCTGGGGTGTTTTTAACATATCAGAGTGAGACTGCTGGGGTTCACACCACCACAGACCTCACAGCAAGTCAAGATCTCAACCTCACCATGGCCTATCTTGGCTCCAGCTCACACACCACCTCCTTACAAGCAGAAACAGGAATTCAGCTTGCTTTGTCCCCCAGGTCTGGCTGCAAGGTCTCTGATCAGGCTCACACAGGGCACGCAGAGACCAAGCAAGAGAGCAGCACAGCTCTGCCCAGCACAAACCAGAGGGTTTGTGGGGTCTCCCCCAGGACACTGGTGCTCCACAGGGGGAGGAGAACCCACTGGGCCCTGCCCCAAAGGGCAGCCCGTGCCAGGTGCCAGGCTCCTGCAGAGAGGATTTCTGCTGACTCACTGGCTTTGTTTAGCAGAAAAGCAGCCCTGACTGGGGTAGGGTGAGGGTGG
Organism: Geospiza fortis; assembly: GCF_000277835.1. Classification (NCBI taxonomy): domain Eukaryota; kingdom Metazoa; phylum Chordata; class Aves; order Passeriformes; family Thraupidae; genus Geospiza; species Geospiza fortis. Next base: position 7,313,680 of record NW_005054308.1, on the reverse strand, counting down.
GAGGATCAGCACGGGCTATCAAGGGATGCCCCGGGAAACACCCTGAGTAGCCTATTCAGCTCTGCTCAAAGCTGCCTTTGATCTCCTTGCAAGGCTGGACAACTTTGCCTGGATGATCAAAACCGGTCCTCTTCTGAGCCTCCAAACCAGTGATTCATCCTGGCCTTGCTCAGAGCTGGAGGCTTTGAAGTGTCAATAAGGCAGAGTCAGACATGGCAGGACAGAGCCACGTGCACTCCCCTTCCCCAATTCCTTTCGCTATGGCTCCTATATGGGGATTTCAAGTCCAGAAGAGTCCAAGCTCTCAGCTGGATCCCCAAACCCTCCCCTTTTCCCCCAGGACCTCCCCAACCCACCTGCAGTGCCTCCCTTCATGAGCAGCAGCAGTCCCACGTGTCCCTCATTTATTCCATGTGCACTTCATTGAGAATCCTGGCTCCATGGCACAAAGCTTGCCACAGGGCTTTTAAACTTCCCTGCTAGTGTAGGAAGCGCCAGCACTTTCAAAACCGCCCCCAAAATCCTCCATTCAACACCCACAGATGTCACCAACTAAATATAGCTTCAAAAGGCACCAGGAGCTACAGCACGAACCCACAGATACAGAGCAGCCCTGCTTGCTCCAATAGCACTGATGGGACTGGCACAGCCTGATCAGGCTGATCTCTGGGGCTGGGGACAGCAGGGACAGGTCTCTGTCTGCAAGGATCCCACCCAAGTGCCTGCTCCCAGCACAGCACAGCCCCAGGGCTCATAGCAACGGCACCCAGCCCTTTCCTGCAGCTGCCTCAAGGCCAGAGATGTTCTTGTGCTTTTTTTTGGGAACCAGTCAAAGAGAGGGGCCTCACAAGCAGCAGTGAAAGAGGACCAAGGGGCACAGCCTGCAGGGGCAGGTGCCACAGACTCCATCATCTCTGCGGGGGAGGGAGGAGATTGTTTGAAACAAGTTCTGCCGCTTTCCTTATCTGCAAGATATGAACAGGGATCCCTTATCTCACTGAGGTGCTGAGAAGACTAATTAGCATTTGCAGAGCACTGCAGAAGACAAAATACAAAGCAAAGGGCTGCAGTCCAGCAAGGAGGGAGGCTGTGGAGCATGGATGGAGACCCAGCAATTCATAGTGGAGACCGAAGTAGGAGACAAGAGGCTGTGACTGCGCTGGTGGACACGTGGCCAGACACAGCATTTGCTGAGCCAAGAGCACAGCAAGCAGAGGCCATGCACGCCTGCCACCCTCCAGGGCACAGCAACGTAACCAAGGGCACCAGCAGCACATCTTGGGGTCCTCAGCTGAAAAGATCCCCTGCAGGAAAACCTCACTGCATCAGCCTGGGGAGTGGAGAGCAAGTGAGTGCTGCTCATCCCAGGTAGGAGCTCAGCAAAAGCAGAGGGACACTGGATGCTGCCCTGGTTCACAGCCGAGCCTTTAAAAGCTGCTGACAGATGTCTCAGACCTCTGGGTGTCTCACAACCCTCCTTTTGCATCTGTCTGGTGGCAGTAAGTAATTTCAGTTGCACTAGCAGCGCCTGACCACCTCCTGAAAAACAGGGCCTCTCTGTGTGAGGGGACAGACAAAACAGCTGCAGCGGGAGCCAGGGCTCAGTGGTGTGAGGCTGGCACAGGGACAGCGGGCAGGGAAGCAAGGAGCAGCTTTGCCTGCAGCCACAGAGCAGATGCTGGCACAGCCAAGAAGAGAAAAGCAGCAGGTCTTGAGTTTTGATCTGCTGCCTGCAGCCAGAACCTGATCGTTTGTCCAGCCATGGGGTTGCCCAGCCACGAGGAGATTATTTCTCAGCAACCAAGGGGACAGGTGGGAGCACCCACAGCAGCCCCAGCGCTGCTATCACAGCCAAACCCTTCCTGTGGCTGTGCCACAGCCAGAGCCCTCCCTGGCTTGGGACACTCACTCCCAGATGCACCTGAGTGGTTTCCTGCAGCCCACACCTGGCTGGGGCACAGAGCCCTGGGGTGGGAGGCTCACAGGGGCATCCAGGTGAGCAAATGCCTCTTATCCTTGCACAAGGACCAGACAGCCAGAGTCACAGCAGATCCACAGCTAAATATCCCTCCACTCCACCAGGGACATTTGATGTAGGATCACTGAACTCAGCAAAGCAGACATACCTACTAACTTATCTGGGAAAATGAAACCAAACACCCAGCAACTGGTTTTCTGCCTTTCCTTGCATCCAGTGGAATTTATAATGGAATTTTAGAGAAGGTACATGAAGAGAGGGAATAAATTTGCAGTGCTGGGCAGAAACCTGGCATTACTGGAGAATACCTGTACCTATAGCAAGAATGCTGTAATGCCCACAACTCATGTGCAATGCAGACAAGGGCTCCAGCAGCAGCTGGGACAGCCTCAGAGGGCAGCGGCACAATGTCCCTAACACAGCACCCCCTCCTTCCCCAGCAGCCAGGTCGACAGAAAGGAGCCCTCCTGCTCCCTGCTCCACAGCCTGGCACCTTCCAGAAACTGCTGATAAAGGAGGTTCCAAGCCAAGAGCCCGGACTTTGTGCTGAGGAGGCTGAGGCAGGGGCGCATGCTCTGTGATGCAGCTCCTGATGGGGCTGCAGGAGCCAAACCAGTATCCCCAGTTTCCCCAGAGCCCTGGTAGGAGCTCAAGGGTGCTGTATGAGACAGACAGCCACGTGCCCAGAGGTCCACCAGGATCCACTTCACTCTTCTGTCTCCACACTCCACAGAACACTCCTGGCCCATGTGAAGACTAAGTCATAACCAACACAACAGGACACCTGCTCTGGCATTGAGGTTTTTAGGTGAGAAAAGCAAGTGCAGCTGGGGCAAGGGTGAGCTGAAAAAAATGTTAAAAAATGTTTCTGCGTGGGATTATCTGTTTTCCCAGGAGACAGAGTCCCTCCTGGGGTACTGACACACAGGAAAGAGGGGGTGAAACAGCACCAACCCTCAAAGAAATTCCCACAAGACAGACCCAGCAGGTAACCTGCCACAGGCAGGCCTGTCAGGACCTCACTGTGGCTGCAGGAATCCCCTTCCTGGCCTAAAAGAATCCCTAGGGAGCAAACAGCTCCAAAGGTGCATCCCCACCTTCCCAACATGGGTAACTCAGGCCACCAACCCTGTCCCTGTCCTTGCTCCAGGCCTCAAGGAATCCCTCTCCCAGGGTGACCTGATGTGCACAGCAGCAGGGGCATGACATGGATCCAGAGACTCTCCTGTGGCACTCATGCACTCAGTGCAGGACTTGCAGTCTGAGCCTGCCCCAGCCACCAGCCCACAGCTGGTGAGCTTCACGTCCACCAGGAGCACACAGGGACATTTGCAGGACCAGTCCTGCAGGCCAGATGTGACCTGCAAGCCAACAGTCCCTGATCCCACCAGCAGCCTGCCTCTTGCAGGCAGTGAAAGCTCTTTTCTTTTTGAGTCCATCCCAAACAGGACCCCCTGAAGTAACAGGCAGAGAAGCCCTGGGGGACGGGCAAACACTTTATTTATATATTTGTAACAGCTCCTTTTGTGGGTGCTGCACCCATTTCTGGATCAGCAAGAGGCTGTGGTGGGCAACACACCCTTGCTGTAAAGGGGCTGGGAAGCACCAGCAGATGGGAGAGCACCTCAGGCTCCCCAGGGAGACACTGGCAGCACCCCTGTGAGCAGAGAGGTGCAGATACCCCAGAGACCAATCAGCAGACTCAGCCCTGCCTCCCAAGGAGCTGCTCCCAGCACAGCCCCAGCCCTGTGCCAGAGCTGAGATGGGAAACACTTGTCCCTGCAGCTCCACACACGAGCGGAAAAGCCTGGGATTTATAGCACTGGCTGCTTGGCATGCTCACATTTTGCTGAAGGCATCACAAGGCACACAAAGCCAAAAAGGTCCAGGACAGGCTCAGCTCACAGACTGCACCTCCTCTAGGTTTGTAATGTTTTACAGCTCTACCTCCCACCAAATCACAGTTGCAGCCAGAGGCACATGAGTGCGTGGAGGGGGAAACAAGGGAGGAGTGGATGGAGTTCTCATTCAGCTTTAAATGAGATGTTAGCACGAGGACATCTTCCAGCACAAATGGGTTGGTGTCTCCACAACCCAGGGGCTGCCACCTGCTCCTGGGGACTGCAGAGAACCACAGTCAGCCCCAGCACTCAGAGCATGTGGTCTCACAGCTCCCAAGGGCAGCATTTGGCCCTGCTTACAAAGGCAAGAGGAATATCTGCAACACCTCAGCAACAGCAGAAGTTTCCTGTACATGAAAGAGAAACTGCAGAAGAATGGCCAAGGTCAGGACCAAGCAGAAGACTGGATCCTTAAGGTGGATGCCTGAGCAGGATTCAGGCTTGTAAAGATCATGGGAAGCCTGCTGAGCTGGAGCAGGAGATAAGCTGCAAGTACTATGGCTCAAAGCCTTCCAAGCAATTTTCCACAGCTCCTCTGCAGAAGCTCCACTGTACAAGCCCTACTGTAACAGCAAAGGAAGCAAGAAGCTGCCTACATCTCTCTGCAATGTAAGCTCTGCAACTGCTGCAAAGATCACTCTCTAAAAATAACTTCAAAAAGGGCATCTGACAGCTCCATGGAGAGCATGAGAACACTCCCACCTGGGTGTCCCAGGCAGCTCCAGGAGCTCAGAAGTTTGCCCTGGAAAAGTGCAGGGAGGGAAGCTGGGGCACAGGCAGGCAGAGCCAGGACAGCACTGTTACAGGCTGAGTGTGGGCATCTGAGTTATAATCCCAGCTCTCTGAGCTCTCACATCCCTCAGCTGATAGTTCTGAAAGCCCCGGAAGAGGAGGAGCAGCTCAGGACGTGCAGAGCCCATCTCTGCTGACAGCACAAACGGGCATCCCCACAGTGAGCAGGGGCTTCAGTCAGAACACAGCAGAGCTGAGGAACAGCACTGCTCCTTTAAACACACAAAGCTGCTACAAGCTCTACACACATGCATTATCTGCAAGAGTCTGACATTTATTTCCAGAGCAAATGAGGGGCAGGAAGGGTCTGGACTCACCAAAAATGCATGATCATCCTCACTGCAGCCTCTCAGTCCCAGACAGAAACGCTTCAACTTGTGACCAGCTACACTCCAGGAGGAGCAGGTCAGGAAATGCCGACAAGCATTTCTAACATTAACACTGTCACTGAGGGCAGCCTGGATTCTTCCTGGCACAGACAGCTACTATTAAAGGTAGAGAATGAACTCCCTCTTAAGGGCGAGTGACATCTTTCCACTGCCTTTCAAAGGAAACCTCTTCCCTGAAGAGGATTTCTAGGAAACTCCTGACACACAATCCATGCTCACAGCCCTGCACACGATCCCTGAGATGCCAGGCACACACAGAATGAGACTGCACATGAACCACCTCCCACCCAGTTTTCTACAAAAAAAAAAAAAAAAAGAATCCTAAACTAAGGATTCTCTCCAGGGGAAACCAATGGTTCCTAAAAACCAAGAAGCATGGCACAGGGGACACAGCCAAGGTCACCCAGCTGACCAGACCTCACAAACTGTCAAAATGAGGAGGGTGGGCTGGCTCAGGCCCCCACAGCTGCTGGGCCACCCTGGTCCCTCTGAGCAGGGATAAGGTACTGATCACCTCTGCACGACAGGCTACTCCAGCACCAGTGCCTGACCCAGTACATCTGGGGCAGATATCTCCAGCTGGAAGAGCACGTCACCAGCAATTCCTCTGCCAGCATGGAAGGCAGAAAAGCCTTCAAGGACACCTGTGAACACTCTGTCAGGTTAAATGGTTCAGGGACAGGGGCTGAAAAAGCCGGTGGCACTGCAGGGAAAACACCATGTTAGTGTGAGCCCCTGAGAAAAGGCACGAGTTGATCCAGCTGCTGCTATGGGCACAAGGCACAGCAAGGACACCCCAGGGCTAGGACAGGAGGCCACCTCAGGCAAGGCTGCAGCAGCCCAGGGTGTGTAAGTGAGCCAAATCATGGAGGAGATGGAGGGTCAGGCCCTCCCCCGAGCCAGCTCAGAGACCAGCTGATAGTTCATGACCTAAAAACTAAAATCAGTGGTGGGGGAGAGGGAGGGTTAACATGAACAGGAACTACAGAACAGCGAGGGCAGACACCAGGCAGGACTCACAACTCCTTACAGAACAGTAAAAAAAACAACCCAGCCCACTCACCTTTGGGAACAACTGATTTGCAAATTAAAAGAGGGTGTCCACCCTCCAGGAGGGATCCTGAGCAGTTTCCTCTGCTCCCGTTTACCTCTGCTGCACCGTTCTGCCTGTTCTGCCAGGCTCTAATGAAAAGCTAGTTAACAGTTAATTATTACCCATTCAGACACACGATCCCCTACTCTGACTGCCGGCTGGGAGGGATAAAACAGTCACGTGATGCAAAAATCCCGACCTTATGAAAGCACAGGCAACTATATTTAGTTGGAAAAACGATGACCTAGCGAGCGTGCTCCTCCCTGGCCCCCCCTTCAGAGGAGCCGACCTGCCACCTCCCAGGATCCTACCTCCATGGCACCCGGCAAGATCCTCATCCAGCAGGAGCTGTAACACTTAAATCAGGGACACCTGGCACGGGAGCAAGCCCTGTGTGCACATCCAGGCTATCCCGGGTGGAGGGGCCAGGCCAGCACACAGCCCAGGACCCTCCCTCCCCATCCTCAGTGCTCTGCAGAGGGTCACCCTGTCAGCAGCAAAAGCTGATAAGCACCAAGAGCAACAAACAGGGGCCTAGCCCAAGGTCCTGGACCTTATCTTGAAAGCAGGAGGCACACTGGGAACCCGACCAGTGTGACCAGCATAGGAGACTCATTCAGCAGCAACGCTCCAGCTGCTGGCTTCTCCATGCCCAGGGCTGGTGATGCCCAGAGCTGCTGACAGGAGTTTGCCCCCCTGGATCAGTCTACCCCTCTCTCCTCAGGGCTGGGTGACCAAGACAGGCACTGGTGTGCTGAGAACAGAGTGGGAGCCAAGGCAGCACCACTGCTGCGGAGACATGGCCCTAGAAAAAAGGTGCAACATCAAAATCCAAGAGCATCGCCTGCTCCCTCTGCAGTGAGAGAGCTTCAAAGCAGAAGAAAAGCAAAAAGCCTGAGGAGCAGACATCATTAATCTCTTGACATCAGCAGAAGAGTGCTCTCTGCCTGGATCCTGCTGTGGCCCATGAGACAGCACAGCCAGCAGCGCCCATGGCACGAGTGAGTCAGCCTCTTCTGCAGCTGCATCTGGGGACTTGGAAGCTGACAAAACCCTTTCTAGGAAGCATCTGGTACGTCTCACTGTAAATATTTAACAACAAAAAGACAGGAATCGAGAGCCAAGCGCCTGCAGAGAGACCCTCCAGCTCCAGTTCACACTGTCTAGGAGGAGACTGTGCAGCTCCCACTGTGCCAGTGGAGGGGGAGAGGGGTTGTACAAGGCAAAAGTGTGAACTCTACACAAAATATGCCTCTGGAAAACCTGTCATCTCAAAGAACAGAATGGGTTTCCCGAAAGGAGACTGTGATGTAATTCAAATAGCATCAATCCGAGTTCCTCCTGCTGTGATTCCTGGACCTTCCTGCTACTCGGGCAGAGGAATCCCTGCAGGACCAGAGTGTCCCCTGAGCAGTGGCCATTTGCTAAGTGACCACTTAACCTTGCCCTCAGCCTGCACAGCTGCAAACCTGCCTCCCTGACTGCACAGAAAAAGAAGAGACTGAGCAGCAGCTCAGCTTGTGAGGTCAAGGAACACAAAGGCAGCATGGTGCAGAAATCCAGCTCCATCTCCTGGGGCAGGGGACAGTAAGAGTGATTTGGTGGTAGGAGCAAGTGCAGCAAACTTTCCCAGGAATTTAGGGAGGTCATACCTAGGTCTCCCACTAAGCAAGGTGTCTCCATAAATGTGCTGAAGAAATTTTACAGTCTCGTGACCACCCAGATTAAACTGAGCACAGGTATGGGGGCTTTCTCCTGCTAGTGAATCCAGAGCATTAAAATCATTACAAGGCACTCAAATATCCCTCTGATCTTTGAGAGCAAGCAGAAAGGCTTCTTTTTGTGCTACTTCAGGATTACTGCACCTCAGCTGAGCTGATTTCAGGCATGCTTTTCCAAGCAGAAGATACACCATCCTCACTTATGCCCCCCACCCTAAGCAAGATGCAGAGACATTCCAAATTTTTCTGAATAACTCTGATATAGCAACTTCCTTCCTGAGTTCACAATCACATGAATCCTGCTGCATAAACCACTGTAATAAAGCTAATTCCAGTGCTACAGGTGGCTGTCTCCCATGTCAATACAGAGCATAAAAGAGTACAACACCCTAATCAGACTAAGTCTTCCCAAAGGAATCAGGAATACCCAATTACAAAAGAGTGCAACATAGCAGTTTCCTAATTTAAAAATCCATCTCCCCTCCTTTTATTTCTAAAGGATTAAAAACCACTTCTTTGCAGTGGTAGTATCACCCTCATCTCTTTATGGAAAACTTCACAGCGTTTAATTCAAAGAGGCATTTATAAACTCAAGAAAGATATCTCAGACACTGCTGACAGTTGTACAAAATGATCAGGTCAGGGTGCAGCAGATGAAAAAAAGTCATCAGGAGTGGTGAAACCAAGACAGAGCATCACTTGCTGCTCTGCTGAACACCAGCGCATCCACAGCTGCACCCTGCAGTCAGCTCTGGTCTCTGGAATTCAACAAGGGCACAGCGCTGTTACAGCTGCTCAAAGAAAGCAATTAAACCACCCAGAGGCAGCTCCTCCAGAGGTGAGACTAAAAAGGCTGGGATCCTCCACCATGGAGAGGAGGGCTGGCTGCAGGAGGCCAGGAGGGCACAGGCGCAGCACACTAAGCTAGCAGGAGATCCACTGAAGTGACAGAAGTATTCCCTGTCAGAGCAGGCAGCAGATTTCACACAGTAGCAAGTTCTGGGAGCTGAACAGCATCAGCTGCCTGGCAGAAGTTTGGTGTTCAGAGCAAAGACATTCACAGACATCCAGCTGCAAATGTGCCCTCCCAGTCCTCCTCAGCAGCAGAAGTGGGAATGTAAGTGCATCCCTCAGCCCACCAAGCCCAACCCTGCATCTCTCAGGGGTGTTGAAGTCTCTCAGCTTTCCATCTGAACTCCAGATCACATGGTTTGAAATGGCTCTTTCTGAAAAGCACCCTACAGCTGCCAAAGCCTGGTTGTGGGATGTGGGAGAGGAAAGCACTGAGGCACTGCTGTGCCAGACAGAAGGAAAGTGAGGCCTCTCTTCAACAACTGCTTTATTTGCAAACACTGGTAGGTAACTGGGACGCAAACACTGCTGTGCTTCCACCTCCATAGTGCTGCCACGTGACACGGGCATGATCCAAGCTGAGGGCAGGCTGCCACCAGCATCCCATGCTAACAAGCAGGAACTTGCTCTGGGGCACACCACAGTTACTGTGCCTACAAAATGGCTGAGTTTTGGCTCAGGCACCCAACCTATGCAATGCCCAACCCTGATACTGCAACTCAGCATCTTCCATCACTCTGCTAACCATCTCCTTGGGAAAGGACCAACAGACTTCTCACCCAGAGGGGAAACCAGCCATACAAACACACCTGACTAAAGCTTAAAAAACAGATCCCTGATACAAGTGTGGGAGTTCTGGTGACCAGAGTAAATTAACTCATTCAATCACCTCAGCAATAAAAAGGAGGTGAGGGAGTCAAACCCAACAGCCTCAGGAATGCACAACAGCTCTGGTGGGAGCAGCAGTGCCATTCTGCCTTTACCCCTCACTGTGTTTTGAGATACAACTTCCAGATAAGCTTAGTGCATGGGAAGAAAAAGCATAGCACCAACTTTAAGGCTTTTCTGGAGAAAGGTATGAGAAAGACTGCACAATGTCTGTGCAACTATCATTTAGAGGAATCCTGTTTAAGCTTTAACTTATCTCCTAAAAACCAGACAGAATTGTAAAAGAGGCCCCAAGCTCTGTAGGTAATGTTTTCTGCAACACTGCTGACATGTAACAAACACTTTCTGAAGCACTATCATCTCCTGCAGACACACACTCATGCCCCACCCTGGAGGCAGCTGTGCAAGGTCCCCAACCAGCTGGAGAACAGAGGATGGAGTAGGGCCAAGCAAAGGACATCTCCGAGTTCACAGCACAGGCAGACAAAACCCAACACCCAACGAAGACAGATCTTCAGTAAGGCGGAGAAAAACCTCCTACAAACTCAACAGATGGGAATATATCCTTGCTCTTCAAAACCCTAATATTTCACTCTTACATGTTAAGAAAGCAAGAAAATCATGAGGGACTTACAAATGTAGACTCAAAGCCTTAATCCAGTGCATCTAGTTCTACACCATGGCCTTGGTAACTGGCCAGAGCTCTGGAAACACATCCACAACTTCCATTCCTCTGTTGAGTTCAACAAGTTCAATTAGAGTGCCTCCAATGTCACACCACACCACTCTAAACCAGTGAGTTATTTTCCCTGAAATCAGCTTTAAGACACCAGAGCTGATTTCCATATTTCCAATGCCTCCACCATCAACAGTGATCTATCCTCACACCATCCATGAACAGGTGAAATGGGATCCCATGCAAAGCCAAAGATGGACACAGGGACATGCCTGGGGTGACAGAAGGCCAAGTCAGGCACCGAATTCCATTCCCAGGGCCTTTGCTATGGCACATCCCCACATGGCACTACAGCTCTGAAACAAAACAACAGGCCCTCACTGACTGATCCTGGTATCACTGGTTAAAACACAAACCTTTCCTTCAGTCTTGGCACTTCCACAACATCAGCCTGGATGAGGAGCTTCTGGCAATTTAGGAAAGGCAGGAATTGAGATCATCAATGTTTGCTTCTGAAAACGACATTACTTTCCTGATTTGAAACCTCCATCCAGAGCAACCTTGCTCTCCCAGCAAGGCTGCACACACCACTGGGACCAGGAAGCTTTTTCTTTGCACTGATGGCAACAAAGTGAGCAACTTGGTTGTCCTTAACAGCAACACACAGACTACAAGCCACAGGGGAGGTCTGTGTCTTCCCAAAGTACTGCAAATTCAAATATATATCCTCAGGTTCACAGACACATCCACCTGGATACAGGTAACATATAAACAACAACAATCTGAGTTACATTTGCATCTTGACACATCAGTGTTTTCAATTCTGTGTGATGAGCAAGACCTACAAGTTCCCAAACTCCTTCACCCTGGACATCCAAATTTGCTATGCTACAATGTATGGGAGGAAAGAACCTTCCAGCTGTTTAGTCATCACTACATGAAAGCACAAAAGATGTCACTGCTATACAGGAGTGACCAAATATTAGAGGTTTGTTTAGGAAGTTCTTTTGCTTCGGTTTTTGGGTGGGGCTTTTTTGGTTTTTTTTTTTACATTAATGTCCACTGCATATTCAAGACTGTACATGGCATGTACCAGTCTTCTAAGTTTGGTGAGTGCTGACTCTGAAGGAAGAGAAGTACAGGGAAGGCAAGGGAGAAGGAAGTTTGAAGAGCTCCATTTTTATTTAATACATACCAGACTGGCCATCAGCTGGAAATATATCTGTAAAAGAAAAAAAAAAAGATCAGTATTGGTTGCAGCTGGAGTGCAAATCATATTTAAAAGGTCTCCTCTCTCGATTTGTTTGCTTTAGCTAAACAGAGGAAGTATTTTCTTAGTATCTCAAGTTAAACATCAATCCAGCTTGGAACCCACCTCAATTCAACCACTTGTTGAGAGAAAGATTTTGAAGGAGTCTGTGTTTACCCAAATGCACTGCTCTCATAAATAACCTTCTGCATTGACTTCTAGCAGACAGCAGTGAGCAATAAAAAAGGTTGTTGAGATGTACCAAGATCCACACAATGAGCTACTTGGTGGCAGCCCACACTCCCCCTGAGCAGCAAAATCAGATGGAAATCTACAGAGAACATCTAACAGGGAGCACAGGTGGAAGCCAAGGCAAAAGCCAAGTGAGCATCCTTCTGGTTGTCCTTGGTTTTGCAGCCACAGCAGCTGTGCCTGGCTCTAACACAGCACCTACACCAGACAAACACCCCCATCACCAAATGGACACCCAGGGCCTTGGCACATCACCCATCACAGCAGGAGAACCCTTCCCCAGCTCAGGAGTGTGTCAGCAGGCACAGGCCACTGCACAGGACAGATGGAGTCTGGGGGGTTCAGACCCCAAAACAGATTATTCAACCTCCCCAGCCCCCCACGCTCTTTCTAGTTAGAGGTACAGGCCCTTCTCTTGGAGGGCCTTAGGTATTGCTGGGAAGATGTTTATTTAAGTAGCTGGAAGGACCAGACAACTTAAGGAGCACGTAGGACAGTGTGTGTGGAAAACCCCTGTTGATAAGGCATATGAAAACAGTACTTTTGAGAGAGCAATACATCATGTTTTCTTCAAGGGTCCTGGAAGAGGAGGGGGAAGGAAGACTGCCAGCAAGGCAAGGTCCTCCTGGGACAGGGGCAGGCCCCTGGCTTCTGCTTATCAGTTACCCAAAACACACATTCAGCTGGAAAGTCACAAGAGTTGCAGCAAGGACTACCCCTCAGGCAGGGCAATGCTCTCTGGCCTGGGCTTGGCTCATGCAGAAACAGCAAAAACACTCCTCTGCCAAAATAACTTCTATTTCTCTTCCTTTGACTTGCACCATGTTCAAGTTTGCACCACGCTCAGACATGGATGCTTTCATCCCATATAGGAACTGGAAGAGCCACACAGAGCAAAAATACCCAGAAGTTCAATCAAGACTCTCTCTACCATTATTACACAGTTATAGTCTGTGGCCATTTGAAGGCATGGTATCAAGGACTGCTCAGCACATCCAGAACAGTCTCCAAGCACCAGTTCCAATCCTTTGCAAGATGCATGTTCTACTGCAATCCTCCACCAGCCCAAATGCCCCAAATGCATTTAAATATCTTGTATTTCTGCATGGCCACTGAGGAGTTCAGGCTTCTACATCAGCAAGCTCCAACACCCTGTACTTCATAGAATCATTAAGGTTTGAAAAGAGCTTTAAGATTTCAAACAAGATATAATTTATTTCCCTACTTGGGCTTCTCTGCAAAGGAACAAGGTGGTAACACTGGTATCCCACTTGTTTGGATCAGCTGTACCAGATGTTACCAAAAACCAAAATAAATAACAGCACCACAATGGTTGATAAAATAAATTCCTTTGTGCCAGCCAGGAATTTAGCAAAGCCAGGCTTTGGCAAATGTTCCCCTTGCTGTACC
>NW_005054308.1:7287393-7300463 GCF_000277835.1 Geospiza fortis | reverse complement strand
TCTTCATCAGACACACCACAGCAGAAGCAGCCATTCACAACAGGTCCAGGCTCCAGACACCACAAATGCCACCAAATCAGGCACGGCTGCAGGTGACCCCTCAGCAACATCTCCTGTCAGACATGTCACCACCACAACTCCAAACTCACATTTCCCCAAGGTCTCCTCTCAGCTCACTGCTGTATTCTCCACTGCCCTGTCCTGCTCTAGATGTGCAGCAAGGCTCTCCTGACTCCTCCTGAGCTCAGACACAACTCTAGAGCAGCTTCGTCACTACATTTACTAGAAAAGCAGTGACTCAACTCAGTGGCTGAGGTCAGTAGAAAGCAAGGACCACATGTGATGGCCAAGGACAGACACAGCTCACAGTCACCTCAAGAGGCTTGCCAGGGCAACTCCTGGCAAGGAAAGACACTGGCATCCAGTGCTCAGCCCCCTTGTCTGAGAGAGGCTGACCTTGTCCAACTCATCACACCGATGATTAACACGGATTTGACTCCAAGCTCTCCAGAGCACACTGAGAACACTGGGCTTGCAGGCAGCTTTCCCCAGAGCTGAGAACAAGCACAGAGCAGTCTGTAGGACTTGCTTTGAAAAATGGGGCTGCTGGGAGGACACATGTGAAGCAGGGCTGGTCAGGGACCAGCAGGCACAACGACCCTTTGGGACACCTTTTTCCCCTGCAAGCACAAGTAACTTAAATTAAAAATTAGCCTGCCAATTAAGGGCAGCACCTCAGGTGCCCAAGAGAAGTCTAAATCAGGCAGTGCTTTCTTTTCCCAAGAAAGCCATTGTAGGGAAGCAGGCAGAAACATATGTGGCCAGCAGGTAAACCCCTGGGCTGCTCTCCAAGGAGCCCATCTCATACTCAGCAGGGCTGAGGCTGCCTGTCCAGGTCAGCTCCCTTCCCAGCCCTCCCAAGGCTAAAACTCAAACAACATGGCACAAGGAGGCACAAGGGACAGGTTTTGTGCTCAAAGCCCCGACATAGAAAGGTGAAGCCAGCAAACCAGCCCCACCAATTTCTCCCACCACACACACCTGCTACCTCCCAAGGCACCCTGATGCCAGGTATCCCAACACTGGCCAGAGGCTGCAGGACAATGCTTCACAGCAGCTCTCCACCATCCTGTCAGCCACCTGCTCAGCAGCAGGCAATCCCTACATGGGACCCCTGCCTGTTTAACATGTTCCCAGCCATGCCCAGCCTGCCCTCCAGGCAGCCCAGTGGAAAGGAGCAAGAAACAACAGCATCTCAATGCAAATGAGCAGACCCACGAGATTTGGACCCTACAGTCTCACACTTCCTCCTCCTTCTTGCACACAGACACTTTTCTTTCTCAGCATGCACCCAAAATCAGAAAGATGTGGTGTCTGAACTAAGGGACCCAGTGATCTCTTCACTGTAACACCAGGTACTCCCCAAGCCCCTGACCATTCTCCTCAGCCCTGTACAGAATCCATGCAGCCTACAGTATCTCAACACAAAAACATGTTCTGTGAATCCTCCAGTTATCAGCAAAGCAGGGTGGAGGATGCAGTGAGGACGAGGAGGTCAGGGGTGTGCAAGGCAGCTGACAGGACGTTGGGACAGGCACAGAGCATCCCTTTCAGGACCACCAAGTGAGAGTGCAGATGTGGTACAGGGGTGCTTGCTCTGAGCACCAATGTCCAGAGTTGCTGCACACAGCCCAGGAGACAATATAAATTGAGGACAGTCATCTTTATTTTAGGTGGTGATGGGGGTGGATCTCAATTTCAATCTTTGCCTGATGGTATTTTTACACAAAGGAGAAGACCGCATGCTAAAATGGGGCATTTAGAGAGAAAAGCTGATGCATCCACACACATACTCCCTTCCCCAGGGGCTATCTGGCTACTGCTGCTATTCAGGTATCTGGGACAGGTCCAAGAAAGTCACCCTATTTATGAGCCCCCATCTCCCCTCCACTGCTCCCCGAGGAAACACACACCGACCACGCTCACAGTGCTGAACCCAAACACCCGCACAGCAAGCCTGACTTCTCCCAGCTCAGGAGCTACAGCTGGGAAAGGACCTCCACCACCCAGTGCCTGTCCCCAGCCCCCCTTTTCCAGCAGGGACACTGCTTCCTCCCTGCAGGGCCCAGGAGGCAGCGGCTGAAGTGCAGCTCATTATCCCTGACGCAAGAGAAACGCTGACTCGTTATTACAGCAACCTGCAGCCATAACTGCCGAGGGGCCGTGGCCACAGGCTGAGTGCCAGCAGGAACCAGCTCCTTGCTGGCCCCCCACCTCCCATTATTACCCTTCTGCTCTCCCAACAACGGGGAAAAACCACCTCAGAGTGCTTTATGCCACCTGCCAGACACCAAAGTGCACTGACTGGTTGAGCACACTGACCAGCGTGCTGGGTGAGAGCTGTGCACACACAGCTACGAGCACAGGGACCCAGTGGGACATGGGGCTCATCCACGCTGCCACAGGAAGACACCAGCTGATTTGTTCTGGCTTTCGACCCGTGAACTTGTAACCAAATCATCCTCCACGTTTTGCAGACAAAAGACTCGGACGTCAGCAATAAAAACGACCTCTCCAAGGTCACAGGGGGACTCGCAGCAGGGACGTGACCAGAACTCGATCACAATGGCTCCAAAGCTGCAGGGCTGCACTGCCGGCCCAGGAAAGGGACTGGGCAGGGAAGTGCTGGTGGATGGCAGGATCACTTGGTATCTCTCCTCCTAACCTGACCTGCTGCCCAGCAGGGACAATCCAGGCAGGAAAAAGGTCCAAATTACATAGTCCAGCATATACTGCAAAGAGACCAGAGCTGCTTGACTCTCTTCTCTGGCCCTATACAACATTTCAGTTCAAATCTGTCACCTGGCTCCCCCTCTGAAACCAAGGCAGTGCCTGCACAGGTTCCCAAGACAGTTACAGGCCTCTTCAAAGCAACTCAGAGAGAAGGGAGTGAGGTCTGCTAGGGAAAAGCAGCAAAGCAAGAAACCCTAAACCTGAAGATTAGCATGGCCAATTTTATCCCTCCCAAGATCTTGTTTGCTTCCTGTTCCCGTCCTTTGTTACCTGCTGAGCAGGACTGGGGAGGGTCCACCTCTCAGTCACCCAGATCATTCCAGCCCTCTCCAGCTGCCAGGTCCACGCTAACACCTCCCATGCCTCTCAGCTTACTGTAAGATATTTACCCCCTCAAAGAGAAGCTGAAGCATGAGACAGATGGGTCAATCCTAACACGATACTGGCTAGGTCCCAAGACATGCTAAGGCCTGTGCAAGAGAAACAAACAAACAAAAAAGCTACCAAAGAGTGTAACCCAAATCACTTCCTCTGCAAAGGTATCCAGCCCAGCAGTATCTGCTAAGGGGTTTTCTGTTCCCTGCCCATTCTCAGGCACCCCCATCACCTAAATTGGCTCAAGAGCTGCAGCCAGTATGAGCTCTGACATCAATTTCCCACAAACCATATGGAAACAAATGCTTGAAATAGGTTTTAGTGTATAAACAGCTGTGAGTTTGGTGAAGTTCAGCTGTGGTGCCCCCGCTATCTTCATGCACTTGGAAAGTAATCACAGAGTTTCAAGAGGAACAACCCTGGGGAAAAAAATCACCTATTCCAAAATCAGAGCATTATCTGGGATGAGTCCCTAACTCACTCCACAGCACACACTAAATGAGTACCTCAGTGCTGATGTTCAGTGTCCTCCAGATGGATGGGAGCAGGGCAGACCCAGCAGGGCTGTGACACCAGCTGGACACAAAGTCACCAGCAGGACCAGCACCATGCCTGGCAAAAACACCTTTCAGAGATCCACATGGATGGAACGGGGTCCAGGTCTCTTCTCCAAGCACCTGAGATGCCAAGGGGGTTCTGGGGAACCTGACCAGAAGAATGAGAGCTCTCCAAACAGACAGTCCAGCAAATCCAACACTCACATATGCACAGGCACACTAGGAATAACTGGAAGGTCACAGGCTGTTGTTTCTCCCATCCACTTATCAGTGCTTGCACTGGAGAGAACAAACACTGGGTGTTCTCTCCCATTAACCCCTTCCCCTCATCTCCAAAGTGGAAAAGCAGCAATGTGCTGCTGCTCCAAAGCACGAGTCCCAGCACTCCTGATCATGAACTCAACAAGGGGCTACAGATAACTCTTCCCAGGGAGCAGCTGGTGACCCATCTCTCTGCCTCACATCCTTTGATCACCAGTAAGCCTGGAGTGATACCACTGGAGGCCTTGGGCCTTCCAGGAGAGCAACCCTACATGATTCTGGTCCAAATGATCACAGTCACCCCCGCCAAAGTGCTCTTTAAGCCACTGGATACTGAATAGACACTAAAATTTCTGGCACAATCAAGCAAAATACACGTCTTAGACTCTTGTTTAAATACAGGAGCCATTTTGGTGTGGCCTGGAAGCCAGCTGGATCCCACACTGTGGAAACTGATATAGGATGGTGTTTCCCTCTGACAGGGTTGTCACTCTCAGAGCTGCAACACACTTTTCTGCTTGCACATCAAGGACAGACCCAAACTCCAGAGCAGCTTTGCCCAAGGACAGATCCATCTCCATATAAAGGAGAATCCATGAATGTACCCAGAAATCCAGCATCTCCATGAAAGAGGATCCCACCCCACCTCCTCAAACGCACCAGTATCATGGTAAAGCCCCACAACATCAGACAGGGATGCCATAAATCCCTATGAAAACCCCAGAAACTGAACATTGCAAGGCTCTCTCCACCTTTGGGCTGCAGGCAGAGGGCCAAGCAGGGGGCTGTAGGATACACAAGGCAGCACAGTGAAGACAACATAAGTAAATCTCTTAACTGAATTACAAATCATCAGACACACAGTCTGAGGTGTTCCCTCCCTCTGGCCCAGGCTATCTGCTTGGTTTTAATCAAGCACAGCCATTCCAATCACCCTCCAAACTCCATGTTTGCTTGGTTCCACTCACTGCTGACAATTACATCAACTCAGATTTCACCTCCAATTGAAGCTAAGAGGGTTATCTCACTGCAATCTGCCATGTCTCCTCCAAATCATCTTCACAATTGTCCTTACAGGTTTAATTTTAAAATTTTAAACTGTGGCTCATTTACAGCAAATTCCACTCTGCAGAGTATGCAAATGTCACATTCATCATTCCACAGTTAAAAAAACCCAAAAAACCAAAAACCCCCAAAAAACCAGCAACAGTGAGCTTGTAGAGCTCACCTGAGACTGGGAAACCAGAAGGAAAGTCCCCTTTTTGTTCAGCTCAGTGCAAGACCCTCTGCAGTGGCAGAGGATTTCTGAGCACTCAGAAGATGCAGGAGATCATAGCTGGTATTCCCCCGAGCTCTCAAGGTTGAGCTGGGAGTTGGGAAGTGAAATTCAATATGATTACAGTGAAGTCTCATGCTTTGTCACCTGAGCACATGGTGGAGACACCTCTGTGATTCGTTCTTCTCTATTGCTGGGTGGAACCTCGTGCACAAATCCCATCACTCGTCTGTTTCAGTCACAGTAAAAACCTCCTGATTACATTTTTGGGATGCACTTCTCCACATTCCAGTATCTGCTGCTACAGACACATCATTTCTCAGCATCACACATACTGGTGTCACTCCTTACACGTAATTCTTCATTCTGTTTTTCACTCTACTTTTCCCCTTCACACAGCCTTGCAGCTGACCTGCCAACATGAGCCCACCTGGAGGTAACACAGCTATGGTAAAGTGCTCCAGTCACTCCTTTAGGTGACTCTTTTTGTGCTGAATGAAGCCAAGAGAATTGCTTTTTGTTATTGTGGTTGGCTTTATTTTCAGTAGGCTCGTTCTGTGAGGTCAGGAGAGCTGACACAGACTTTTTACTACTTGGAAGTGTAACCTTTCCAGTTACAGCAAAGGCATAAAAATTGCAGAGAATCCTAAGGGTCCTGCAGGAATACAGTCAGTGCTTCTTCAGCAACATATAATAAAAAATAAAGGAAGATGTGACCTTGGAGAATCCAAAGAAATTAATTTCCTGTAGTTTAAGTGAAAGCTGGCTTATCAGACATTTGAGTGTTGCTTATTAGCTGTGAGTTCTCACTATTTTATTCTGCCACTAGCTTCATCATCTGCCAATGTGCAAACCAGATAAGTTTGGTAGCTAAGACTTGGTAAAATAATCACTCATTTACATCACTGACCAGAAGCTTTCAAAAGCACAGTCATGAAGAAAAACAAAATAAAAAAGGCTGTGTGATTTAGTGTAGAGGCTGAATACATACCACAATCTGCTTTAAAAAAAGTGTTCTGTATTTAGCAGCATACCCACCTCTGAGTTACCAGGCAGGTAAAACGCCAATCTCCCCATACACCTTTTCTCTTACTTTCCCATCCACAAAATTCTACCCTTTCCTCATTTTTGTGGTTTTTCCAATTTCATACTTGTTTCCCCACATATTTAGGCAGGAAAAAAACTCACCTCTTCTCTCAGTTCTTTTCAGACCCCTTAAAAGCTACCTTATCCAGCCCTGAAAACTGTGTTCTCTCCATGCATTCACACTGCAAATGAGTACCAGGAAAGGAGAAGCACCCAGAGCCCCCGTGCCGGCTCCCTCCAGTGCAGCCGTGCCCTGCAGACTGCAGAGTCACTCTGCAGGAGCTGCACACGCTGTGCTCAGCTGGAAAAACGTGCTCAGCACTGTGCCTGGGACAGGCTCTGCTGCCTCCCCCGAGCTGTGCCCCCATATCTGAGCCAGGGAGAGTGAGCACCCCCCTGTCCCACCTGCTGGACCCCACCTCACACAGGCCCCCCCGGCCAGCAGGAAGGACACACAGCATGTTTCTGTCCCCTGTCCAGCTTCCCAATCGTGCTTTAACTCTGTGTCAAGGACGTGTGAGGTTCACCAGCACCAGCCAAGCCCCCATTTCTCCCAGCTGCCCCCCCAGCTGCCATGCTCACCAAAGGATCACTGACAGAGATCAAACGAGTGACACTGAGGAGCACCAGAGATGCTTCTCCTCCAATATCTTCCTCGTGGGGCAGGGATGCCTCTCCTGGGCCCATCAGCGGCCAGGGCTGCTTTGGGGTGAGATTGGGAGTGGAGAGCAGCACCTGCTAGAGCAGCAGGTTACAGACCTGCTCCCAGCCACTGCAAGGGGTGTCCAGCAGGAAGCAAATGTGCTTGCCCAGGAGCATAGGGCATGCTGTGCCCACCAGCACACTGCGAGTGTTACACGTATTCTGGAGGAACCAGAGAAACATCTTCTAGATCAAGAGAGCAAAAGGCATTTGTGTCACCTCTGAGTGTCACCACAATCAAACTGAACGGCATCACACCAACAACCACCCCCACTGACCACTTCTAAAGGAAATTAAGCTTTCCACCTGGCCTGCTGTGACAGAGCACCCAAGCCAGCCAGGGCCACCATGGTCACCTCCAACACACCATCAGTCTGCAGCAGAGAACTCTACCAAACCTTATAGGTTGTCACCACACAAAGGAACAAAAGACTCAAACCCACAAAGTAAAAATAAAATCCCAACCACTGTAGAGCACTGAACCCAGCTGCATGTTCCCATACAACCCTGAAACACATGTAAGTGTCAAGGGAAGCTTCTGCTCCTAAGTCAGCTTTGCTCCAGAAGGACACTGAAGGTAACACTGATAAAGCAGGTATTAGATGAGCCAGTTCCCAGCCCTTCCTCCCTTCTCCTTGCATGTCTCAGCAGAACATCCCCCAGCAGACATAGCTTTAATTCTGCAGGAAGAGCTCTTGATCCTGGCAATACACACAGCGAGTGTCAGACCAAAGCTGCTAAGGATGGCTCCAGCAGCTCGACCAGCACCATCAGCCTGGTGCAACACTGAAACCAGCAGAGCCACCACACATCACACACCAGTTTGCTCAGGAAAGGCAATCCACCCACGAAGCCCCCCAGACTTCAGCAGAAATGTGTGCTCTGACAGAGGAAAGTTCAATTAAGAGGATCTTCTGGGAACCTCCAATTACAGGATGAGCTTCCCTTTAGAAACATGTTGACACTTGACCACAGTTTCCACAACTTTTCCCAAAAACAAAAGTTTATCTTGCACAGCATTAGAATTGCTATCAGCAAACCTATTTCCACCAAATGCCTCGTGCCAGTTTTTGCTCCACAGCTGTGTGACATTCATGTGCACACCCACTTCTCTGTTTGCCAAGCAATCCAAACCGACCCTGACCCAAAATTCTCCCTACACAGAAATCTGGTAATTGATTTATTCAAGGCCAAATTCAGTTGCCATTTGTTCTGGTCACCCATTAGCATTACCTAAATACACAAGTAGCTCTAAGTTCTCCCAGCACTGCACTAACTTCTTTGGAGCCCTTTTCCCTTTCCTTTGACCTCAAGTCATGCAGCTGCATAATTTGATACAAGATATTCAGATGAACCAGTTATTCCAATGCAAGGAGGTAAGTCTCCCATTCAGACCTCACTAACAAGGACCTGGACCTGCAGAACGAGTGGAACCAAAGCCCAGTTTCAAGTGAGAAAAGGAACAAATGCAGAGCTGGCCATGCCAGAGATCCACCCAGAGCTTTAGCCAACCCCAGGAGACAACTTCTCGGCCATGAAAAGCTCCACCTAGACAGCACTATCACCATGGGAGAGCTCAGCCGGTATCACCAAGGTTGCATCACCTCTTTCCCCAAGCTCCCTGCGTACACAGCAAGCCAGGGATTTGTCAGAGCCAGCAGTGTGGAGACTCAGGCCCTTGGTAGGAAGTCAGCAGAGGCTTCAATGCTAAGATGACCAAAGGATAAGTAATACATTAAAGACCATAATGCAAATGCGTATCGCGGTTGGGAATGAACAAAGCTCCTCTGACCCAAGGGTAAGAGCACCTGTAATAACTGTAGGGGTTAAAACATTCAGCCTGCTCTGAACAGCAAGCACAGCTTTCTACTAAAATGCCCACTCCTTATTTTGCCAAGAAAGCACAACCACAGAAATGGTGCTGGAGATTCATTATAGTCTCAAGCATGTAAAGAGCAACCTAACTCTATCCAAGTCTGCATTTGGCATTGCCCTGAAGATAATTTCACACTGTTTGAGCACAGTAAAAAGATGTGGTGTCATAATTTGGAAGGGCGAGCAGAGCATTGCAGCCCCAGTGCCCTCATTTCCAGTCCTGCTTTCTGGATTCTACTTGTCTCCACATCCAAACAAAGTCCTTCTGCTGCCCCAATCGTGGTGGAAATCCCCATGGCACAACGAGCAATATAAAGTTTAAAAGAAGAGTTGTGAGGGTAAGGAGATGGCTGGAGAGAATCCTTCAGCAATGGCTTGGACCTGGCAATCTGGAACTGGAAGTTGCAGCAGAAGCAGGCACTGAAGCCCAGCAACCAGGGCCAGTGAGTCAGCTCCCAGGAGCTGCGCTGCATTCCCCAGCCTTCTCTGCCCGAAACAAACAGTGCAGAACAGGGCAAAGGTCCAGCACAAAGCTGAAGGGCAAAGGTATGTGGGGGAGGGAAAACACTAAGCCTCACTTCTTTTTTGAGCAACAAGTTCCAGTTACCTTCATCCTCCCCGACAAGATGGGAAGAGTTACTCAAACGTGAGTTGTGGGATTGGAACAAAACAGAAGTTTGGAGAGGAAACTTGGGGCGGTGGTGGGGGCCTCCTGCTGCGATAGCAGCTCTGTTGCAACAGCCAGAAGAGCTCCACAACTACGTGCCACGACAGAGTGAGAATTGCCCAACACTTTGGAAATAGGTGTGTGCAGGACTACCAAGTTGGATACCTGAGCAAGCAGATGTGTGTGTCTACTCTGAACACAAAAAAATGCCAATGGTAAAACAAGCTTCCCATCCATCTTATCTCCTGTACTGGAGGCTGATTTCAAGGAAAGCCCTATGGGGAGTTAGTCAGCAAGGGGTGAGATGCTAATGAACCTTCCCCTGCCTTCTCCTCAGTACCGGTAGCCAAGTCAGACTCTGCTCGGGCATAAAACAACACGCACTCTCAACAACAGTCAGCTCACCCCTGGTGCCGCCTGCTAGCAACTAAGGTGTGCCTTCTGGAAAGTACTGCTTATCCACCCAGCACGTCTGCCAAGCAGCACGCAGGAAACTACTCAAGAAATCAAAGTACCCCCTGCATCTCCTCTAGGAAATACACCGCTTTCCCTGGCCAAGCACTTACAAGGAGAATTTTAAAAGTTAGCCCAGGCAAAACTGAGCTGTGCCAGTCATTAAAACCTGCATGTTCTTACTTCCAAGATGTAAATGGCTTTAAAAATAAAGAAGTGCCAAGTGCCTTGATGCAACATTTCTTGAAATACATCCAGCAGGTTTTCAAAATGGGGTGCTGTTAACACCTGTCCTCACCGAGGCTTGCATCAGCATCAGCCCTGGTGCAGGACACAGCGGAGGAGTACAACATGTTCCAGAAGGTCGAGCTGTTTTAACTGCAAGCCACACTGCTCACCTACAGAAGAACTGAAGAAAACACTTTGAATTTGGTTTATAGCCAGTAGTGCAAAGCTGGTTTTGCCAGAAAACGTTTCCTTCACTACCACAGACACACATACACTACCATCATGTGTCAGTCAGGCTGCTGGCTGCATTTATTTACATGATAAGAAGAGAACATGTAATAATGAGGGCATGGTCACACAGACCTTGCTACTAGATCATTAGAGAGTAAAAACGAGGCATTATTACAGCTCTGCAGCGTCCCTCACAAGCAGTCAGCAGTGTCAAGTACGAGCCCTGCCACATGGGACAGGACCATGTGTACCTCAGGACTCAAAGGATCCCCCCTCTCCTCTGACAGAAACACAAACAAATAAAAAGATAACGTGCATCTTGTCAAGAGACCATGAAAATTTTCTGGTGTGCTACTCCAGAAGCGCCTCAGCCTCCTCCACTCACAGCATCAGCAGTACCACTGGTGTCTGACTCGACCTAATGGTTGCCCCACTTACTGCCAAGCCATTGTGCTTTTGGGAGGTTAAGAAGCAAGGAGAGGCTTCACTTCAAGAGCCCTCCTTCCTGAAAAAGCAGAAAGCTTTGCTTGAACATCCTATTATATTACAGTCTTCACTGCCAACTTTGAGCATAAAAATACTGCAGCAGGTAGGCAAGGCACAAGCTTCTAAAGGTAAATTGTAATCATGAAAAAGACCCTGTTCTTCAGTCCCTGTGTCAGGCCCCACATGCATTCAATTTGCCCAGCTGTGGTGTGTCAAACAGTTCAAAACAAGCTGGTGTTTTGACCACCTGGAGGTGGATTTGTTAAGCTCTTCCCCATCCATATTCCAACACAGACAGCAGAAACTTAAGATCTTGCAGGTGGCTGTTTTCCCTGAGCTCAATGCTTTTACTTTTATAAGCACCAGTTCTAACGCAGGCCACTGCAGAATGCGTGGACACCTAAGGAGAAGGTCTTGTCCATTAAATCTACTCTATAGGTCTATAATTAATATAATCACTACAAAAAAAAATAAGGGCTTTCAAAGCCTGTAAAACAAGTCACAGAGATCCCTTTATCTTTACAGAGCTGTCTGCACTACACTCTCTGGTCTCCTCACTACCTCTGGTGGATCAGGGTTGGAAACATTTAGTATCTCCAGCACACAAGCACTGCACTGGGAACACTGCTGGATTATGAGCAAAGGCTTGTAAGCTCTGCTGAGAAACCGAAGACTTCCAGTAATGACTTTCCATGGTTCAGAAGCTCTCAATCCACTTCAAGTGTAGAAAAAGAGGTGCTTTTCTTGGGGGATCCTCCTGGAGGTCACCACACCATGACAACTCACCTCACCAGCTGATTCTTTCACACAAATTCACGCTCCAGATCTTTTTTGGTAAGTGCCTGCCAAAACAAATCCTCCACCCAATGAAATGAAGACACAACATGAGCCTGCAAACTCTACAAGAAGGTACCTGGGTGCAGGGCTGCAAGGCAAGGTCAGCTGCCAGCCTGCCTCTCGTGGGAGCTCACCAGCCGTGTTTATGTGTTTATTTTACACGTTTTCTCTTCTGCTAATGAACACGCAGCAAAAGAAACAATGGCCCAAGAGAGGTGAGCCAGGCAGCAGCACTGGGGGCACTGCTGGAACCAGTCGCTGCTGCCAAGCGTCCCAGAACACACCACTAACAAATTCCATTTTTTGAACACATTTGGGAATACAGAGACAACTGTGCTGGGCCCAAGGACAACTCTGAGTGTTGCAGCATTACTCCCTCACCCTATAACTGCGTGGACACGCTAATGACACATCCTCACTCTCTCCCTCAAATAATCATCCCAGGAGTTCCAAGGGCCCCCTGCTTGTGTTGGGCAGCTGCCTCGTGGCTGCTGACTCTGACAAATCACACACCTTTGCAGCCGATGAGGCTGGCAATGAATTTGGACACTCCTTACACAAGAGACTCAAACAGGAACACTCAACCTTGCAGTTTTGCATTTTTTGTTTTTTTTTCCTCGGGATCGTTATCTCAGAAGGCATCACAATAGAGTGCAACCTTCACACAAAGGAGCGATGTGACCAGTTTCGTGTCGTAACGCACGAGGCGAATGCAGACAGCGACGCTGTCCTGGATTTCCTTAAGCTTTGCTTATGTCCATGACTACAATGACAAACCACCAAACAATCCGAACACAGACTTCTACCTGGCACGATTAACTTGTCCTCTATACTTCCCATTAAGATGACAGCTTTCCAGGTGGAAATTGCAGAGCTGTCCATCTCGCAGAGATCAATAACTCTGATGAATCACCATGCTAGGTAGTAACAGTTCTTACAAAACACGGGCACGTACAGTAATTGGGGATCTGACGGCACATGAGGCAGCGTGATTTCAGAGCTAACAGAGACAGGTAGAAAAAAATTAAGTCTTTCCCAAACAAGACGCTTAGTGAAAACTTCTGTGCTTTTCTCCTACTCCCGATTCACTTGAAGCAGGTACGAGAGGAGCGCAACACCCATCCCGACAGGCAAGGAAATGGTGCTCTGCAGTTTCAGCCTTTGGTGACGACAGCAGCGGGTTACAAGCGCGATTTGGACAGCGCAGCCCCTCCATTTCCCTTTTCGGGGACCCCCGTTCCCC
>NW_005054308.1:7271246-7286291 GCF_000277835.1 Geospiza fortis | reverse complement strand
CTCCGGGAACGAACGCCCCGGTGGAGCCCCGGAGTGCCCGAGCCGGCGTTGGCTGAGTCTCCCCGGCCGGCATCAGCCGGGAGCCGAGGGATTGGGATGTGCTCCGTCACCCACGCCTGGGGATAATGGGATAACGTGGCTGGAAAGTGCAGAAAGGGACTCGGTGTGTATCCTGGGAATCACGGAGCCCCAGAAACGCTCAGGTTGGGCCATCTGGTCCCACCTCCCTGTGTAAACACGGTTGTCCCAGAGCACATGGCACAGCATTGCATCCAGACAGTTCTTGAATATCTCCGGTGAGAGAAACCCCGCAGCCTCCCTACTCTCTGTTCCAGTGTGTTGTTCTTCCTTGTATTCAGGTGGAGCTTCCTGTGCATTAATTTTTGCCCATTGCCTGTGTCCTGTTGCTCAACAACCCCAAGAGGAGCCCTGCTCCATGTGCTTGGCTCCCCCCTTTAGATATTTATACACATTGGTGAGGAAGAGACCACCTCTCATCTCCTGTGCCCAGCAAAACCTTTGTTTGAGTAGGCTAAAATATTTAATTGATCTCTAGCTGATAGAACGTCACTTGCTCATCACCATCATTAATATTCCTCGTATTTGTCCTCACTTCTTGCAGCCAGCAAGACAGCAACTGCAGACCATGTGTGTTTGTGCACATGAATTATACACATTTAAAAGGCAACTTGCATTGCTGATACCATCTAGCACAACTTGCCTAATTCACAGCAGCCCTTACTTGATGCCTTTTTTATTCAATGCAAGCCTGTCGCAGCCTCTTCCCTCATCGCAGCGAGCACACCACCCTGCTTCTGCCTGGAAAGGTTCATCTGGAAGTCCCGGCATGTCCTGCAGCCCCAGGGACACAGCTACGCAATCCCTGCAGGAGACCCGTCAGCATGACAAGGCACTGAAGATGTAGCTGCCAGCTGCTGATGCGTGGAGAAGGATGAAAAGCTGATTTCACTGTTGGAAGGAAAGAAGAAAGTGAGAAACAAACATGAGCTCAGCACAACATTTGGAAGGGCAACAGCATCAGGAAAGATCCATAGAGGGAGTCCCAGGCTGTCAGGGATGCTCCACTGAGACCATCTCAGCTCTCTGTGTGCCCTGCTACCCAACCTCTTGGCTCAGAGAGTACCCTCCTGTGCCACAGCCTCAGGGGTCACCAGCAGTTATCCCAAATCATTCAAGAATTTGGCCAGTAAGATTCCGTAAGGAAGTTTAACTATAACTCCAGAAGGAAGTCTGCTGGCCTGGCTGGCTCAATAGCTGAGCTGCAGTAACCCAAGCCACATCCTGTGCTCCTGTGCCCAGTCCCTGACATGCTGGGGAGTCCCTGCACTCCTCATGAGTGTGACCTGGGAGCTGCACAGCTCCCAGCCAGTCTCCCACCTTCACCCTCTCCAGGAGCAGCTCCTGGCATGGGGAGCACAGGTGGCTGCAGCCAGGGGACCTGCAGGCCAGTGGTGTCCCTCACCTGTCCCCCAGCCAGGGTGCACGGTTCCAGCTCAGTCCCTTTGGGCACTGCTCCGCTGCCACGTGAGCAGGAACGAGCCCATGGTGGCCGAGAGCCAAACTGGCTCCAGAGCTGCCAGGCAGGAGGGAGCTGGGCAAGTCTCACCCTCATGCAGTGCCCAGCCAGGCCAAACCCCAGCAGGTTTCCAGAGTTAGAAAATAAATGCACTAGCAAGGGGAAGAGAGGGAAGTGTCCCTGCAAGCTTCTTGCATCAGCTGTAGGGAACATCACCTTGGCAGGTCAGCTCTCAAACACCCATCCTTCATGGGAAGGGAAGCTGGGTGTGCACCACCTCCGTGCTGGCCATGTCCAGCAAGCTCCATGTGCTCCACTCCTCCCTCGGTGTCCTCACCTCTGCTGGACCTGTTTTCCCCTGCTCTGCCCAGCATCCACGACACTTGGATATCCTGCTCCTCCCTCCAGGGGCTTGCTGAGAAGCGGCCAAGGAATCTCCACATTTCTGCCGCACAATTCACTGGGAAGTAATCCATCTCTGCTTTCCCCAAATTCAACAAAAGCACCTGCCTGGCATCCCCAATCCTGCTCTCTGCCTTGTCCTTCACCCCAGCTGTGTCCCTGTGCCTGCCCAGACCCCATCAAGCAGCTCCCTGTGCTGGCCCTGCGCAGGCTCTGAGGCAGCAGTCTCCAGGGAAACTCCTCTGCTGAGCAGTGATTTGGGCAGGAGCTCCCCACCTCCCTTGCTCCCTGTACAACAGCTTATTTATTTCTCCCCGGCTGAAGCGTGGCTTGCATATTTATCACAGACAGCCGGCTGCTTTGGTGCTGGCCTGGAGCTTTAAAGATGCTTTGATGGTGGCCATTAATGTCTCTGAGCATCTCTGGGTCTTGCTTGGCTGGAATATCCCCAGCTTCATTTCTGCTGGTCTGGCAAGCTCACCTAGGGGCCCAGCCTTCCCTTTGGGAACAGCTTTAGTTCAGTGGCCTGGAGCAAGGCCTGTGCATGGCGAGGAGCACAAAGCAGCCAATGTGACTGATCTGCTCCTTAACTTCACCATCCTGTTTGGCTGGGAGCTCAGCCCCTTTCTCAGGTTCCACTTGCCTAATTTTGTCCAGCGCTGTGGCCACGAGGTCACGGTTAAAAGTGTTTCCTCCAGTTTCACCTTTGCTCTAGTCTGGTGCTGGATGCTGATCAGTGTTTGCAGCACACTCCTGATCACAGCTCCCTTCCCTGCATCCAGGGGCTGTGCAGACCTGCGGGCAGCTCAGATTTGAAGTGTGCTTCCCAAGGGAATTCTCTTTCTTTCCCGAGCGCCTCCAGACCAGTTTGCTTGCTGCCAGTGCTGGTCACGCTGTTCCCTGGTGAGATGCCCAAGCTTTACACGTGGATGGCAGAATATTAAGGCTCAGGCATCTTTAACGCTGTGCAAAAGAGGATTTTTCCAGGAAAAGTCCAAGCTTCCTATCCTGAGTCATATGCTTTGACTTATTTATGTGGTTGTTACTGCTCTGTGAACCCTGCCAGGCAGAAACATTGTCAGGGACAATACACACAAGGTTGGGCTGGCTTTCCTGCAGCAGCTCTGCGGTGTTGCCCTCCAGCACACCCAACTGCCCCCGAGGGGTTTTCTGCTCCCAATGGACTTGCAAATGAAGCCTGACCATCCAACTGCTGGTGCCCTCAGGGAAAAGCTTTTCAAAGGACACCCAGAGCTCATTCCTAGAAGAGAAAGATTTGGGTGATATGCTGGGGCAGAACCATTCTCAGGACTCTGTTACAACCCTCAAATTGAAATAGGAATTTTTAAATTCAGAAAACCTGACAGTTTCCCACTGAAAAATACTCAGCTTGCCCTGAAGTTCTTCATCAGGATACTCTGACCCAACCTTTTCAGTGTGGGTGAGATTCTTTCCCACAAAACAGTGGAAGCTCAAATTCCAGTCCCAATTTGCTGTGCCACTGGTGAGTGGGGCTGAGGGCAGGCTGCCAGCAAATCCCTGTGACCCTGCCATGGCAAGTGCCTCCAGCCAGCAGACACCTATTAGTGGCACATAGTGGCCATCACAAAGGACTCGAGTACTTTTAAAATTAAACATCCAAACTTTTTATTCTACTACTCAAAATATCCACATTTCAACCTGCTTTAGCTCAGAACCAGAAGAAAGTGCCCATTCCTGCAGGTTTCTGCCAGAGAGTACTCTAACATCCCCTTATTTAACCCAGATTTTAGCCTCTTGCCCGTGTTTTTAACCCCAGAGCTCCCACCCCTGCTCTGGAGAGAGGGATCATGCACTAAAGCACAACGCACAGCCAGAGCAGCAAGCTCAGCTTCTCCACTTCTGCGGCCAGGCCACAGGGATGAGAACACACTGTGAGCTTCCAGATAGTCCCATAGGCTTTTCCTGTCTCCAGCCATGTGATCCAGAGAGATGGAAGACACTCCCTGGCTCTGAGATTAATTCACTTGGACCCTTCCAGCAAAGCATATGAAGGATCAGCGTGAGGAGTGAGCGCATTCCCACCAATAAGTAATTTCCAACCTGGGTAATAAAACAGCAGACACTAACGAGTTCCATTACATCCCCATTAAAAAGTGCTTTCCCTTAGCAGGGCTCCACAGCCCAGGGGCTGGGGCTGGGTGGTTTGGTGCTGCAGCCCAGCCAAAGGCACTGTGCTCTCAGGGCACTCGTGCCATGCATGGGGTAGGAAGCAGCTCCCAAATCTGCCAGCCCCTCACTGCTCCCAGCCGTGCTCTGCACACTGGGAAGTGGTGCTGCAGATGTGTTCACGTCTGAGAGTGCACCCCATGGATTTTCCTGGTGCTAGGAAGTTAGATTGAAATGTGAGCAAATATCCTGTAATTAAAATCTGAAGCCTGTTATGCAGCTTTGGCGTGTTTTTAATAAGCGGGTTGGAGGGGGGGATATCTAATGATACATAACTGCTTTTATCATCACAGCTTTTCCCTCCAAAAGCCACAGTTCTTGTAGGATTCCCCCAAAGCCAGTAAATAATCTTGACTGCTTGAGAAAAATTCCCCATTTCCTAGTTATTGATGGCATGGGCTTTGGAAAGCAATACCTCCTCTAGAACACAATTTCTCACCTTGTATATTTTGCTGGAGATATATTAACCCAAGGTTTCTTATGTCCCCTAAACCACTTCCATTTCCAGGAGCTTGTGAAAACATGACATGAGGTGACCACTGAACCTGATATTTTCTCTGAAGGATATTTACCCTCCATGCCACCACTCTGCCATCAGGAATTTCAGCAGAACTATTTCAGACACTTCTACAAAGAGAAATGAGAATATAAGAGCTCTACTATCCTTGTTCAAGATGCCTTAAGCTCCACATGCTTCACATGAGATGTCCTGCATCCTTCCCAGGTCCCAACCACCCACAGCAGTGCCAGACTGACTCAGCCCACCCAAGGATGTGCCATTCCTCTGGAGAAACAAAGCACGCTGGCAATGTGCTGTGATTCCCAGGAATTTGTGTTTCCCTGCCATCAGCTCCTTGCACCAGCACTGGCCAGGGTCATACATCTTTCTGCCTTGTGCCTGATGTGCAGGGAGGCACCAGCCAGAGGCTTCTCCACAGAGCTCAATTAATTTCAAGCACTGGCAGCTTGTGCAGGTGCCCTAAAAGCTCCCAAAGACTCAAGGTGAGAATCAATAAGATTGATGGGTGGAATTGCTGGGATATTTTCCTCTGAGCACCTAAGGATAATTAACAGCCAAAATGCTTGGAGTCAACCACCAAAGTTATGAAATACTAAATCAGAGGCAGCTCCCAGCAGCTTGGCTGGCTCCCTTTGCAGGTTGTACATTCACAATGAAGCCGTCAGCCATGCACAGCCACAAATTCTCTCTTTTCCCCTGGGACTTCTGCTCCTTCCAGTGGCTGGCAGTTATTTAAATATTGTTTTACCCCTCTGCAGTCAAAGCAAAGCCCTGGGCATTGCCATTCAAATCCTAGCCTGACCCACAGCACAAGGACATCGTTGCTGAGTGTTTCCCTGGCTGCTGGGATCTGTGTGTTGCACCAGGAGGTACAAATCCAACAGGTGCTCTTCTCCTCCTTGGATAGCCAGGGAACTGAGAAATAGAGAGAAGTTAAAATCATTTTGCCCTTCTGTGTGCAAGAGTTCAGATTTCTGCCCCCCAACTTTTGAGGGCACTGGGCATCCTACCCCAATGCTTTCCTTCCCACTTTTGCAGCCACATTGGCTCTGGTGCCAGGCACAGCAGCCTGGACTCCAGCAGGCCTCATGGGGTACAGAGGAGGTGGAACCAGGCAGAAAGGCCTTCAAGAGCCAGTCTGGAATGGTGGGGCTGAGCTGCCTGGCCAGCTGTCCCACACAGAGTTCAGGTTTGCTCCTGTGACCCACAGCAGAGGGTCAGCACACAGCCACTCCCTGTCCAGCCAGTCCTGGCTGCCTGCTCTGAGCACCAGCCATCCCACCATGAGTGACAAAGCACCCAGGAGGGCACAGCACACCTCTGTGTCCAAGAGCTGCACTGTGCACCTAAGCAAAGGGGCTGGAGCAGGGACAGCTCCGTGCCTGACTCTACTTGACCCCTAGGCATGACTGAATGATCCTCCTTTAACCTTGGGATGTGCTCTGTGGGGCTGTTGTGCTCCTGGTTCTTCCTCCACTGCATATGTGTCTGCTCCCACCCCTGCTTCCATTGCAGGGAAGTTTCAGGGCTGAACAGGTTTTCCTGCCTTTTCTCCACAAGCTGTGGCCTGGGAAGGCTCCATCGCATTGAGATGCTCCCCCAGCACCCAGCACCCAGGGTGCATGGAGGGAACATGGGGAGCATCTCCTCCCCTCCCTTGTGCTCTGCCTCGAGCCAGGCCCTCTGCCCGTGACTCCCACTCAGCCTCGCCAGCTTTGTGTTTGCTTTCCCAAATATTTTGCTGGTGCAAAGGAAACATCAGCCTGCTGAGTTGTGAGCTGAGCCACCTCCACCTCCGAGCTGAAGCCCATGAAGTGAGAGAGATGAGAACTTGGAAGCAAAGCGATGCCAAAGCCTAGAGCAACATACCCCAGTGCTCCTCACCCCCTTGGTGCCACCAAGACAAGCTGGGGACAGTCCCCAGCATGCTGGCATTGCCACTGCACCCACCACAGGCTCCTGATAGCACCCTGTCAGCAGCTGATCAGCGAGTCAGAGGTAAAAGGGCTTCAGCAAAGTGCAGTGCCAGCACCCAGCCGTGGCCAGGGCTGTACAAGCAGGGCCCATGGGACACAGGCAGGGGGATTAAGAGATCTGTGTCAGCAGTGGGCTGTGTACACAAACACAGCAGCTAAAAGGGCTCATGTTCATGCTTTGTCCCCAGGGAGGTCGCTGGGGATGGGAAAGGGTCGTGGAGGGCTGGACATGCTGTGTCTGTGTCAGTCCTGTCAGCCAGGGGAGGAACAGGCTGGGGATGGCAGAGGGAGATTGGCCTCAGGCAAGGGGACTGTCCCCCAGCTCCCCTCCCTGCAGAGAGCTGGGCTGGGCATGGCAGATAATGCTGCAGTGCCTGGAAGGTTGCAGGGAACTCCCTGGCTCTGTAGTGGCCCTCAGAAGAGCTGGAGAACCTCACCTGGTTCTGGAGACGGGAGCAAAGGAAAGGAATTGTTCCACCAGTTGTTTTTAAAAGTCAGCCCAGAGCTGTTGATGTAGGAAAGAGTCATCAAAGTCAGCAACTGCAGTGGCATTCACCAGAGGGTCTCCAAGTAACCCCAGGATAAAGCTTGTCTGCTTTCCCAGCTCCAGGGGGCAAGCAAGACTGTGGGATGCTCATGGACATGCTCCTGTAAGGCTTCCAGGAGGATCTTGAGTCCATAGACCATAGAGAAGCCCAGGCTTCAAGACACTGTACTTTATGACTTTATATATTTGCCCTTGCCTCTTCTGCCCCTGCACTTCCCAATGAGCAGCTGAATAAGCAACAAGGGGAAAAGAGACCCACCCCAGGGACCTGAAACATCCTCTGTCTCCAACACTATCAGGGGAAATCAATGTAGGATGAGAAGCTCAATTGCAAATCTGGGGATGCAGTGGCCATGTTCTGCATCAATGCATTCATTGTTACAATTATATCAAGTAATATTAATCATATCCAGTGATTGAAGAAGTCCTGAGGATGTTAGGTCACGGAGATTGATGGAGGAGTGACAATGACTGACCATGTTGGGTGAAAGAATCTCAGGCCAGAAGTGCAGAATTAGCAGGTGGATTTTGTTATATTTTGGCTGCCCAATTTGGCAGTGATACAAGAGCTTTCCCTTGTCTGGTGAGAGGAACAGTGCTGACCTGTAAGGGAGTCTGTCCTCCTGCCAGGCTCGTTGTTAGACTTTGAAGTTCAATCATGAGCAAAATAAATGCAAAGTGAAGCCATGTGCAGTCAGAGCCAGCATTTCTCGCCTGTGTTTCAGTCTGTTCAATTTTCATGCTTTTCAGCTAACACTGTTTGTTCCTAAACATGTTTTCATCTGACAGCAAGCAAGGCCAGGACTTCAGAGTGGAAACAACAGGAGCCAGAGAGGAGTTTATCCTCATCAGAGAGAGACATCTTTCAGGTCCTCTCCATCCTCAGAAAAAGAACAAGGAGAAAAGCACATATTGCCCCTCTCCACTCCAGCATGTTACTTAAGCTCCTGTTCTCTCAGTGAAGTCTTGCCTTTGTTTCAGTAGAGCCAGCACAAGGTCAGCACAAGATCACCCCAAGGTCCAGAAACCTTTACAGCAATTTATATCCTAAAGCAAGATCACCCTGTAAGTCTGCCCAGCAGTACTCTTGAAAAGGGATTTTTTTTTGAGCTAGCTTCAGTCTACAGCCTTATCTTCTTATTTTGCAATTCCTCTCCTAAAGATGCAAAACCAAGGCTCGTGCCAAACCAAAACATCCCTGCAGTTTATCTGAGCAGGGAGGAGCCTGTGATGGTGGCCCAGAGCCTGGAGCAGGACGGCAGCTGGAGCCTGGAGAGCAGCCAGGGATGGTTAATGCTGGTGGGCCAGGAGACTCCCCAGGACAGCACGACACAAAAACCACACTGGTGGCTGCTTTGGACTTTTTCTCCTGCCTGGTGGGACAGGGACATCAGAGAGGGGAAACCCAGGGCAGTGTCCCTGCACACACATCTCTCCCTCCCTGCCCCTGCCAAACCCATCCCTGTTGGCAGCTCCTGGGATGGTTTTTCCCAAGCCCTCCCTCCGGCAGGCATGAGCCATCCTGCTCCATGTGGCACTGCCGTTCCTGTGCCAGCCCTGGCTGTCTCTGCAGCTGTACTGTCTTAGCTGTTAATTTAATAATTAACTTTAGCAAGCCTCATTAAGGCACCTCCTGCCTTTCCCCACATGTCCATGCCGTGTTACAGCCGCGATAATCCCGGCCAGGGCCGGGGCACGGAGCTGCTGCTGCTGCTGCTGCTGGGCATGATGTCTGCACGATGTCTGTCTGTCCTCAAACCCTGCCCTGTTCTCCCAGGGCTCTCCAGCATCCCTCCCCACGCTCTCTGCAGACCAAACACTTCCATTTTGTCCCCTTTCCAACAGTGACAGATGCAGTGCAATTGCTCTTTGGGGACTACTGGGGATGGCACCATCTTTGCACAGGGGAGTGGAAGGTGATTCCATGGGGCTTCCCCAAGTTTGGGATGTTTTGCCTTCTGAAGCTCTCTCCCTGCAACCCCTCTAGTGTCCTGCTCAGTTGTGTCACAGCCCAAACACCAGGAAAACCCCCTGGAAATTGCAGTGAGGTTGGCTGCTTACATTTCAACTTTTTCTAATGCACACACATTTAAACGTTTTCTAATGCACACACATTTAAACTTGTTTTAATGCACACACTGCATAACCCTTTTTGTCCCATCCTGAAGGCCTGCTGCCTGCTGGAGGGCAATCCTGTCCATTCATCCCACTTCCATGGGACAGGACAGGGTTTGGAGGCAGCTCCTGGGCTGCACCTGTCCCAGGAGCAGCTGCTGGTGTTTGGGGGGTGGCAGTGCCAGCTCCAGAGCAATCAGGATCCGTCCTTCCCTGGAAGAACCAGTTCCCCAGGCAGCAGCAAATGGCACTTTCCCTTGGGCAGAGGCCAGGGAGCCTGCCCTGCTCAGCAGGGCTTTGCAGATAGGCAGGCTGCAAGGCGTGCAGCTCACATGAGGAGGGGAGATAGCACAGGCAGGCTCTGAGCCCTCGGACAGGCCACAGGGATGGAGTGAGCCAGCAGGGCTTTGCCCATGATAAAAGCTTCAGCACCCCTGTGTGTAATCAGGAGAGGGCAGCCCCAGCCCTTAACTGCATCTCTGCAGAGCCAGGCTGGGTGGGGTGACACAGGATGACAGTGCTGGAGATAACTCAGTGCCCCAGGAGACAGAGCTGGCAGGGGAGAGAGGGGCTGCCCTGGCAGGGGGCATTTCCCACCAGGGCAGGTGCTGGGGCAGCCCAAGGAGCTGTGCAGCTGTGCTGGGCTGCCCTGCATGGTCAGGCCTTTGGGAACTGGCAGTGCCATTCTCATGCCCTCGCCTCAGCCTGGGCCTCTGCAGTGCAGCTCCCCCATCCCTGCTTCCAGCGAGAGGAGATCCAGGGAGATATTTGGGGGTGGCTCAGCACCAAAGGTTGCAGACCCAGCACCACCAGCATCCCCAGTTGGTCCCAGACACCTCCTGTCCTGCTCAGAAGCACTTACAGGCTCAGAGACTCTCTTCTTGCTTGCAGCAGCTTTCATGTTCCCCTGTGGCCAGACTTGGGCTTCCTAAAATCATATGGCTCTAAATCAGGACCTGGTTCCAGCTTTGCAGCTCACACCCTGTCTCTCAGGGCAGCTTGACCCCATTCCTGTGCCCACCCTCCTGGCAGGAGCTGCTCCTCCAGTCAGGGCTCTGTGCTCTCAAAGCAGACTATTTTTTTCTGTCCACGTTTTTAATTTATTTCCTTTTTTTTTTTTTTTTTTGACCAAGCAGGGTGTTAAAGGAGCATGGCAGTCTGGGGAGGATGCTTCCAGGGGTTACAGTTTTTTTCCCCCACTGTTTCTTTGAGGATGGCACAGCCCCAAGCCTCCATCCAGCTGATGGTGCAGCTCTGGGCACTTGCCAGCCTTGCCCCGTGACTCAACAAAACCACCTCGGCCTGTAAACAGGAACCCCAGAGCACCCCAAGAATGAAGGGGGATGTCCTTGGCCCCCTCCCAGCACTGCACTGGAGCCAGGTGCCAGGGGAGAGCTGTGGTTGGTGCCTTGGCCAGCCATGCTCTGCCGTGGGCTCTGGCAGAGCTCCCAGCAGATGGTAGGTGCCATGGAAAACCCACTGAAAACCTGTTTGTGGCTCCCACAGCCTTGTGCTGTGCTTTCTTCCCCTGTTGTTTTCCTAGAGAGTGTTTAGAGGTGAGAGGAGGTTCCCCCTCTCCCTGCTCCCCGGGGCTCTCTCTTGGGATGCATTAGAAAATCCATGCAGTGGGAATTGTTTATCCCTTCCGGAGGGATGAGACCCCGGCATGGTGCAGGCAGAGATCAGTTTGAAGTGTCGCTGTGCCCAGCAGGGCCCTGCAAAGGTCGTGGTGGAAACTTTGGGGTGGTTGGGGATGGGGAGCATCGCAGATCCAGCTTGGATTTGGCTGCGCGCTTCCCCTTTCCTGCTGGGAGAGGAGCCAGGGCGCCGCACGGTCGGGAGAGAGGTTCCTCGCCTTGAGAGGAAAATCAGAAAGGGAGGAATTTGGAGGGAAATGTTCTGCTGGCTCGTTCCAGGACGAACCTGGGAGCGGGGATAGCCGGGGATGAGGGAGCCCCGGGATCGGGGATGTCCCCCCGGGGAGCCCCGGGATCGGAGCGCAGCCCCGCTCGGCTCTGCTGCCATCTGCCGCCGGCAGCCCGGCCCGGGGGAGCCCCGAGAGCCGCTCCGCCCATCCCTCCCTCCGAAACCCACGGCAAACAGCCCTTCTCTCCTTCCAAAGGGGAACGTTTGTCCTGCGGGAACAAAGGATTTGCTTGAAAAGTAGCTGCCCGGGGCAGGAAGGCAGAAAGGCTCCTCCTGCCTGGCTTCATCCCAGAAATACATCCCAGGAGCACGTTGGGTGTTTGTTTCCAGGTGTCCTCAGCAGAGTAGCGGTTGATACGCCCTGGCTCCGGCTGGGGCATCCCCGAGATAAGATCGGAGCTCGCAGAGCCGGTGCCAGGGCGAGCAGGAGCCCGTGTGTGCAGAGACACGCAAATACCGCCTGTGCAATGAATTTATATAAAACCCATTCCCCAAAGGTTCCCGAAAGAGGTGATTTTTTGTTTCTGTGTCCTCTGCTCTCGGGACCAGTGAGAGCCAATTCCTTCCTCTCATTTCCCCAAATTTCATCTCTACAGACAGCACAGCTGCGCCCGAGAGGGCTGGGTTGGCAGAAACCGGAGGTGGAAAAGCCCAGAGGTTCTGAGATAGTTCAAGGCAACGGTTCCTAAACCCCACTGCTCCCTGCGGTGCCGTGCACTCCTCAGGGATGGGAGAGCCAATCCCCCCAACAGCGAGAGCCCAGCTGGGAGGATGCGCTCAGGGCTGCGTTACCCCACGACACCTTTCGTCCTGAGCCCCTTTGGGTCCTGCCGAGCCGGGAGGAGAGTCCCAGGAGCACCAAACACCTCCTGTCCCAGGGCCAGCAGCCGGACCCGAGGCTCCTGCGGCGGGGTCGGAGCTCTGCAGTCGGTTGCGCCGAGTGTCCAGGCGGTGGCACATGAGGACTGCGGCTCCGCCACCCGGGGATGGCCCATCCCGCCCTCCTGGGTGCCGCCCTGGGGATGCTGCTGGCCGGGTGACGGCCACGGTGAGCACGGGCATCTTGCATTGCTCCTTTGAGTTTTTCCCGCTGTGGATGCGCAGGGAGCTGCAGACAGGCTGGGATAACCCTCTTGGCCATCAGCTCCCGTCACCAGCAGGTCTGGCACTGCCCTGTGCTGCTCTGCAGAGCTCTCCCCGCGGATCCAGCCTCCCCGCCACCCCCCGAGCGGGGATGCACGGCGGGATGCAGCTGCTGCCAGCCTACCTGTGCTCGCTGTGCCAGGGAGCTGTCCCCATCCTGCCCAGCACAGCACTCTGGTCCCTTCCATGGCCAGCAAGGATGAGTTGGCAGGATCGTGTTCCAGGTGAGGCAGGGCATTCACCAGGTCTCCAGGAGTACGGCCAGCCCTGAGCAGCTGCCTGAAAACACGCCCAGGTGGCAGTGCCAGGGTGGCAGCGCACATCCTCCTGTATGTGCTGGGCTGGGTACTCCCCTCCTGCCTGCTGTGAGGGTTCATGGAGGGCTTCCTGCCAAACTGAAGGTGTAGGACAGGAAATGGATCACAACTGCTCAACCTGGAGCATCCATACCTGGCTGCCTCCCACGGGCCATTTCATCTTCTAAGGAAACTGTTATAGCTGCAAAAAGAGCATCTTAAAAATCTCTTGATGCTTCCTCCTAATATCAAACTACTCTGCTTGCTCAGGGACCACTCAGCAGGCAAAAGGATGTTACAGCTGCTCTTGGATATGTTCAGCAAGGCATCACAGCATTAGCTCTCTAGTTGAAACATTCATCCAGCTCCCAGGGCGACCATCTCTCTTCTCTGAAGTCCTGGTGGTGATCCATCATCCGGGGGAAGTGTGTGGCACAGAGCCATGTGTGGACGTTGGCACTGCCCAGGTGGAACATCTCACTGCTGTCAGCCTGCACTGGGTGTGATCCAGCACCTGGCACTGGAGGGGAAGGACAGGGCTGGGGGGCAGGACATGCAGAAAGGAACGGGGACAGCACAGGTAGGAAGTTTATGATCGCGCTGGATTGTGGAGTTTGAGCCGGCTACTGCCTCTGGTGGTAAATGCAAAAACTTCCAAAGCATCATCATCGATGAGCCTTAGCCCGTGGGATGGGAACTGTATGGGGGGAAGGAAGCCCTGTGAAGCCAGGGGCATGCTCCGGTGCTGGGGAAGCCTGCCCTCTTGCATCCCTGCACGGCAAACCTGACCCCTTGCATCCCTGCACGGCAGGGAGTGCATCCTGTCCCTGCCTGGGCAGGGTGGGAGGCTGGGCAGCCGGATTGGCACAGCTGATGGCCGATTCCCGACCTGTGCCATGACCGTGGAGGGAATCGTGCCATCTCTCTCTGCACACACAGTGCTGCCAAGCGGCCGCCAGCCCCACGGGCTCCGGGTGCGGGGGAACCCAGAGAGCAGCCCGGGGGAGGGTGATGGGCACGAGTGGAGCCCCAACAGGCTGAGGGGTGCATGGAGTGTCCCGTGGCGATGCGGGAGGATCCAGATCTCGGGTCTCGTCCGACTCCAGGGGTCTCCAAGGGCTGCCCGTGATTAACGGCGCGGCTGCGCTCGCATGAGCCGCGCGGCCGCTGCGTTTGATGTATGGAGCAGGAGGCGGCGAGGGATTTTCCTCCCCTTCTGGGGTTAATCCTTCCCTGCCTATCGCAGCCCTTTGATTGCAAAGCCCTGCAGATAAACCTCCTTAGTCACCAGCAGACTGCAGGCACCGGCCGAAAGGATGCGGGAGCTGGGGAGATGCAGTGTTTGGAAGCTCCTGTGGAGTGCGTGTGCTCCCTGCAGCCTGCGAGAGGGGAGGAAAGTGCTTTCCTTTTGATTAATCTTGATTAATTCTGCTTATTTAACCAGAGATCTAAAGTTACATGAAAAGAGCCACAAAACCCCAAACAAGCACCGCTCCCCACCCTCTCTGTTTGAAGGAAACATTTCCGAAGTCGGAGCGCTCCAACAAATCAGGAACACACCCGCGAACATGCGGTTTGGGATAGGCAGTGGCCACACCACTCTGCCCCTAGCCCCAGCCAGCTTTCATCACGCACAGGCAGCCATAAAAGCCAGCCTAGAACAAGCAGGGTTGTTTTTGCAGGAGTGGTCGAGTTTTGGATTTTAATAAGCCTCAGCTTCCACATAATTTTTCTCTTTAAAATGCTAAAAGGCACCAGCCCAAAACAAGGCTTTGAGAAAAGCTTGAAAATTCCTGTAAAATAGCTTGTGAGTGTCTGAATGCCGCCGAGCTGTGCTCTCCTGGGCTTAGAAATGCCACCTCCAGAGAGGGAGGGAGGGCTTGGGGAGATCTCACTGGGCTCTGTCCCACTGCAGAGCAGGAGCTGCTGAGGGGACATTGGGTGGTCCAGGCCATGCTGTGACAGAGGGATGAATGGTTTGGGTCAAAGGAGACACAGCTGCTGGAATGGGGACAGCCAGGCATGCAGGACAAGGATGTCCCTGGTGCATGATGCCACAGTGTGTCCCCTGCCTGAGCACCAAGCTCAGGGAATTAAAGCCTTTCTAAGCCCCACACCTGCACCTGACTGCCCTGCCACAGCCTTGTCCAGCTCGGTTTTAAAACACCCGAGAAATAACCTGGCCCAGGCTTGACTGTCCTACAGTGACTGGATCATTTGTCTTAATAGCTGACCTCTGAGCTCTCTCATTGCCAATTAAGTTGATTACATTTTGTCCCAACTTCAGCAAACCCTGAGATCAATTGATCACTGTTGTCTCAGAGGTCCTGGGAGATTTTATCATGTGCCACTCCATTTCCAGCTTTCTAGAGAAA
>NW_005054308.1:7261529-7271186 GCF_000277835.1 Geospiza fortis | reverse complement strand
TGAGCATCTGCATCCCTCCCTGTGCTGGCAGCCCAGAGCTCTTGGGGGTTCACTTTGATCTGTGTTCAAAGCAGGGACCCCAATGCCTTGAGGACCACCCCAGGTCACTTGCTTTGCCCACATACTGGAGTGCACACATGAGCTGAAGCCAAATGAGGCTCCTCAGCCCTTCAAACTGAGGGGCTGAGGTTGAAGTTGAGCCAGGATGTCCCCCTGCATCACATCTGGAACTGGAGGGACCAAGCTGCCCACGTGCTCCAGGCTGAGGGGGCCTCAGACCCTCCCCACCAAATGCACACTCACATCTGCATGAACATCTGGAAACCCAGAACCACGTGCTGCCTGTCCAGCTTTTCAGCCAAGGATTCTCCAACCCAAGGCTGGAGTGAGCCATCCCAGCCTGGAGGATGCTGTACTCCTTGACATTACTGTTCCCAGTGAACAACACCCCAAATTCCTCTCAAACTAGGTCAGCAGCTTTCCAGCTGCCCAGATTTTAATGCTGGGAACATAACATTTTTCACCCACCCCCCTGCCAATCATCCTCCCCTTCCCCCTGCTGTAGGATTTAAAGAAAGATCCACCGGACAAACAGCTCTGAGCAATTAGAAAAGTGCTTTCTGCCAGCTGCTAGACTGCTTGTCACCAATCTGATGGGTAGACTAAACAGCAAGGACCTGGGCTGATCCCCCTGTGCTGCTCCAGCCTGGAAATGGGGGCAGCTGGGAGAGAGCAATGGTTTGCATCAAAACTGGCAGCAGCGTCCTAGAGGAGAGGGCCAAGGGAATCCTGGGGCTGCTTAATGGAGGTGGGTGGGAGGAGGTGGAGAGAGGGCTGAAGGGACCCTGGAGGATGGAGCCCAGGCTGTGGAAAGTGGGGAGCCCCTGGATTGGGGTCACTTTCCTCCCTTGTGGCAGTCCAGCTTTGCATCCCCCCTATTCTGTTGCCAAACCCATGTCCAAGCCCAGCGTGCCAAGCCTGGAGCTTCAAAGGTGATTTTTTTCCCCCTTTCATTTGCCCAAACTCTCCTCTTCCTCTTGCTTTACAGACAGACAACACAGACAATATCCCCAGGGGCAAGGGGGCTCATCTGGAGGAGCTGGCACCATTATCTGGGAGTCATTCCCTTATCAGGCAGCTGATTTTGGCTCCGGGCAGTCAGCACCTCTCAGGTGGGGAAGGCTGGAACAGCAGCTGCCCGTGCTGGGCAGTCAGGAGGGGTTATCAGCCTGGCCACCCCCTCACCTGGCCAAGCCCCATCAGATAGCAGCTCTCAGACACCCCTGGGGTGATGGGGTGGAAATGGGATATTGCATCTGGGAAATGCCTGCTGCTTCCTTCAAATAAGGAAAGGGAAAAGCATCATTTGGGCTCGGGTCCCTGTTGCCAGCAGTTTGCAGCAATGTGTGATTGTGCCACAGCAAATGCAGCGGTGCTGGAGAGAGCTGTGGCTTTTATTGCTCTTATCTCCCAGCTTCTGGAAGATCCCTCTGCTGAGTGGGGGTCTGGGCAGGGACACAGTGCACACGCCACAGGGAGAGCAGCTCCCCCCTGAATCACAGCTTGCCATGATTTACACACAGGCTCACAGGTTAGGTAACTGCAGTAAACAGAATAAACAGACCTCCCTCTGGATTTATGGACTGGCAAAAGGACCTTTAACCACAAAAGAAATGTGCTTTCCAGCTCTCTTCTATCACCAGATCCCAACCAAAGGCTTAAATGCTTATGTCAAGCCCACAGAGCTCAGGATCTGGGCTGGATTCAAACTATTCCTGCATCTTCCCTGCTATCAGGATAAGTCATCTCACAGTTCACCTCCCGTTCAACTCCCAGCTGACACACACACACACACACGTGGTGCCAGAGGGAGCAGGGACAGGATTTTTCTGTTTGGGGCTTAAAATAAGTAATTCTTAAATGCACAAGCAGGAAAAGGTGAGCAAGTCCTCTGCAAAGGGGTCTCTTCTGGAGCTTCCCATTCCTCCCCAGTAGCTACCCCTGGTCAAGTGAGGAGCTTTGGCTGCTATCACTGAGCTAAACCTTCCCAGCACAAGAGCTGCTGTCTAAAGAGAAATTAAGGATGTTTTTTATATTTTCATGGAGTAAAAGAGGTGTTAGATTTTGATGTGTTCTCAAATATCCCATGAGTTTCCCCCTGTAGATGTGGAAACTTGCATAATGATGCTATTACTAGTGTTTTGTGCCAAAACAAAGAGTGAAAAATGCCTCAGGAGTCCTTTGCTAGCAACCTTGGGACCATTATTTTTAAAGTGGCTTCCCCCCACAAAAAAAGCAGCTGGACAAGAGGAGCCTGTCCATCCCCAGACAGTCCAGCTCATGCCTGGGGTGCTGGTCCCACCAGTGGCAGGAGCAGGTTAGGGAGTGCCAGTGGTAAGAGTAAAACCAGAAACCAGGCTGAAAACTTTGGAAAATTTGGCATTATTTTTGCTTTCCTGTACTCCTCAGCTGAGTCAGCCAATGCATCAGCCACACAGAGCAGCCCACATGGCTATCAAGGAGGTTCTCAGAGCCCAGAGC
This sequence comes from Geospiza fortis, assembly GCF_000277835.1. NCBI lineage: Eukaryota > Metazoa > Chordata > Aves > Passeriformes > Thraupidae > Geospiza > Geospiza fortis. The sequence continues at coordinate 7,268,645 of NW_005054308.1, read as the reverse complement.
TGCCCCTTCCCTTCATAGCCAGAGAGGGAAAAGCATACAGGAAAGTGCTGCTTTCCCCCCATCTTGCACATCTTTATTTAATTCCATTGAAAGCAAGCACACATTTTTGAAATGGAACAATTTAAATCCATGAATTGTTCTGAATCCAGGAGAATTGCCAAACTTTCTGTTTTAATACATTTTCAAATTGCCTTTTCCTCCTGTCTTGGGGAGCCAAGATATGGCTATTTAATTACAAGCACAACCTCCATTTACGAAACCCTTGTAATGAGGCTGGCGTGGAAAGGCATCCAATTTTTCCATTGTCTGACTGAGGGGCTGGAAGGAGTGGGTTTTATCCCAGGTTTGCGTTTGGCAGGGCTCAGTGAGGGATGCTGTGGGGAATGGACTAGAGGCAATCTCTGTGCTCTGGGGTCTTTGTTAACGTGCCTGTTAGAGGGAACCAAATCCAGGCTCTTTCCAGGGGAAGAGGATTTGGGCTGGCTGCTCTCTGCAGAGAGCAGAGGCATTGAATCCTCCATGGCACAGGTTGGGAGAAAGGGAACAGAAAAGAAATACAAAAGTGAGGGAGGTTTGGGTCAAAGGGAGGCCAAGAAAACTTGTGGTAAGGGAGAGAGGCAAGAACACCATTGCAAAAACCCTACAACATGGGCCTTGTGGTAGCTGCACAAAAATGTTTCCCTTGGCTTGCTTTGAGTGAGAAGCAAGAGCTGGCCCTTGGAATGAGTAGCTCCAGGTGTGTCTGCAGCAGCTCAGCTCTGAACAGCACTGCAAAACCTCCCTGGAGGCTGGGAAGACCCAGATGTGAACATATGGGGATGCGCCATCATTTCAATGCTGGGATGCCCTAAACCCAGGGTAGAGACCCTCAGTCTGGAGCCCACCCTCCCAAAGGGATCAGAGCCCACCCAGACCTGCTCCCAACTCAGGGAGCCAAATACAAACAAAAGCACCTCGCTGGCACAGCAGTGAGGACCATCTGCTTGCAGGTGTCCCATGGCATCAGGCTGCTGCCGACAGATGTGGTGTCACCCTGGCACCATGGTGGCAGCGCCCCCTTCACCTACCAAAGCCACCACTGCCCTCATCCCATGGAGGGGACCTGGGAGGTGATGGAGCAGGGTGGGAGCATCTCCCCATTGCCCCTGGAGCAGGCTGTGGATCTGGATGTGCCCTGCCCACCCTGCTGTGTGGGCAAGGGGCTGTGGACAGGACCCTGCCCAATGTGGGGGTGCACACAGGGGGTACCAGCACCCACTGCCGGGGCTGTGGAGGGCTCAGCATCCCCCGAATCCGTATTCCTGCAGGCTCAGGGAGCGCTGGGCCGGCTCTGGCTCCCAGCCGGCCATGGTGGAGCCATCCTCATCCCCATCCATCATCCTTATCAGGCGGCGCTGGCAGCCCGGCGGTCCCTGGCAGCGGGGCCGCACGGCCGGAGCCATCGCCCAGAGACAGGCGGGAGCATCGCGGCGATAAGCGCTCGCAAACAACAACAACAACTCCCCTGCTCGGCACTTCAAAGCGCAGAGCTGACATTTCTGCGGTCACCGAGCCTGCGTGGGCGCTGCGAGCGGGGACACGGGCGGGACGGGCGGGGACGCCGCGCTTTGCCTGCGCGGAGCTCGGAGCTGATCTAAAATGGGATGGAAAGGGGATGCGGGCAAGGAGCGGGGTATCCTGCACTGCCATGGGCACAAAAAGGGGAAAGCAGCTGCTCAGCCCCAGACAGGGCGCTGCTCCGTGTCCTCTCTGTGCTTGCAGGCTCCCAAACATTCCCGTAGAAATGTGCTCCAAGGGATTTGCCAGCAATGATGAGGGACAATTGCTGTTCGCAGGCAACACTCCACAGGCAAAAAGTAGCTTTGGGGATTGGCTTTTGGGATGTTAGGAGGAAGATTTAGGGCTTTTTCCCGGAGAAAGTAAGGGCTCCCAAACCTTCCCATAGAAATGTGCTCCAAGGGATTTGCCGGCAATGTCGAGGGACAATTGTTGTTCGCAGGCAACATCTCACAGGCATAAAGTAGCTTTGGGGACTGGCTTTTGGGATGTCAGGAGGGAGATTTAGGGCTATTCTCGGGGAAAGTAAGGGCCCAGACACAACCACAGTCCACCTGTACTTGAGCGGCTCCATGAGCATTACATGACATCCTGCTGGCACTAACCGGGGTTTTATTCCTCCCTGCTGGCACTAACCGGGTTTTTATTCCTCCCACGGTCCCGATGAAATCCGTGAGACCTCTTGTGGCACCAGCCGAAACTCCAGGCGCACCGCATCCGTCAGGGATCGCACCGGGGCATCCCGCGGCGCTGCCCCAGCCCTCCCGCGCTGCCACCGCACCCTGGGCACGGCACCGGGGCAGCACCGGGGAAAAAGCTGTGCCAGTTGTTTTTCCTGGCTGGAAGAGGAATCGTGTTGTGCTCAGCGCAGGATTGAAAGCATCTCACCCCCGAGATGGTACTTGGATGATCCAACGGTGAAAGTTCAGAGGAAAGAGACCCCAACAGCAGATCTAAGGGGTGTTAAAGGCAGGCTGTGGCTTTGGGGAGGACAGGAATGTGGAATGGATGAGTGATGTACAGCATGATGATGTCCACTCACAAACATGTCTGCATACACGTGTTTTCACACACTTATTAAATTCTCAATTTACAAGTGTCATCGTGCTATTAAAACAAAATGACACACAGCTGAGCTAGCTGGTAATTGCTTCGTATCATAGGATTAACTTTCATTGATCTTTGTCTCTATCCCAAGTCATGGTGAAAAAGAAATGATCTTTAGGTTTTTTAAAAGTCTCTTAAATTTATATAATCATTATTTATCAAGGATTCTTTTATTTGTCAACAAAATGACTCAGAATTTGAATTTCTATCACAATTTTATTTACTTTCCTTTCCCCCAAATTTCAGAGCTTGTTCTTTGTATTTCCTTTTTCTCCTCCTTCCTCATTTTCAGAAAATGAGAGGAGACTTAAGGAGCAAGGGAATCCCCATCTACTTCACTTGAATTGCATTTAATTGAATGGAACAATTGCTTATTATTTTATCTAGTTCACCACAAATTAGACCTATTCCAGATGAAGGAAGAAGTGTTTATTTCTCTCTGTATTTTGTGCAGTAAAAGCCCTTTTCCTCAGCTGGACCCATGGGAGGTTTGGAGGAAAGTTTCCAAAGATACACTTTGACAAAAGGCATCCTGATGCTGGAAGACTCCCATTCCCTGCCTCATCTCCTCCATCAGGACAGCCCTTCTGCCATTCCCTTCCTCCCATGACCATGGCCTGGGCCTCCCTTGTCCTGCTGCCACCTCTCCAGAGCCCTCCTCTTTGCTTTCAGCAATGACATCACACGCCATGTATGGGCATCAACCACGATGCACCAGGATCATGGGCATGACCAGGATCGCAGCACTGCACAGCAGGATCACGGATGTGACCAACCACCATGAACTGGGATCATGGATACAGCAACCACCAAGAATTGGAATCATGGATACAACCAACCACCATGAACTGGGGTCATGGATACAACCAACCACCATGGAGAAGGATCACAGATGTGATCAACCACCATGAACCAGGATCATGGATACAACCAACAGCCATGGACCAGCATCATGGATGTGACCAACAACCATGAACTGGGATCATGGATACAGAAACCACCATGAATCAGGATCATGGATACAACCAACCACAGTGGAAAAGGATCATGGATGTGATCAACAGCCATGGACCAGGATCATGGATGTGACCAACAGCCATGAACCAGGATCATGGATGTGACCAACAACCATGAACTGGGATCATGGATACAGAAACCACCATGAATCAGGATCATGGATACAACCAACCACAATGGACCAGGATGATGGATGTGACCAACCACCATGAACCGGGATCATGGATATAACCAATGAACTGGATTTAACTGGATATAACCATCATGAACCAGGATCATGGGCATGACCAACCACCATGAACCAGGGTAATCAACACAACCAGCCACCATGAGCTGGGATCATGAAATACGACCATGATCAACCACAATGTCCAACAGCCACCCAGCAAAGCTCAGTCCCTTACCTTTTATAGCAGCTGCAGTGATGTCACAGGTACCTGTCACAGCTGATTGGCTGTCAGGTGTTGGAGGAGTGGTCTCCCTGCTCAACCACCCCTTAAAGGGACAAAACTCCCCCAGCCCAGGAGGGATGGTCCAGTCTCTGCTGGGGATAGCCTGGCAGCATCCTGCTCCTTCCGTGCCAGGAGAGCCTGCCTGCACATATACATACTTACATACATTATGATATCTTGTTTTAATTACATTAGAGCAAATGACTGCTTCCCCTATGGTTTATATCAGTGCTTTAGGTTTGTAATTTATCTTGGCACAGTCTAGACTGGAGCCACTTTGAAGCTGTTTCAAACAGGATGAGAACAAACAATTTTTCCAAAGTGGCTGGATTAAGAAAACTGGCAGCCATTCATCTTTGGGGGAAAGCTTGAGCCCTGCCAGCCTCCTGCTGCCTGCCCTGCTGGGACAGAGAGGTCCTAACCCTGCAGAGGGTGGGAAATAGCAGCTACTGTGTGCAGGGGCTGTGACAAAGGGCACCATCAGGGGGGTCTGTGCAAGGAAAAACTGATTTATTGTTGATTATTTACACTGAGTTTATGCCCAAGTGTTAGAGATGAGGATGGCTGAGAGATGGCACTGCAGCAAGAGATGCAGCATCAGGAGCATCAGCTGCAGGTGGGGGCCAGGGTCCTCCCATCCCAATCCCAGAGCATGGCTCCTTCACACATTCATCAACACCTACACAGAGCCTTCCCTATAAACCTCACTGATGTCTTTACTACAGGAAATCTCTCCTTATTTTCTTCAGATAAAAGTAATCCTGAAAATGTCTTGCCTAACTTCTGTAGTTTCCCCAAGATATTTTTTTCTTTAAAAAAAACAAACCAGCACCTAACTCCTTCCTTGACTGGGAATGGTGGTTTTCTTCTAGATCATTGTCTTCAGGCACCCCAAAAGCTGAGGAACTCATTTTAGGACAAGCACAGTAAATGGAATGTATCTATCTCCCTAAGCCTTGCAGTAGGATTATATGGGTGCCCCTCCATGGGCAGGGTGAGGGCCCCAGGATGTCCTGAGGGTCACCCAGACCTAACAATGTCCTCAAGCCCTGCCAGAGATGGCTCTTCATCACTTGGGCCCTGCAGCTGCCCTGCAGTGCCGCAAAGGCAGCTGTGCACAGCACAGAGCTCACATGGAAACACACGTGTTTTCTATATTTTTCCACCCAAATGCCGGGGGTTTAACTATTCTAGCAGCACTGTTTGCTCAGCAAAAGCTGCCAGGGTTTATGACAGATCCTTCCTCCTTAAGGCTTTGAAATAAGACTGTAAACATGCCCGCCAGGCTGAAGTGTTACCTGTAAAGGGGGTTCTCCCCTCGTGATGTGCCTATTGGCTCCAATTAGCACTGGCAGGAGTCAACCACAAAAAGAAGGTAGAGCTCATTCTGGGAGTGAACTGATTTATTTACAGCATTTTCAAAGCAAGATGAATGTGGCCGTTTTTTGCCTTTTCTTTTTCTGTTCTTTATGAAGCAACAGGGAAAAACCTCCCTTCAGCCATCCCCTACATAGCTGGAAGCAGGAGGATGCTGTCTGCTTTCCTGAATATGGAAATTCAGCTTTGTTTGATAAGGGTGGGATAAAATCACCTGGCACTGTACTGACCAGAGGGAGGGACAGGGAATCCTGCCCAGCCATGCTCAGAGCAGGGAAGCAGCACCTCGGCACCCTGAAGTCAGGATGCCACCAAGGTACTGTGAAAGCTCCCTTATGTAGGTGCTGGAGGAGCTCAGCCCAGGTAGATTTTGGATGCATCTCATCCCACCATTGTGGGATGTGTGGAAAATCTGTGGTAACCTCATGAGGAGACAAACCTTGTGCAGGGAAGCCAAGGAGTGGGATAGATGAGGAAAAAGCTGAGGAGAAAACAGGAAAAACTGGGGGGAAAAAAGGGAAAAACTGAGCCCATGGGCTCAGCCATCCTCACATCCCACCAATGCTTTGGGTTTGCTTGGTTTCATCACCCCATCAGCACACCTGGGCACCTTCATCCTTCAGGCTCCTTTCACCTCCACTACTCTGCAGCCCAAAATTCCCTGTTCTGTCAAAAGCAGCTGCTTTCTGTCACAGTGCTGTACAGAAGGAGCCAGGCAAGGAGGTGTTTGAATGTGGTGGAGCTGCAGCCACCACCTGCTATCGATGGCACCTCTGCTCCCTGACAGGAGCTGTGTCACAGCCTGAGCTTGGTGCTGAGCCTGCCTGGGTGAGGGGACAGCTGACAGTGGGGTTTATGGGCTTTGGAGGGGACTTCCTTAGTGGTGACCTCGGGGATCTTGGATGGCAGGAAATGCTGGGAGCTTGTTGAGATCATTAAAGGAGGGGAGCAATGAGGTTGGACAAGGTGGGTGTGCTGTCAAATTCTGCCCCCGTGGCACATTGCAGCAGGTCCTTGTGTCACCGTGGTGGGTGGCAGCTCCTTTCCTTGCTGGGCTCAGGATCCTCCAAGAGGACCAAGCCCTTGGAACCCTTCCTCATTCTCACCAGTGAAGGGAAAGGGTGGAGCACTGCTGGAAAATGAAAGAGGAGAACATCACCACTCCTTTGGGCCAGCCCAGGGATAAGCTGTGCCTAAGTTTCCCTGCAAAGCCTGGCTCTGACACACTGCTGCCCTCAAGACAGGACAGCTGGAGCTCAGCTCTGCTCTTGGGACAAAAGAGACAACGCTGAGCCCCAACACCCCAAAACTGACAGCAGGCAAGGGCCAAGGCTTTGGAGCTGGGCTCTGCTCAGCAGCTGAATCAGCAAATAATCAGCAGACCCAGAGCTGAAGGATTAACATCCCTCTCCTCTCCAGCGTCCAGTCCAGCTTAACCCTTTCCTCCGAGTGTCTCCGAAGCCCTGAAGCTTTGGGATCTCCCAGGGGGAGATGCTGCCGTGGGGATGGCACCTCTGGGAGGGTGCCCAGGGTGTCCCAGGCGGGGTGTCCCTGCCTGGTTGGTGTCCCTGTGGCAGCACAGCCTACGGGGAGCTGGCGGGGTCGG
>NW_005054308.1:7245569-7261518 GCF_000277835.1 Geospiza fortis | reverse complement strand
CCGAGGACAGCGCCTCCCTTCACTACCAGCTGCAAATACCTGGCAGCTGATTTAGGAGAGCTCCCGGGGCCCAAAATGTAAACCGTTTTTCACCAGGAATGTATAAGCAAGCCATAAAATAGGGGATTTGAGTCTGGTCACATGGGACAGGCCTCCCATAAAATTGAAGCATTGATCTGTATTTTAGTGAGCAGCTCCGAAGCTGCCCGGATGATTGAAGAGCTGAGCTTTAACAAACTCTGTAATCTCCCACCATACATCTGAAGTGGCATGTTTGAAGTCCGAGGAGGAGTTATTTATATTATTTGTACAGTACACGGTGAAAGGACATTAGCCACAGCTCGAGCACCAGAGGTGGGTATTGCTGCTGGGCAGAGGGGAGCAGCTCCTTGTTGGGCTGCTCCACGCGTGTGTGACAGCTGAGGTGGCTGTCACTGCAGGATGTGGCCATGCTGCTGCACACCAATGCCATCCTGGCTGCCCTGTGCCCTCTGCTGGCTTGGGATGCATGGCCCTGCCCTGCTCTCCTGATGGGCATCATGTCATTTCTGGCACGTGTCACTCCCTTCTCAATGTCTGTCACTCCCTTCTTGGTGTCCATCACCTCCTTCCCAGCAAGTGTCACCTGTTCTTGGCATGTGTCACACCCTGCACTGCCTCTGTGTGACCACCACCCTGGCTTGTGTCACCCCTTTCTCAGTGAGTAACGTCCCCATCCTGGTATGTGTCACCCCATTTGCAGTGTGTCACATCTTCCTGGCATGCATCACACCTTTCCCAGCACATGTCACCCATTTCCAGCCTGTCACCCCCTTTCCAGGATGGGTCACCCTGCTCCCAGTGCATGTCCCCACTGTGGGTGCTGTCCAAGCTCCACTGCTCAGGGAGTCCCCTCTTCTTGGCAAAGCCATGCAAGGAAAAAACCCATTGCCACCCTTTCCTTTTCATAGCCCAAACTGCTCTTGCCCATCAGCAAAAAAAAAAAAAAAAATTGTTGGAGAAGTATATATTCATTATAAAAAGTGTAAATTTGGAGGTAAGCAAAATTATTTGTAAATTCTAATCAAACTCCAATCAGCTTAGCAAAGCTGGATGCCTGGAGTATGGACTGAGAAAGTCCAAGTGACATTTAAAAACCTGACTTGGTTTCCCATGTCTAGGAGATGTTTCCTCTGTGCCCAAAGTTCACATTCCATGATTTGAAGGGACTCAGCAAAAAATTGTTAAATCTGGGAAGTGTGTCCTCCAAAACCAAACCAAACCAGTATAATTTGGATCACATAAGCACATTACAACCTTTCAATGAGGCTTCTTGGTAGTTTTCCTGCATCAAAATCTCCTTATTTCCCTGCTAGGTATTTTTGGGGAGAGCTGTGAAACCCAGGCCAGTCAGTAAGTGTGTGGGAAAGGGATGGTCTCAGGTTTGATGGCAGATCCCGAAATGCTGAGCTCAGTGCAACCCTGTCTGCTTCCCCACTGTGCTGGAAGGACTCCCTGAGGCTGACGCAGAGATACCCAAAAATCCAATTTTTTTCCTTTCCTGGATTATCACTAATCACAACAATTAGTGATGTTATCATCCAAGTAACCAACAACCCCAGGAAACCCCACAAGCCCCAATCATGTCAGCCCCAGCTGGGGAAGGGGCACAGCTCGAGCTCAGCCCCAGTTTCCCACTGTGGGCTTCGGGGGTAGGTGGAAAACTGTGCAATATTCAGCCTCTAGAGAGTATTTTGTGGAGGCCAGAGCTGTGCTCCTGTGCCCTTGGCAGGACGGTGGGAGGCTGTGATTACTAAATCCCTTGCCCACTTAAGGCAGGCTCGGTGCTCCAGCCCACAGCGAGGCATATTTGAAATGCTTCGGGCCAGATTCTGACTCCTGCGCTGTTCAAGCTTCCAAATGGTTGCCCAGGACAAAATCCTCCCCAAAACAGCCCCATGTGTGGCACTGAACCCATATTCTGGGTGTGCCCACCTTGGGGTGGGCACTGCTGGGAGCTCTGGGGTGGGAAGGACAGTGGGGACAGTGGGGACAGGAGGGACAGGGAGTGCTTGGCTCATGCAGGCAGCCCCAAACAGAAAGAGCCAGGTGAGACAGGCAGGGCTGGCTGCTCCCAGGGCTTTGGCACACTCACAGAGGGATCCAGCACAGAATTGGGCACCAGAAGCCTCCTGGGGGGAATTTCTTCTCCCCTGAGCAATGCCCCAGCAAAGGGAGCCAGTTAACTCCGTGCCACTTAAAGGAGGGATTAAGCACACAAGGCTGATAAGGGGCTAGGAGGGTTATTCCTCACTCCTTCCCAGTCTCCAGGAGGGGCTGGGGCTGGGCTGTGGGGTGGGCAGGGTGTGCAGCCCCCTGTGCTCTCTCACTGGGGAGAAGGTGGCAGAGCAAAGCCACAATAAATGCCCAGCGTTTCACCACATTATTAGAAATTATTAGGGCAGAATTTTGGCAGGGTCAGAGCGCCACTTTTACAGCCATGACTTTAACAAGCATGTGTGTGTTTGCAAAATGTCCATGAAGTTCCCTTATCCCAGGCAAAATGCTCCAGGTACCTGCTTGGCTTCCATGGACTGGGAAAAACTGGAAAGGACCAAGCCCATTGCTTCATCCATCCCAGTGAGCAAAATTCCTCACAGTCACTTGCTGCTTGGCCAAAGTTAAGCCTCAAACTGCATCTTGCAGGGAAATAAGACAAATCAGCTCTGGGTATGAACCCTCCTGCAGGAAGGCACAGCCCAGTCTTGTCCAGCCTGTGTGTCCTGCCCTCCCTGCATCCCTGCAGCTTTTACAACAAAACTGCCAGAGTCCTGAAGTTCTGTTTTCTGCATGAAAAATCAGCTTTTCTTAAAAAAAAAAAAAAAAAAGAAAAAAGGAAAAAAAATTGAAAATATTTGTGATCACTTAAAAAGGGGTGTGTGCGCATGTAAATAATTTTAAGTCAGTCTCAAGAGCTTTGCTTGCCTGACTCATGATCAGGGTTTTTTTTATATATCACATCAGAAAGTACTGTAAAACATACTTTCAAAGCCTCTGAGGACCTTGGCCTCCTTGGAGTACTCAAAAGCATCAATTACACGAGCATTATGGGCAGGATAGTTTGTACGAACCCTGTTAAAAACTCAACCTGAGACTTGCGCCTCTAAATCCCCTCACTGCCCCCAGGGCTGGAACCGATTTTTGCCCAGGTTTCGGCACTAGGAAATGTTTCAGTTTAAAAAACGTTGAAAAACATTAAAACCAGGCCGTATGCACTTATTATAGAGAAAATCCCACACAGATGGACTGCATTGAACCACGAGCAATTATTTTCTGCCGTTCTCGTGGTTAATGAGATGATCAGAAGTCCCCAGGCAGCCTTCCTCTGCCTGCAGGGCTGTGCATCCACCTCCTCCTCTGCAGCCTGGGGCTGCACAGCTCTGGCACCAGCCCCTGCCAGCCTGGGGCTCCCTGCCAGCGGGCTGAGAAGGCAGAAAAGGCAGATCCTTGGTTTCCAGCAGCTGTAAAACCCAGGTTTTTTGGTCCTGAACGTGTTTGGGTGTGCCTGTGCATCAGGGAGGAGCTGGCAGGGATGAGTTTACCCTGTGGCAAACCCGCAGCTGAGCGGGAGCTGCAGGGGTTTGGCACAGCACGGGTGGCCAAGATGAGAAAAAAAATCACTTTTTTCTCCCCTGTACTAAAGGTTTGGTGTTCTCTGCCAGTGGGACGTGTTTGCCATGGTTGCTGAGCACATCCCGCTGCTGCTGGGTGCAGGGAGCCGGTGTGAGCGGGGCACGATGGATGGAGAGCCCTGGCTGGGGCTGTTCACATCTCCTGGTGCCTCACACAGCCCTGGTGCACACTCACTGCTCTGGCATGAGCTGAGCCCAAGGTGCCTGAGCTCTGCACCCTTATCAGCCAGAGCCCTCATTACTGCCCGAACCTCTCATTCCTCGGGCTCGGCCGGTACCTCGGGCTGCAATTCCCTGAGACAGGAGCTGTTATTGTCCAGATGAGGGGTTTGAAGTCTTGCAAACACAAACCTACCCTCAAAGGGAATTTCTTTCGCTGACACTTTCCAAGACAAAGAAACATTTCTGCCTGGGTTTTTGCAGATGGATCTGGCTTTTTTTTTTTTTCCTTTTCCCCCCACCCTGCTCCTGGGGATATTTGCTGGGCTGGCTGTGTCTGCTTTCAGTAAGGAAGGGATACGGGCAGGGGTCAGGACCACCACCCCAGTGTGGGGTAGGAGGGCAAACCTCAGTGCCAGAGGGGCTGCAGCCTGTTTTACTGGAGTGCTGGGCTCCATCTTACTGGGGCTCTGGGGTGGGATCCATCCATGGCTCTGAGGCTGTGAGCCTGCCACTGTGGGGATGCTGTGGGCTTGGGGTGGCAAGCACAGGAGCAGGGAGCTGCCAGTCAGGACTGCCAGGACTGCTCCAGGCTGCTTTTCACAAGCTATGGAGCTGGAAGTGCTGCTTCCCCTGGTGCCATCACACAGGCACAGGCTGGATGTGGCCCCAGAGAGCCACTTGCCAGCCCTCTCCCAAAGTTCAGTTTATAACTGGGAAATGTTGGGATCCTTTCTTTGCACCATCCACCTGCTTCCAGCAGGATGGGACACTGCCTGCTCTGACCTGGGCTGAGCAAAACACTGAAGGGAAATCCTGTGGCCTTTCTGCAATGTGACTTAATCAAATTGTGCCTCGTTAGCAGCACAGGAGGTGAGAGCCCAGAGCAAAGCTCCTGCTGCCTGTGCTGGGCTAAGAGCAGGCTCTCATGTACCAGTGGAATCAGCGATTTAAAGGAGTAACGTGATCAGATGTAGCCAGTTATTATAAGGGCCTTGGTGACTTTAATGAGGTCCTGCACAGACTGGATTACCATGGTCACTCATCCATAGTTCATTAGAGCCTGCCAAAGGGGATCCACAAGAAGTCATGAAATACGATCTCCTAATCTCCCCTAAGTAGGAGAAGCCCAGCTATAAAAAAAAAAAAAAAAAAAAAAAAAAAAAAAAAAAAAAAAAAAGCCTTTTAAAAATACCCATGAAGTGAATAAATCTCCCTTGTGCTAAAAGGCAACGACAGCGGACCCGTGAGAAGGGGATCTGCTCGTGGGATGTGTTTTCCATGCACGCACTTAAGAGAGACTTCACACAAGGGTGGTGTGCCTGGGTGGAGGAGCAGGAGAATTTCTAATGGTTTTCCTGGGATTCCTGGGGAAAACAAAATAAATAATGGCTGGGAGGAGGAGTAAGACAGGCAGACCTGCTGTCCCCATGGGCAGCAGTGGGCAGAGAGCCTAGAGGAGGAAGGTTTGCCCATCTTGGAGGGATGCCCAGTTTCTGCTGTCCCTCTCTGCTCCAAATATCACCCAGTGTGGGGCTGGATACCTCATTTATGGGCAGCGAATGGCAGCCAGCTGGCCCCTCTCAGGCTGTTCCAACCAATCCCTTTCCCGGGAAAGGTGGGCTTGGCATCACCCCAGATATCCTGCCCACCAGGACAGTTTATTGGGGTGATGATGCTTCTCTGAGCATGACACAGCACCTGGTGCCATCAGGTCATGTCTGCAAGTTCCTGAGTCTGAGGACATCACTGGATCCTCTGTGTGGAGTGAGGTTGTGGCCCAGGGCAATTTTGGGGTTAGGAGAGCAAGGTATTCCCTGGGACCTGGAGGAAGGGGGATGAAGAGGCTGGGACAGAGCTGTTCCAACAGCTGGCAGTGATTTCCACAGCTGGTTCTGTTGAGATGTGCTGTGTCCAGCCCCACTTCATGGGCAATGGGGAGTGGAACATCCCAATGAACAGAAGAGAAAGCAGAGCTCCAGAAAACATGGGATGAGATCCACAATCCCTGCATTACAGTGCAGGCAGCTCTCTTAACTGGGAAACCCACATTGCTCCATGGGCAAAGGAGTTGGCATGGCAGCAGGGATGCCAGTGTGCAGGGATGCCCACACAGGACTGCCCCAGCAGGACATGCAAAGAGAAACCCTGAGAAGATTCCCTGTCCACTATAAACTACCCCAGCCCTTATCAGGGAGAACATTCAGTAAGTGATTAAGTGAAGACTTTATTAATTCTGCTGCAGCTGGGACTGCTCAGGGGCTTAACCTGAAGCATGTGCTCCTCTGACTGAGGGTCTTAATGCACTTAGTGAACATCTGGACGTGGCCCTCCCCTTCCAGACCTTTCTTCTCTCCACGGGCAGTGGGGTTATCTGGAGGGGAAGGAAGCCTGGAAGCCGACTCTGTCCTGCAGGGCTGCTCTCATTCCTCAGCAGGCCCAGGGGAGGATTTGGCAGAAAGGAGCGTCGCCTGAAGGAATGCCCCGTGATGGACGGCGCTTAACGGGACGCCTCCACCTGCACCCCTGGCCATGCTGCGGATCCTGAACTGTTCCCTGCAGCCTCCTGGTGTGGAGAGGTGATGGTGAGGCTGAAGGATGCCCACACTCACCCTCACGGCGTGGTGGATGCTTTCCCTGCAGACACCTCTGCGTACCTCTGGATGTGCAAGCTCTGCAGACTCCAAACGCCGAGAAATGTTTGACAGAGCAGCATACATATTCCAAACATTGTTTGATTCATGTTTTAAAGTCTCACTTGCAAGCATACTTCCCCAGCTCGGACATCAATCACTGCAAATATGTTCTTATAAACAAAGCAACACAGACTGACTGTCTCTTCCACCCTTACCATAGGCAGGTCACCAGGCAGCACCCTGGGGAGAGGAGCTTCCCAGCGCATCTGAGCCCCCCTTGGAGGACACCAGCACAGGTAGCTGAGGGAAAGCAATGGGAAACCTGCTACCAGTGGCATGGGACCATCCAAGAATATGTATCCCAAAGGAAGGCAGTGAAGTCCATCACTGTGCCAGGAATGACTTGCTCGTGCTGCACAGCTGCTGTGCAAGGGTGCCCGTCCTTGAGGTTACAGTGTCCCTTCATCTCCTCATCCACCCCATGCCCCACCCAAACACACAGGGATGAGATTTTCCCAGGCTGGGACAGGGGATGAAGCTCCTGATGGTCAGGATGAAGTATTTCCCAGAATGTGGGGTTCCTTCATGCAGCTGCACACCTACATTGATAATGAGAGCAGAAGCATAATTTCATTTTATGTTTTAACTCTGAATGTCTGATAATCACATCTAATATCTTAAGAGACCATCCTCTTCAGCATTAGGGACCTGGGATGGGAGTGTCATAGCTGGCAGCTCATGGTCACTGCGCTGTCACCAGAGTTTCTGTGTCCCACTGCCTGCAGGGACATGGTGAGATGCTGGGCCATGGCTGTACCTTCTTCCTCCACTACTGTGGACATCCCAGACCCCACAAGCCCCAGCCCTTGCTACCACACAGCAGGGACCCCGAAGTACATGCAGCCCTGGAGCCACCCCAAGAATCTGGACAAAAGCGGTGAGACATGACAGGGACAGTGGAAAAAAATGTCTGCTCTAAATTCACGGGGTTTGGAGGCTTTTTAAAGCAAACTCCCTTTATTTAGGATGCTCCAGCAAAGCTCAGGATCCTGTTGGTAGGTGACTCGCACTTCTCAGCCCTCTGTTTAGGAAAAATAAATAGGAAAGAATCCAGAGGCAGTGCTTTCCTCCCGCTCCACGAGATGGATCAGCGCTTGCCACTGCAGCAAAACTGTCCCACCGTGATCTAACCCAGTGCCTTGTCCTGAAATGCTCTGCCACGGCTGAATACATGACTCCTCTGGAGCAGGGTGACACATTCCAGCCCCAGACAGTGACACTGACAGATGCAATCAGCCTGCAAGGTTTAATGGGAACACGGCGCTGGTGGAGCCGGCAGCGGGAAATTTATGAGGAGTTCACGAGAGGAAGAGGAGAATGAGCAGTGTTTGCTGGTGCACGAGGGAGGAAAATCCCAACTGGGCAGCAGCTGAGCCATGGCAGGGTGGCATTTACTGGGGCACCTCAGTGGCAGGGTCCTGGCCATGGGGAGGGAACAGCAGTGTGGTGGGACCAGAAAGGGGTCCCAGCCCTCAGCCATAAAAAAGGCAGTTGGGAGGAAGCTCTGTGGCCATCTCCTGCATGGGAAATGATGGCCCTGTGTCCCACCACAACTCCTAAATTGAGTAAACCCCATCCTGCTGCCCAGCATATCCAGAGCTGCTTTTTCAGAACAGCAATGCTCCTTCTGCCAGGTTTTGGGCAGGCTCAAACTCTCCCAGGTCAGGAGCTACATCTGACAGGTCACTGGGGCTCATCCAGCCCAGGGCTGAGCACCAAACTGCTGATGGGAGCCTGCTCACTGCCTGAGCTCCCTATTTCAGCCAAAGCACTAAGGCCAGGGAGATTTTGGACATGTACATCCCAGGTTTTCTTCCCCCACTCTTGCCCTGCACCCCTGTCAGTCGGACAGAGGGTCAGTATCGGTCTCCATCTCTCCTGACTCAGCCCAGCACCAGCTGAGATGGCCTGAGATAGCAGCAAGTGGCTCAGCCATAGGGCTCCGGGGGCAATTAGAGAGGAGACAGCTCCTGCCTGCACCCAGCTCCTTCCCACACCTCAGGGCAGGGCTTGAAACCTCTGGAACCGGCTGGGATGCTCGGGGGGCTGCATGCTTTGGGACACTTCCCCACAGAGGGGTGAGGAGGGCGGTCCCACCCCAGCTCCTGCAGCCAGCACGGTCTGACAAGGCTGTGAGGAGGGAAGGAGAGGGGAAAAAAATCTCTCATTGCTGTAAGGAGATTTACTGGGCTTGTTATCAGCACAGGAAGAGCCAGAGCTTAGGGGCAAACGGGAGATGCTTTGCCTATTGCGGTATTTTTTCCTACTGTGCTCTGAGCCTGATCATGCACACTCAGCTCCACTGCTCCCTTTCCAGCCACCTCCCTGTGAGCCCTGTCACCTCCAGCTTTCTGCTGGCAAAGGCAGGGGCTGCTCAGAGCCCAGAGCACCCGTACTCCTTTAAAAAGTGCTCTGTGTTTAGGTGCTGGTGTCCATAAGCCCAGCAGAGCCCCTGGTGTGGCTGAATGCTGCAGCCCAGCCCACCTGGCTGGTGGCTGCTCTCCTCATCCACCACATTTGGGTCTCAGCAGCTGCTTTTAACCCGGATTGGGGTTTGTCACCACAGCCAGGACCAAGAGATTGGTGGTTATGGGGCTTTTGTGGGGCTTCCCAATTCTGCTGCCTGTTTGCGCCTCACACCATTGTCACCCCACCACTCCTGGGGCTTATTTCCATGAGATCTCAAGGCTGTGGAAGGTAGGGAATGAGAGTGTTTTTCCTGGTGAGAAGAAGGGTTATGCTTTGTGCTTATTTGAAGCCCCTGCAAGCACCTGGGGCAGCACATGTGTGCTGAGGAGCCAGTGCATTTTATGGAGCACATTCAGATACATGTGGGAGCGGGGGAGAAACAACTTCCTCATCTCACAGACAGCATAATAGCATCCATGGAATTAAAACAAGGTCTGAGCAAGAGAAATGCACCCACAAAGACCTTTATCTGGCAGCACCGGAGCTCAGCAGCAGCAGCAGGGGAAGCAGCGTGCAGCTCACAGGAGACCCAGCCCATCTAGAGTTTCGGCTCTGGTTAATGACACAGCAAATCGAGCCTGTCATCTTTAGACATGATGTTTCTTGTCCTTTTGGCCCAAGAAAACAATCAGCACCCTCTAAAACTGCAGTTTCACAGTGGAGTAGCCCTTTCTCCCCCCATCCCCTCCAGAGGAAAGGTGGGTGCAGCAGCTCTTGGGGTGGGAGGGCACAGCACTGGGGGCTCACCACCCTCCACCCCACGATTTCAGCATCACACCGAGCAGATGAGGCTGGGCAGCTTCCTCCTGGAGAGCCACAGCGAGGTGGAGTGCCCACTCAGAGGATCCCAGCTCCTCCATAAACTGGCAGGTTCAGGCAAATCCGTGAGGAACAACTTCTCCCTGACTCCATGGGAGTTGGGCTCCTGGCAGGGCTTCACCAGGCTGGGCTTCCTGCACAGGAGGGGCAGCTGCACGGCAAAACTTCACTGCCAAAACCCTGGCATAAAAATATTTGTGATTTTCTAAATCACAGACTGATGCTGCTAGCAGAAAAAGCAGCACCATATATATATATATACACACATATACACACACACACCCTACATATATTTCTTTGTATTTACAAATACAATTGTAATTATATTTGTACTTACATTTATTTTATTTTTACATAGTAAAATCTTTATTTTATACATGCAATTTTATTCTTATATGTATATGTATAAATACTGTATCAGGACTGCTGGTGTGTGTATTGTTAGCAATTGCTGTGGGGTTTTTTTATGCTCTGGGTATAACATGGAGTATGTTAAAAAAAAAATAAGGGCTTTAACACCGCATTGGAAAATGGTTTTGTTTGTCCCAGGGGGAGTGTTCTCAGCTCCTGCACATGATGGGCCCTTCAGAGAGACCACAGGAGCTCTGGGGCAAGATCAGAGTGGGGCTGAACGCTGGCACAAAATCCCTCCCTGCCAGAACTCAGCCTGCAAGCCTTGACCCTGCTGGAAAATGCACTGTGCTGAAGTCAGGGACACTCCAGCAGCTGGGATAACCAGCAGTGAAGTGCTGGTGGTGGCCATCACTGTGCCAGCACCCAGCAGCTTTGTCCATGTCCCACAAAACATCCCTGGAGCCGCTGCACCGCCAGCCTGGTGGATTTCACAACACTTCACCAGGAGTGTTTGGATTTAGGGTGTAAAACAAACCACTTTTGTCCAAACAAGATGCTTCTTGCAGAGGTGGCTATTTTGGGTTGGGTGTTTTTTTATTTTAATGGCCTTTCAAAGAGCAGAACTGGCTTGCACGAAGCTGCTCCAAATGTTTCCAAGCAAAGTTTAAGAGAAAACTGGAGTTTCACTTAAGCAGGTTTTAATAGGGAAGGCTTGTTTTTCCTTCATGTTCCCTGCTCTTCTTGGAAAACCAGGAGCCAAGAGAAGAAAGGTCTTCAGCTCTCAGCAAATGATTTTGTTTCAGTTTTGAGAAGTAAGGAGGGATCAGCATTTTTATGGGAGCGATTTATTTCCTTCCAATAAGCTCCATTTCAGACAGTTTTTTTTCCTCCAGAGCATGTTAGGAGGAGTCACATATTTACTGTGTATATTGATATACAATAAAAGTGTTGTTCTTTGGAGGTCTGGATTCACTTTTTACAGCATGTCCTCATCCTGTGACTGCCTGGATGCAAGGAGGTAAAATATCCATGGTGACACCATGGATCACACTGACAAAAGGACACTCAGTGTCTCTGTGCCTTTTTGCCCCAAAATCCCCCCACTTCCCCCCATTCCTATGAAGGCAGCAGCACAGCCATGCTGGGTGCTGGATCCCAGTTTGGGATGGGGAATAATGAGCTGCCTCCCATTTATAAAACAGGGGGGAAAAGGGTGGGAAAAAGTACTAAAACTATTTAAGACCCCCAACTCCCAAATAATTTTCTGTTGCAAAAAAAGTATTAACAGATGCTTGTTAATTCTTAAAACCATCTCAATCCAACCTTGGAAAACCCATCCTGAGAGTCTTGCTGTAATGGCCCAGCAGCTGCACAGACATCTCAGGATGCAGTGGGGGGAACCAAGGGAAAATCAGTCCCTCTGCTCCCATGGAAGTGAGCAGTAACTCCTGCACCTGAGCAGAGAGAAAACCTGGAGTTCTGAGAGAGCTGAGTATAACCAGGATAGTAAGGCACCACTAATAGTCCTCATCCTCCTACCCTGGCACAGCTGGGAAGGCATAGCCAGACCTGGCATGAGACACTGAGTGATGAGAACAGGAACTGCCCTGAAAATCTTAGAGACAAAATGAATTTAAATGCCCGTCCACACAGAGAGGAAGGAGGGAAGTAGGGATGCCAGGACATGGTCCCACCACAGGGAAACATGGACAGGATGCTATTCCTGCCTCTGGCTGCTCTGCAGTGCCAGCATGTCACACCGAGCCTGTGACACAGCAGAGCCCTGTTAAAAGCACCCCAACCTTTTTTGGTGGTCAGGACCACTGTCAGCAGCCTTTTCTCACCACAAAGCCATTTACCTGCAGTGTCACACAGACAGGGTGCAGAGCAGGAGCTCAGCCACCGAGCCAGGCCAGTCCATGTGCCAGGCACAGCAGCAATGGGACAGGAGGGAATTCCTCTTTCAAGGAATGTGGGATGGGGGTGTAACAGGGAGCAGGGAAACCCCTCATGCACACATGGTGTTGTGGTTCCTGGGGTTGGAAGGTTTCTGAGCTCCTGGAGTTGGAAGGAATGGGAAGAGAAGTCTTTACAGTGGCACCACCAGGATTAATGGAGAGCAGGGGAGAGGGAGAAGGACAGACCTCATGTCATGACCCACCTCCCTTTCCTCACCAGCACAGAGATGACCCAAACCTGCACTAAGGGAAAGGCTGGAAGCAGCAAGTCCAGCTCTGCCCACCCAGACCCAGCAGTTTGTCTCCAGCTATGCCCCAAACCAGATGCTTTTGCTGAAGACGCCAGGAGCTGCCTTAATAAGCGCTTATGCAATCCTTCTCAGCAGAGGAAATGTCTTTCCCAATCCCCAGCCATTAGCAGTTGGCTGATGCCCTGGAGCAGGACATTTTAGAGCCCTTGTAAATTTGCTTCAGGAGTGGAAAGTGGTTTGAGGAGGGAAAGGCACTGGTTTTTGTCAGGGACCTGAATCATCCGGGAGCTCTTCTCCACTGCTCCCCACGAGTGGAGAGTTGTCACCAGGAGCCAGCAGCCAAACCCTGCCCTGAGCCAGGGGATCAAGGATGGGACAATGACAGTGGCAGCTTGTATGCCAGGGCCAGCAGCCAGCCTCAAGGTTTTGGGGATCAGTGCTTGTCTCAGCAAGGAATCTGACTGGGAAAGAAGAGGCTTTAGGGTAGGAGCATCACTCCTGATTCAGTGCAAAACTTCTTTCAAGAAGAGAGATCAACCAGGGAGCAACTGGGCCTGCTCTCCATGCACGTGGCTCGCCTGGGCTGCCGGTCAGAGCTCGTGGACTGGGTTTTTCTGTCATCTCCAATTACGTGTCTATGACAGGTAATTTAATATAAATAGAAATTCCCTTTATGGCAGGTGGAGCCTCCTTCCACTGATTTTCATGGCAATCAGATGAGGGAACAGCTCTGTTTTAAGAGAGCCTCAGGGCACCCATGCCACCCATGCCAGAGCAATGATTTTGGGGCTGGTTCCAGCAGTGAGGCTGCCTGTTACCTTCCCTTTACCTGTTGTTTGCACCCAAACCTAATTGCCAATTGACATGAGCCCTCTTTGAGGAGCTGCTGCTCCATCAGCACAATGAGCCATTGTTGAAATGGCTGCAGCAATTTTCCAGGTTAATTTACGGCCGCCACACCCCATTAGCAGCAATAAATGTGGAGCCCGGTTTTGCCGAAATTGTGAGTTACGATTTTTCAAATAAATACATTTTCCTATAAACCAGCTCTCTGTTTAGTTTGAATGTTCCTCACAGACACATCCATCTACATAAAATACACAGGAGAGGAAGCTGAGCTGTGACTTTGCTCTGATGACATAAAAACTTTTGTAAACACAATGTCACTTACAGTACTAGCAAAGAGAGAGCCCAAAAAATAAACAGCGAGCGCCTGGCCCATCCCTTCAGGAGCACATGGAAAATTTAATACTTTTTTCCGTAAAGCTTTGTTTTCCTTTTGATTTATCCAGGCAAGACAGTGGCTGTTTAGCCATAAATAGATGGCATTTCTTGAGGGGCAATGGTTGCAGTGATCCAGTGTGTCGCCATAGGGGCGGCCCAGGAGGGGTGTGGACAGAGAAGGTGCTGTGGGTTGTGCTGGGAACAGGAACATCCAGGCACAGCCCTGTGTTCACCCCCAGTTCCTCCTGCTCCATCCCTGGGGCTCTGACAGACTGCATCTCACTGGGAGTTGCTCCTGTGGGGCTGATGCAGAATTAAGCAGCCCGGTGATGCTGTCTGGGGGACTCAGGCAGTGTGTGGGCACAGGAGGGCACCAGCAAGCATGAACTCTGTGCACCCCAGCACTCCTCACCCCTGTGAAACCCATCCTGGCACAGCAGGACATGTGTGGCAAACCCTGCTGGGGAGGAGAGATGCCCTGAGTGGGCTTTTGCAGCCCAGCCTGGGCTGTGACCCCAGAGCTGAGTTCATTGCTGATCAACCTGACTTGATTCCATCCACTGCTGCAGGGTCTCTCACTCCTCACACTGCCAGGAGGAAAAGAATCCCCCAGACAGAGAAGCTCTCTGCAGCTCTCCTTGGAGCAGACTCTGCTCATGCCTCAGTTTCCCAAGGGTTTTTGCCACCGTCCCCCGAGGCCTCTGAGAGCAGAACTGTTAGGAAGGTGCTGAGTGATTATTATTGCATTATTTCAGGCAAGTGCTATAAATACCCAGGGGCACCTTTAGACACAACCCAGCTGCCCAGGGGAGCTGGCTGAGCCCTGCTCTGTGCCTGCCGTGCCTGAGGAGGGGATCGAAGGCACTGGAGGAGTGAGGAGGTACCCTGGGCATAACCTGATGGGGGACACGGTGTGGGGCTGGGGGGTGACAGGGCTGGGACCCTCCTGGCTGCGCCCTGGGGCTCAGAGGAGCTTGGGGTGGGGGGATGTGGGTGCAGCAGGGTGCTGGGATGCTGCAGGGAGACGCTAACAAGGAAGACAAGGGGAATATTTTACGGGGCTGCAATGTAAACAGAGCTGGAGCAGAGCCCCTTTTTATGGAGTCCCTGTCCTGCCAGGGCATCTGCCAAGGCCCTGATTTACGCTCCTATTTAGATAAGGGAGCCAGAGGGGGGGAGCAGAGCTGGCGTCAAAGTCACAGGACACCCGGGGCTGCCGCTGGCTGGGCGCTGATAAGGAGGTGGCTGAGGGGCCAGGGCCAAAACCTCAGCTCCTGTCCCAGACATGGGGATGGACGCAGGGCTTGGTGCCCCTGCTGGGTTTGGGGGGCTGGGGTTCACAGAGACCTGGGATAACCTCACTGCCAACATGCAGCACTGGCCCCCTCACCATCACCTGGCCACGAGGGCAGGAAATCTTTCTCTGGTTTGAAGGAAAACAGGTGGAGAGAAACATGGTTCCTCCTGCCATGCCAGCCATAAATCTCCTAATCCAAACTGCTCGGCGTTTTCTCCCCCATGCGAGTGGGGAGATGTGAAATTAAAGATATTCATCAAAAGTTTGAGAAGTGCTAAATTTGGACGCCATGACAAAGGCAGTCTGGTTTGATTTAGAAGGTGTCGGCATAAAAAGGGCTCTGGTTTTATTATTTTATTAAAACACGAAAGATTAGAATGATTTTCCAAAGGAAAAATCAACCCTCTGGTCCCACTATTTGCTCAGCTGAGCACTTCCAAACTCTGCAGGGTCCAGGGACCTCCATCAGGGGGTGGATTAAGCAAGATAATGCCCGGGCTTGGGCTGGACTTACCTGGCTTGGCAGCTGGAGGCTGGAGGTGACTCTGGTGCACGGCTCAAGGTGACAGCTCCCAGCTGGATGTGGCTGTAAGTGGCCTGTGCAATGCAGGGCTGTGGGGATCAAAGGGGTATTTTTGGGAGGTATTTCCAGAGCTGGGGTTGGGTGGCACAGACTCTCACCTGGCAGTTTGTGGGGCTGGGGAGAAGCTCAGTGAGGAGCCTGGGTGGTTTGTAAGAGGAGCAGGGCTCCACGGGTGATGCTCTGCCAGCATGGAGAGGTGAGGCATGGAGTGGGACCCCTGAGCTTCTCCCAGGTGGGCATTGGGCTCCCATCAGAACCCAACCACGGCTGTCCTGAAGGAAACCGGGACAGGACGCCCTACCCTCCCCAAGCCTGGCTCTAACAGGAGAGAATAATCACTAGCAAATGTTCGCAGGGCGCTTGTTTAAAGGGGGTGGGGGAGCGGGGTCTTTGCAGCAGCTGAGAACAAAGCGGGGGGGGAACAAAGCTGGGCAGATCCGGCACGGCCGCTCCCCCCCAGCCGCAGCA
>NW_005054308.1:7244351-7245534 GCF_000277835.1 Geospiza fortis | reverse complement strand
GACCCGCTCCCTCCCTGCCCCGGCCCCCCCAGCCTCCTGCCTCTGCAGCTCGCCTTGTAACAACTAACGATGGAAAATCCGAGGCATTTAAGTGGCTCCCGAATCCGCCCGGGAACCGTGATTGAGAGAAGTCAAATAAAATTTGTCATCTTTAAAATGCAGGAGGACGTTAATGGTGTGTTAGCCCGGATGATTAATACAAGCGCCTGCAAACA
Organism: Geospiza fortis; assembly: GCF_000277835.1. NCBI lineage: Eukaryota > Metazoa > Chordata > Aves > Passeriformes > Thraupidae > Geospiza > Geospiza fortis. The sequence goes on along the minus strand of NW_005054308.1, from coordinate 7,245,319 downwards.
ACCCTCCAACGTTTCCACCCTCCGCTGCAAGATGAATCGCTGGAAAGCGCCGCTAATCGCTAACATACCTTGGGCCCAAAGCCCCTTCCTGCCCCGCCGAGCTGTGATCGCCGCTGCCGCGCCCGGCCTGTCCTCTCTGGAGTCACTGAGCAGAGCAGGGTCAGCCCCAGTGCCGCCCTTGGGCTGCGGGTGAGGGCTCTGGGACACATCGTCCCGGGGATCTGTCACCCATGGGTGCAGAGGCGAGCAGGGTGCGCTGTCCACTTCAGGGACCCTCCCTGGGCTGGGGTTTGGGGCTGTGGTGAAGTACAAGACCCCAAACCCAGCGGGTCCCTCCAGCCCTTTCGTGGCCAAGCTGGGACAGGGAACGCAGGGCAGGTCCCCCTCTCCCCATTGTAAATACATTTATGTGCATGGACAGTATAATTTTTATATATTTATGTATCAATGCAGTGTCTGTGAGCAGCACACACACGTGTGTTTATAAGCCATGTGTGTGATAGGTGTGCATGTGCCACACGTGTATGTGTCATATAGTTATAGTGACATTGCGCATGTGGCACATCCGTGCTGCTGGTGTATGTAACATACATGGGTGTGTGACATGTTTGTGGAGTGTGTGCACAGCACAGAGTTGTGTGGTGCATGCAGCATCTTTGTGGTGCGTGTGGGCAACTCGTGCAGAACATAGGTGTGAACAGCAGTGCACGGTGTAACCAACACCAGTGCAGCGTGGACTTGTGCAGCGTGCATTGCACAGGGTGGGCGTGTGCTGTACACGCGTGCAGTGCACATCCCTGCGCAGCTGTGCAACGCAGCCGTGGGTCAGGAGCCCCATGTGCAGGGAGGGAGCCCTCACCCCATCCCTGCTGCCCCAGCCCGCCTCACTCCGCTACCTTCACCCCCTTTTCTCCCCATCCCCCGGCCCCGCTGCTCTCCGTTCCCTCGGCCCGGCCGTCGGGGCTCCG
>NW_005054308.1:7243345-7243724 GCF_000277835.1 Geospiza fortis | reverse complement strand
CATCAACAGCGCCTTCGCCGAGCTCCGCGAGTGCATCCCCAACGTGCCCGCCGACACCAAGCTCTCCAAGATCAAGACCCTGCGCCTGGCCACCAGCTACATCGCCTACCTGATGGAGGTGCTGGCAAAGGACAGCCAGCCCGGGGACACCGAGGGCTTCAAAGCAGAACTCAAGAAGGCGGACGGCAGGGAGAACAAGAGGAAAAGGGAGACGGTAAGAGGCGGATCGGGACTCGCGTCCCTGCTCTCCGTGGGCCAGGAGCGGGCGGGAAAAACCCCGGGGCTGGGGGGAAGAAAATCCTCTAAACTCTCCCGGCCTCGCTGAAGCCTTTTTTCTCAACAATAATAATAGTAATAATAAATCTGTGAAGGAAAACTC
>NW_005054308.1:7240131-7242697 GCF_000277835.1 Geospiza fortis | reverse complement strand
CGATTAATCGTTGCGCCCGCCCGCTGCCAGCAGCGATCGGCGGTTCCTGCCCTGCCGGGCCGGACTGGACGGTTCGATTCGTTTGCTGTTGTAAATACGAGCCCCCGATCCCCCGTCCCCGTCCGCTGCCTGACCGACGTGTGGCTGCGGTGAAACTACCTAGAGGTGCATTTGGGAACACTCCTGTGCCGGGTTTTCTACCTCAGATCTGCATGACCACTTCCCGAGGGACCGAGCGCGCCACACCACGTATTTAAAACTGAATAGCTAAAAAAAAATTTAATAAAATAAAATAAAATTTAAACTTTATGCAAACGGCCTCGGGTCCGAGCCCTCTGCTTTCCCCTGCTCCGGCAATCGCGCTGCTCTGGCCGGGTCCCCTGCGCTGCCCACAGGGATGCTGCGGGATTAGAGACATCCCTGAAGTCAGTAGTCTGCTGTGGGGCCGATCCATGCCAGGGAATTCCTCCTTGGGGAGCTTGTGACTTGTTTATGCCGTCCTTCTCACCGCGGGAGCTGATGGAGCTCTGCAAACGTGTACCCGCCACGTCCTCCAGGGCACGGACCCTGCCCCTGCCCTACCACCCCTTCCCTCCCCTCCCCAGGAGCCCAGCCAGTGGTTCTGGACTCGTATTTGGCTTGGGGAAGGATGGCAGGATCAGGCCTTTCCCGCGTCGGGATGGCACCACGGAGCTGTGGAGCCCCAGGTTTCGCTGCTGCCATGCAGAGAGCCGGGGCTCGGCTCCCCCGTCCTGCCGGGGCAGCGCACCCGGCTCTGGCACCGTCAGCTCTTTGTCACAGGGATCCCTTGTTCGGCGCTGCCCCGGCCACATTTCGAAGGAGCAGCGTCCCCTCCTCACCATCCGAATGGATGCCACCAGCCTCAGAAGCAGCAACGCTCACGCAGCCCGAATTCTGTCACCACTCAGGCATAAATCCTTAATAATCCTTAATAATTAAAGCCAAATCCTCACCACTGTGCACACAAAGAGTTCCAAGAGGTGCGTGCATGGGCTCAGAGCCTGATCCAGCCTTCCCAGCCTGGCCACACCGCCGTTCCCAGAGACACCGGGATAAACCCTGACACTCGGGAGGCTGCGTGGGGCAAAGAAAATCAGCACGGGAAAATGTGTGCATTATTCTAATCTGAGGGCTCACAGCAGAGACGTTTACATTTTCTGTTTGAAACCAAGCTTTTGATTGTGACTAAAGGTATAGAAATAATGATGCAACGTCTGTAAAATACTGACACATCGATTAATCTGCACACACCAAGAATATTCCAGTTCACCCATCGGGAAGGGGCTTGGGTTTAATAGCCACTTTGTGCACGTGTACAAATACAGACGGAGGGACACACAAACATTGGGGGATACAGTCAGAGTAATTAACTCTCGACGAAGAAGGATCTGGCTGCGTAAATCAGCCTTCTCTTGCTCCGGAGCCGCTGCACGGCTGCCTTCCCTGCCCCTGATCTATTTTCCGATCCCTTTGAGCGAGGCTGAGATGAAAATTGACTGCCAGAGAAGAGCAGTGCCCTCCCGCAGTGGTACTTTTTTGTTTGAGCTATAAGAGGTTTAACATGATAACACTTCCATGAGTGAAGTAGAGCCGGGCACTCCTAAACCCGAATGCATTCAAGGGGAAAAAAAATAAAAGAAAACGTACAGAAAGTCAGCCTCAAAGATCCTATTTTATGTCTAAGTTTCACAGTCTCCTAAAGGCTGGGTTCTTACGGGAAAGCTCCCAAGCTGTCGCTAACACTACAATCCAGCGCCCCATAAATGTGTCCGCAGTCCTGTTCATATGTGCCAGCCGCTATCCGTGTATCCATCCAGCGCCAATCGGGGCTGCTCTTCGGCAGCGATGAGGGAAAGGGTTAAAAGGGGACTCGGGACTTGCTCTGCTGTGAGGCAAAGGTGACTGTGCCCGGGAATCGCGTCCCCGGTGCCGGCACACCACGGTACATCACTCAGCCTGCGCACCTTTCACCCCGCCAGAAACCCCCGCTGGTTTTTACCTCCTGTGTTTCCAATTTTGCTTCTGGGAAGGGGCACCCTTGCACAGCCAGGGCGAGGTTCTGCCTGCATCCGCAGGAGTTTTTCTTTTCTTACCACAGGTCTCTGGTGGTGGTACCTGCTGGCTGCAAACTACTGGGGAAGGCGTCCCCAGTGCCAGCCTCCCCTGCTACTCGGGATTTTGCGGATGAAAGCGCTCTCCGTTTCCACGGCTGCAGAGGATTTCCCTGCCCAGCAAAAGCGTTTTCCTGTGAGGTAGTGGCTCAGCGTTTGGGGGGAGAGAGAGGGAAAAAACCTCACTAAAGATTTCCTGCAGCCTCGGGCTTCCCCGCTCCCCCGAACGCTTTGGAAGGGCTGCGTTTGCCAGCAGCGAGCTCCGTCCCCAGCTCCGCACCGGAGCTCAGCCACTCCGGGGTCGGGAAAGGGAGTCGAAATTCCAGCTCAGCGCCTGTTCCAGCCTAGGATGGGGTCATCCCTTCATCCCCAAAGGGAGAGGAGCTGCAGGGGATGGGAGCCCTGCACAGGGACAGCCTCCCTTCCTCCGGCCG
>NW_005054308.1:7239291-7240087 GCF_000277835.1 Geospiza fortis | reverse complement strand
GAAGAGCGGCTTGGCCACCAGCTTTGAGATTTTGGCTATCGGAGTGCCCAGCTCATCGGCCAGGGGACATGGCCCTGCACATACCTTCGGCTCGACCCTGCCGTGAACTTGATGCCGTTGGGAAGCAGCCGGCTCGGGGCCCGGGCAGAGGAACACGCACGCAGGGACCGCTTGGCCCCGGGGCAGCGCTTACGTGCCAGGTTGCTGCCCTGGAATCCAGCCACCAGGGACACTGCAGGGGACAGGGGAGGGGACCCTGCTGCCAGCCCTGCTTGGCCCCTGGCTCCCTGTCTGGCCAAGGGGGCGATGCTGTGGGCAAGGAGGCTGTTGGATGCTTCCCACCCCTCGCTCTGCACCCCTGGTTTGGCATGCAAAGGAACGGCTCCTTTCCTGACTTTTTTTTTCTTTTTCCCTCCTTGCCTGCCAAGCCCAGACCCCGCTTCTTGTTGTTGTAGGTATTTATGGGCCTGTTTATCTGATCTCGGGGGAGCCTATTCTTATCTCAGAAGCAGCAAGGGAAGGGTTACACTGGACAGCTCGGTAGACAGGATGGAGCCAAATAAAATACCAATCTGACAGCAAAAGAAAAAAAAAAGGGGGGGGGGCGGGGGAAGAAACACCCAGACCCAGCCACCCGATCACCCATGAGCACTGTCCAGGCTCATGGATTTGCCGGCTCCCAAAACAGCTGCTGGGTTCGGGCAGACAGCACACAGCATTTTTTTGCCCAGGGACAGAGCAGAGGAGAAGACAATGTAATGACACTGAAAGATGGGAAGAAAAATAAATTTTAGAA
>NW_005054308.1:7236984-7239198 GCF_000277835.1 Geospiza fortis | reverse complement strand
GCCCCCGGCCGGTGACACAGGGCTGGGGGAGGCGGGGGACAGGGCAGCTCCCACCCCGGACACCAGCGAGCCCCAGCTCTGCTCGGCCCCTGCGGAGCCCGAAGTGCAGCAGGGACAGGGCGGGACAGGATGGGATGGGGCTGGGCGGGATGTCCCCTCCTGCCTTGGCAAACAGGGCAGCCTCATGCCAAGGGTACCCCCCAGTCCTTGCCCCCTCCCCACCCCACGCCCCCCTAATTACCGCTCTTAAGGAAGCGCCGGGGAGTTGTGGCCGTTTAAGGTAGCCCAGCCCCTCTGAGTAAGGGTAATTGGGCCATAATTTGTTTTCGGTGTCAAGATGGCGTCAAAGATAAGACAAAAATCTCCAAGTTTGGGGGCTAAAGAGACGGGAGAAATCCTGACCCGGGGCCGACCTCGGAGGAATGGCCACAAGCCCCAGTGAGTCACATGGCAGGTGAAAGATTTACTGCCAGGGGAGCTTTTTGATCCTCTCCCAACACTTGGAGCCTCTCAGGCCAGTTGCTGGCTCCTGAGTCAGGCTGTCTCCTGGGAGCCCTGCTCAGGTGGGAAGGTTTTCTGCCAGCCGAGGCCCCGCCCAGCTGCAAAGTTCATGACATTCAATAGTTCTTCCTCAAATCTCCACGCTCCTGGAGTCACACGATGCCCAGACCCATCTAAAGGGATGATGCATTTCTAATCCTTACCTGTAGGAATGATGTCCAAGCACGGGAAGACTCTGCAGCCAAAGGTAGATGAACACTAACTTATTTTTACTTTCTTGCTTTTATTTTATTTTCTAAACCAAATCCAAACTCTCTGGGTTTTCACCCCTGTGGCAGTTCCTGCTTGGCTCTGCTTGCACTGAGCTCTGCCCAGGGTAAATTATTCCATGCAGCTGCCTTTGTTGGGAAAAGACCAAGAACCCTGCACCTTGGGCCAACCTTTAAACAGTGGACAAACTCATCATCCATCCCATGTCCCTGCCTCTCCAAAGCCAGCCTGCATTGCTCCTTTACTCCATGAAGGCTCTTTCTCCAGTGCAGAGGACTGGGAGACCTACAGCTTTCTGCAGAATTACCTGTTCCTGTCCTGCTCAGTGTGGAGCAATCCCCACAGCAAACACCTTCTCTGGCAGTGCTGACACTGCTGCCAATTTCCCAGTGATCTGCCACGACATCTCAGCACAGCCTCAGGTGAGGGTGGGTGCTGTGGGGTGGCACAGCAGCCCAGCTGTGTCTCACGCAGCAGCTGGATTTAAGGCCCAGGATGGAAGGACTGGCAGAGGATCAGAGTTGTACAGCTCAGGGGGTGGAACTATGCAGGAACTTTGCTCAGCAGCACTCTATGCCACAGCCCTGTGATGCTGGATGAGCTCTGTCTCTCCTGGTTACTCCAAAGCTGAAGTGCAATAACAAACCTGGAGGTGCTGCAGCTCCAGGAGCCCTGGAGCTGATCAGAGTGGCCAAGGAGCCAGATGGAGCTGCTGGAACACGAGTGGGGAGCACAGGCTGGGAGGAGGATGTGCACTGATGAGAGGGGAGTGAGAGGCAGTCACCTAAGAGAAGAGGGATTGCACATGCTTGGAGCCTCACTGAGCCCTTGTGACAGATCCCCAAGGCAGGGAAGGCCCTTCCTGCTGTTTCCTTTCCCCCTGATTCTTCTTTTGTGTGAGGAATTCAGGTCCTGACCACCCTGAAAGACTTTACAGTAACCAGAGAAGTAAGGGAATTTATGGCATCACTGGCAGCTGAAGGCTGAGGGATTGAGAGGAAAAGCACTTTTTTTCCCCCTCAAACTGCAGCTACCTTGACAAAATTGTCATGGCCTGTGACTGACCCGCAGGAGCAGCTGAGGGGAAAGCAGGGGCCAGAGCAGGCTGGTTTACCTGCCATGGCCCGAGCTCCTTCCCAAACTGAGATGGGAAGGAATTCTGAGTTTGAGTTAGGAACCCTGAAACTCCCTCCTCTGCTCACCTGGGTTCCTGCCAGGCCACGGCTGCTGGGCTGGGCGCAGGAGCTGCTGAGAACCCAGAGAGCAAAGTGAGGTGCAAAGGAGCTGGATCCAACAGGCTCTGCCCACACAGGTGTCAAGGCCAGGAAGAGACCCAGGGCATGGGGTGCCCATGACTGCTCTCTGGCAGTCCATGGCAGTGTAGGAGAAGCAGCAGAGCCACCTCAGCTACCTGACAGCTCCCTCTTCCCCACAACCCCAAGG
>NW_005054308.1:7223737-7236974 GCF_000277835.1 Geospiza fortis | reverse complement strand
TCTTCCCAACACCACCAAGGTGTTCTTCCTGAAGGTGCCGGGGTGATCGTGGAGTACTTCTTGCAACAGGTAAAGGGAACAGATCTTGGAGAAAGTGCAAAAGCCAATTAAGTAAAAGCACACTGGGGGGTTTTCAGGTACTTAGGGAAGAAGCCAGCAGTGCCTGCAAGGATAAGAGATGTAAAATGGACTCCAGCTCCTGGCAAAGTGAGACTGAGTGCTGGTGGAGCTGTGTAGTTATTCATTATTGGATAGAGGAGAAATTTTTTTTAAAAAGCAGGAAAAAAAAGCAAGCCCTGAGTCTCTTCCCCCCACACTCCTGCACAGCCACATCTCTAAGACACAAAACCATTAAATCCACATTCACATTTTTCCCTGGTCCTCTGTGCTGCCCTTTCTGCCGGGGAGCAGGGAAGCAATGCCTGGTTTCCATCAAGGCTGCGAGGAGGCCGCGGGACGGCTCACGCAGAGGATCGGACGTGTTCAATTTCAATGTCCAACCAGGGGGAAAAAAACCCTCAAAACCCAAACAAACCGTTTTTATGATCTCCACATCCCAGCACAGCATCATCCCGCTTCCGGTCTCTGACAGGCACGGCCAGCTCCTGCCAAGGAAGCCTTCTGGGGAGGGGGACCCGGCCCCGGTGCCCCCGCGGCCGCCCTGGCTCCGAGGGGCAGCGATTCCCCCTCCGCCTTCCTGAGCGAACACTGCCCTCGCACAGCAGCTGGGAGTGCAGAGAGGGATGTGCTGCTCCCGGCCATCGGATCGATCTGCTGGCTCCTTTGTCTGTCACTGTGAATATGTTAAAAAGACTGAGCAGATTCCGCCTTGGTTTTGAGGTTGAAATCTTCTGTGGGATTCTTGGCAAACATGAGATTAAGGAGCAGTATTCATTAGTCTATACAAATAACAGATTAACTGGCAGTTTATTTCTGTCACAAGTTTCCCTTATACACTCTTGTACTAAAGTCAGCACCTGCACAACAGGTTGCTGCTGACAGCTGTCCTCCTTTAGCCCTGCTGCCTCTCCTTCTCACTGTGCTGGCAGAAGAGCCCCCAGTCATCAATTTGGGAATGCAAATGAGAGTTTTCCCCTTCACTGGGGTATGCTGCCCTTATCCTCCCCTGAAACCTCCTAAAAACCCTTGACAGACACAGGTTGTGTGATGTGATCCACCCCTGGTGCCCACCTGTGTCATCTCTGGTCTTGCCTTCCTCAACGGAGAGCTCCCCGAGGCAGGGACAGCCTCCTGTGGCACAGCAGCATGTTCCAAAATGATCCTGCTTCATTAGGGCCTCCAGACACATCCACACAGGCAGGCACTGGGGACACCAGGATCTGTTTTGGTGTAAAGCTTTCGACATCTGATCATCCTCCTCTGTGAGAACCCAAGTGTGTGAAAAGCTACACTACAAGCTCTTTTCTGGCTAAAAATCAAGGCTAAAAGCACAACTCAAACAGTGCCAGCAGAGCCTTTAAAAACACCATGACAGAGTTCAGGCAAACAAATACTCAAATTCCAGTTTTTTTCATTTGCTTCCTCAGTGCAGCAAGAAAGTGAGGCACCTTTGCTTGTAAGGCTGATGGTCAGGAGGAATATCAGAAAAAGATGAAACCAAGCATTTCATGGCAAAGGATCTTGAATGCTGGGATGGTCCATGTCATTACTGCTCTGGAGCAGTGCCCACCTTGTCAGCTGGGCATGCAGCTTTGACTTTGGACAACAAGAGCCATAAATCATGCATGAAACGAAGCCAAGGATGTGCCTGAGAAAGGAGCAGAAGCACAGAGTTGAACTAGACATAAAGAAGATTCAATAGGAAACATGAATCAAATGAGAAGCTGTACTTGACAGGCTCTTCATGATACAGGAGGGGAGGAATTCCCATCACAGAAACACTCCCCGAAATGCAAGGGCACGTGGCTCTTCAACAGCCTCTATCTTTCTTGCAAATTGTATTTTTGTATTTGTATTCCTTGCAATTGTATTTTTGTTGTATTTTTGTTGCATTCAAAAGACTCCATGAACTGCACCTCTGCAACCCACCTGGGTTTGTCAGAAAATATCCCATCACCTGAGATTTCTACTGCAGGCTTGGCATTCCCACTGAGCAGTGCCACTCTCTGCTCCTTGTCTGCAGTGTTTTCAGCCCTGAGAGGTGGGTGGGAAAAGGCAGTGAATCTGAGAAGCCTGGCACAAAACATCCACACAAAGCAGAACTCCCTTGGCTCTGGAACCATCAGTGCTGAGGGCAGAAAGGCAAAGAAGGGAATGTGGGCCTGGTTGCTAGATAGATCATTTATTAAAGTGAAATTCAGAATTTTATCTTTGTCAGACAGTACAGAATTAAAGTCTCATACACAGTGGAAGCAGGACATTTCCTACACCTCAGAGAAATGAGTTCTACAGTTTTTGCTATAAGTTACTAAGTTGCTTTAACATTACACAGCTATATTACACAGTTAAAAATACAAGGTGTCCAAAACATTTGGCATAAGATCAGCACAACACATGGAGGCCAGAAACAGAAGAGGGAACACAGTTTTCTCTCCCAGTAAGCCTGCCAAAAGACTCCAAACCATTCTGCAAGTTACCTGCTACCCACCTCCCCCTGCAGCAGCTGTGGAGCAGAGGCGTGGGCAGGACAGGAGTAAACCCAGCCCTGGTGAGGCTCAGGTGAGCCAGAGGCTCCTGGAGCCTGCTGATGCACAGGATGGCCTGCAGAGCTGCTTGCAAGGGAAGTTCAGGTTTAAAGCAGGAGCCTCCCCCTCTCCCCACACTCTGTTCAAGCATTTAGTTCATCCCAACCAGCTGTGTTCACAAGCAAGTCAAAAACAGGAGACCAGGGATAGCTGTGAAAAGTGCAAGGAGTATCTTACATCCTAACAGTTCATTTGCACTTCCAAAGTGGAAAATGAGAATCCCTAACTTGATAAGCTAGACATGATTAAAGGGCATCAGTGACACAAGGAGTGAGGCATCAATAACATTCCTTCACCTTTGGGACTCTTCTGTCCTTACTCTGGGCAGCACAAAGAAGGGAGGCCACCTTGTATTACCCATGTTTCTAAACTGTAGAGACAAAGTGACTCTAATGCTCCAGGCAGTCCAAGGATCTGCAAACTTAAAACAAAGAGTCCCTCAGCAGACCCCTCCTCTCCCCTCCAACTGCAGTTCCTCCATTGGTATTTACATTTGGCTCAACCAAAAGATGTAAAGTGCACAGCTCACCCTCCTCCCCCTCTCATAAAACATCCATCACAAGAGCTGACACAGAACAAATCTGCCTCCACGCTGCTGCTGCTGTGGAAGTGTGTTTTGTTCAGTCTCCCTGTGGGCCATGTCCTGCTCCATCCTCCCTGTGCCATCATGACCCACATGAAAACTCCCATTTACTGTAGGTTATTTCAGCTCTTGTGTTCAAAGCCTCTCTGAACCCAGCTTGCACTTTAGACTCACTTGAAATGCTAGGCTTGACATGCTCTGGTCAATTCTTGCACCCTGGGGTATCTAGTGGTTTACAGCCACGTTTCTAAGGAAAACTGGGACACCAGAATACTGGAGAGAAGTGGTACAAAGCTCTGCTTTTCTCAGGCTGAGCATCTAAAGTGCCTGGCAAAAGAAACATTACTTTTTACTGCAACTGTTTACTTCAGGTTGATATACAATAATCTTTCAGATTCTGAAATTTTGAAAACTGCATTCTAACAGAGCCTCCTTGGATGTGTTTGCACTTTTCAGCCATCAGGCTGCTACTGACTCGAGTCTTTGCATGCTTCCAACTCCCCTGAGTTGAGCTCAAGCCAATAACTACCAGCAATGATTTCTTCTTCTTCCCTTGAAGTGAGCAGAGGGTCAGCATACAGGATGAAATTAACCCCAGAAGAGATGTTTCTGCATTATTTGGATTGCATACTAATGGCTTTGGATCTATTCAGAACTCTAATTAAGTTAATGGAACTCTGCAATCAGAATTGAGCTAGGCTATGGAATTGCATTAGGCTATATAATGGCTGGAGACCTTCAGAGACAATTCCTCTGCCCCAGGGTGAATGTCACCTATGCAGGCTTGTAAGAAATAAGCTTCCACTATTATAAATACAAGATGACATCTGGTCATCCTCCATGCCCCCAAGGCTTGTGCTCCATGGTTCAAAGCTAGACAGAATTTAAGGCCCATCTGTGAAAAGCAAAATGCAAAAAAAATATCATACCAGCCAAAGCGATTTGGGTCTTACACCTTTCCAACAAGTCCCATCTAAAAGTGCTGAGAAAATGTCCCACCTCATGGCTTCACAAGTGTGAGGTTCAAACACATTTAATTTGACATTTAAAATAAAAAGTTGGAAAGTCTTTTTTTTTTTTTGTTTTTACTTGGCATGCAGCATAAGGAGTCGAACACACAGCACGGTATCGTACACGACAATTGCATTGTTGCGTTTTCTGGTTATTAGACACTAAATGCTTTTCAAGAATCACAGGCACCCTGAACATGGATATTGCTACTGAATTGACATGTGGTTTCAGTTCATAGCACGGGAGCCAGCAAGTGGCTGACCCTTCCAACAAGACCATCAGCTTTCTGTTGCTCAAGGTGTTTTGCTCTAGCTAAGTTGAGAACAAGGTAATAAGGCATTTGCAAGGGGTTTATAAGGCCATGGGGTCTGACAGCCAAAGATTCTTCTGTTTCTTTGGTGTCTTGCCTCCAAGCTTTCCACCTTATAAACAACTGCTAATGGCTGGTAAACATCTCTTCATCATCACACTTCACTAAGAATTTTTTTTTTCAAAAAAGTAGAATTGCTTTAGAAGTGAAACCAACAAGGATCACGTTTAACATCAATTGACTATTTCAGGAAAAAAAAGAAAAGAAAAGTTTCCTGGACACCACCTCGGCACAAAAGCATTCCAGTGAATACACCTGAACAGATGGAACCTGCCACCATATTTCCTTGAAAAGAATCATTTTGCTGCTGGCTACTAAAACACCCCAACAGATTTATTTACTCTTAAAAATAAAACAAAATAAAATACAACCACAAAAAAAAAGTAAATCCCAAACAAACTACATTTTTACAGTTTTGGTCTAGAATCACAGAATCACAGAATCAATTAGGTTGGAAAAGACCTCTGAGATCATCGAGTCCAACCTATGACCAAACACCACCATGTCCATTAGACCATGGCACCACGTGCCAGTCTTTCCTTAAACACCTCCCTGGGCAGCCCATTCCCATATTTAATCACCCTTTCTGGGAAGAAATTCCTCCAAATGTCCAACCTCAGCTTTCCTGGTGCAGCTTGAGGCAATTTCCCCTTGTCCTGCCCCTGGTTGCCTGGGAGAAGAGGCCAAGCCCCACCTGGCTCCCCCCTCCTGTCAGGGAGTTGCAGAGAATGAGAAGGTGCCCCCTGAACCTCCTCTCCTCCAGGCTGAGCAACCCCAGCTCCCTCAGCTATTCCTCACAGGACCTGTGCTTCAGATCCTTCACCAGCTTTGTTTCCCTTCTCTGGACCTGCTCCAGCACCTCAAAGTCCTTCCTGAATTGAGGGGACCAGAACTGAACACAGCACTCGAGGTGTGGCCTCACCAGTGCCCAGTGGAGGGAAGAATCACTATGAGGCATAACCCTCTCAACTCAGAAACTCCTTTTCCCTTGGTAGCATGCTCTGATTACATGAGCACTTTGAGGGTTAACACGCAGTCAGAGAACGTACCCTTCTAACCATCTGTCCTGAATGAGAGAAGCCAGATTGTGTTGACTGATGTGGGAACTACTCCACCCTTTCAGTAAGGAAAGGACCAGCACAAATAGGAAATTTTTAAACATTCATGAAATACTGACACAAGACATTCTCTCCTTATTCCTTGAACCTCTCTCTTGTATGATGTTCTAAAAATCCATACAGAATCGAACGAGGAAATGCTGAAATAATCACACTCCCCAGATGTCACAAATGGGACATGTACCATAACAGAGTATTTCTGCCTATGACACAGGACTTAAGACATGCTGAAGTTTGTTGAACATGTTTTTGGAGTATCAGCAAACAATTCAGAGTGATGTGAATAACTTGCTTTAAACTGCGACTTCAATTTTAAAGAGACCCTGGGAGAGCTTTAACAAGAGCTTCACTAAGTGAACCCTTCATGCCTTACAAAACACAATGCAGTGCTAAGCTGGGACCATGACCAGTGTGTTCAGTTCTTAAACAAAGCTTCATCCAGTTTTGAAATAATAAAACTTGCCATTTACAAAATGCTAGCTGAAGTTTTCTACTGTTCATTTCGTTGCTTAAGGCTTGTTAAGAATATCCTCTCTATGTGGAGTCTTGGCATCTTGTACCAGAATGGAGACACTGGTCAGGACAGCAAAGAAACAGAGCAGTGCTTTAAATCATGAGATCCCCTGAAGAGAATTTGAGGTCACTGGAGAACAGTCAGTCATGACTTTTAAAAACTCCTTTTGCCAAAATAATCATTGTATTATCTGTAAGGATACCTCGGCTTTGAATAAAATCAGGGTGATCTCCTCCTGCAGTGCCCTGCCAGGGAGCACCAGTGTGCCACCCTCATTCACACAGCTCTCATGAAAGCACATGAAATGTTCATGAAAGGCAAATGCTTTGATGCTTCTTGCCCATTGCAAAGGGAAATGAAATGTATCATGAAATGTATCATGAAATGCTCCAGTCAGATCACTGCCCTGGTTATGGTGCCTCACCCATAAATCTGCTTTATACTAAACAGAGCCCCTGAATGCACACAGCAGTTTTGTGACACCTGCTAAAGCTTCAGTATAGAATGCACATCACTTGTGACCGATACTGACCTGACACAGAAATTAAGAGACTGATGTCTCAAGCCATTGTTTCACCTACCACCACTGAAATATGTATAAATCAATTAAATAAGCACTTCTACCAACATGATCAGACACAGCAAATAGGTTATGTTTGCCTTAATACCACATTCAGAGAAATGCGGAAATTTTTAAATGCTTACAGAAAATTTAATTAGTGAGTTCTTAAAAGAAATTAGAAAAGAGACTGCAGAGAGTTGGTTGGCATCTGTGTCGGATGGGGTCAGAAGGAAAAAAATGGCAAAAAAACCCCCATCAATTTCAGACTGGTCAAGTAGTGTTCACTGGAGTAGATCTGCTGAGCTGGAGCATTTGTAGAAGTTTGGGACTTGAAGCACTGACTCAAGGCAAGACAGAGCATGTGTAGGTGAGCAGCAAGCTTCAGACAAACTTCTGACCCTTGCACCTTGATCATGAATTTTATCTCTGCTGCTCTTCCAGTCCTGTACCAAGACAAACTGCATGGTGGTTTGTGATGCAGCCTGAATTCAGTGAAAAAAATTCCATCTGGCATTTGAATTGCACTGAGATGTAGATTTCCAGAAATGGTTTAAAACACCAAGTTGACAAACTCCACAGTTCTACAGATTTATTTGGTTTCCCCATTATCCTCATTTCTTTATTCCAATATGACTTTGAAATGAGGGGAAGAAGTCTTCGGAAACATGCTGGGCACATGTTTTCAAATACTCCTCATAAGAATGTCTGTATTTTTTTCTGTCATCCAGACACTGCATTTAAAAAAATTTACAATATACTTTTAACAGTTTTTATAAATCTAAAATGCACAATACCACATGTTCCTTCAAGGTCTCTCTTATTCCAAGCCTTGTTAATCTTCAATCAAGTTGTTTGCTGCCTTCTGATTTCTGGTCCAGCCTGCTCTTGTTGTTCTTCACCATGTAGATGAAATATGCAAGTGTCTCCTTCTCATTCACTGGAATATTCCTGAAATGACGACTGACAGTCTGGAAGAACAACAGGTAAAGAGACAGAAATGCTGGAATTAAAAACTAGAATTAATCAGAACAGGGTTTCTCTTCACTTTCCAAAAACGATTTTATGGCCACTGAGCGCATTATCCTTTGAGTGAAACATGCACCAATTCCAACTGTCAGTCCTCATTTACCTCCCTCTCTCTCTACAGCTGGAATGTGTGTATGAACACAGCATAGCCTTGCTATGTCAGCAGGATTTGCAGCCAACCTACAAGAGGAATTTGGAAGCCAGAATGTCCTCCTGCCAAAGCAGCACAGCTTCTCCTCAGCAACATTTTGTGCTGAGATTATTTGGCGAGCCAGTTTTCCCTGCACCTCTGTGTTTTGAAGGAGAGTGTCAGAAACACTGAAGCATCTTGCTGTGTGAACCAGGTGGAGTAAAGTTTTATCCAAAAAGATTTCCTCTGCACTCTTAAGCTTTCACTGAAATGAACATTTGCAATGGGAGGGTTAGGGTTTGCTTAGGGCTACCCCTCTCTAACAGCAGCATAAGCCCTGAAACATCAGCTGCTTTTTCCTCAGGAAGTGAATGTAGAAAACACGTTGGAGCTGGACAAGATCTGCTCCTCACATAGAAGAAACTCTTTTTTTGGTACCCAACACAGCTCTAGAACAGGATTCTGATGCAGTTTGTGCAATAAGTCACTCCAAGGAGATTTATGGAAGCTTGAGTTTCCCTTACAGTGGGATAGCATGAGGAGTGAAAGAGCCTCAGGCAGCAGTGATTCAAGCATGGGAGCTGGATGAGGATCCAGCATAGAGTCAAAGCTGCTCAGGCTTCACAGGAAATCTGGGAACTGTGTGACAGCTTTAAGTTAGGCTCCCTTTATTTTCTGCCTGCACAGTAATTGATCTTTTCTTTCCTCTTGGGTACATTCATGGTAAATTCCTTAAGCAGGCAGTCCTTCATGGCAGGAGGCAGCTGACAGACATGAAATGGTTAGTTAAAATATGACAAATCAGGACTGCTAATGAGGAACAACCCCACCCTACTTTGTTCAACTTACTCCTACATGCCCTACACTGCACATTCTCTATATTCTATATATTCACTCCCTGGATGACTTTGAAAGAGAGGAAGACAGTGTCTTGCTGACTTTTTTGGTCTGTCAGGTTTTTTGTTCTTTAAATCAAAAGTAAAAGCAAACCAGACAGTTTTAGGCAGACAGTTGTGAAAGCTACAACTTACAAAATCAACCTCAGTACTAATCAGTAACTACTGCAGTTTTTTCAAGTTCAGATAAGATTTTTTCCAGAGCATGGCTTCAGATCAAGTCAGGAAAGAGAGCAGAGCAGAAGCACAGCAAGCACAACTTGCCCAAATACCACAGAGATACAGAGAGTTCTTTCTCAACAAATTGCCCATATGTTGAGAAAGCAGCAGAGGCCCTTAAGAAAAAGGCCTTTTATAAAACAGAACTGTCAGGACAAGGGAGGGAAGTGAAGAATCTGAATCCATGGACAGTGATGCTGCCTTTAATAATAAGCAATTCCAACAAGTTCAAGTGCCTGTGAGGAAAGAAAAACTAACAGGAGCACTTAGGGAGACAATGAGTGGATTAAGTCTGAGTTTCAGCTGAGCAGCCATCCCCAGGTAACACCCAAAAACTGGGTCCTGTTTCTGTTCCCTAAAGGGCACCAACTGGGACTATGAAAAAGGTGGGAAAGGAAGCAGAGACAAGCAAGTTACTAAAACAGACTTTCAACAGCCACTGTCTGGGGCTTCCAAGCCTGTCCCAGATGGAAGCAAGCAGGCAGCTTT
Organism: Geospiza fortis; assembly: GCF_000277835.1. NCBI lineage: Eukaryota > Metazoa > Chordata > Aves > Passeriformes > Thraupidae > Geospiza > Geospiza fortis. The sequence continues at coordinate 7,227,351 of NW_005054308.1, read as the reverse complement.
CTGCTGGCATCACTCCCTGAAACCTTCCAGTGGGCACTTGGTCTGTACCAGCGAGTCTCACAGGTGTGAATGCCCACAAAATCTGCCCTTGAACAGAGGAGATAAAAAGTTTCCTTGTAACAGAGATAACACTGCTGTCCTCACTTACTTCTGCAAGCTGAGCCTTGTTGAGTCCAGGCCTAGTCTGCAACTTATAATGTCTCTTGTAACGTCGCAGGGTGTTCACTTGGAGCTGGAACAAGTCAACCTGGAAGTGATGAAGAGAAGAGGGCATGAGCACTACCTTTAGCTTCTGTGAGTAGTTATTTTATCTAAAAATACCTAAAAATAACTACTTCTTCCTCAACAGGACTTCTCCTTGCTTGCATTCACAACCACACTGGCTTGTCTTACTGACAAACCTAAGTATATTTTGTATTTGTTAATGCTAAAGGACCAAAATAGCCTCAGGGAAATAGAAATTTTTGTTCTGGTTCACATGCTGTCAACAGAATTGCTGGCCAATTTCTGCTCTCAATTACACCTCTGCAACCTCCAAGCAAAGGGCAACCTTTTGTTCCCACAAGGTTTAAAAAGCTCACACATGAAATAACAATTTAGCAGGCACTGAACAAACGACTTGTGACATAAAACAGAGTACAGAGATGAAATGAAATTCAAATACTTAAATAGGAAGTGCAGAGTTTAGAAGCAAAGGGGGTGGTGGCGAGGTTACAGCAAGGAAGATGAAGATCATGTGGGAAATGCCGAGTTTCAAAGACAAAAGGAATCTCTGCTGAAAACTGAGAGGGAAATGACATTAAAACTGACATGGTGCAGAGTTCCCAGTTCAGCTGGGTGACGTGCATCCGTCAGGTTTCAGTCACCAAATACTCTGTGTGCTCTACAGCACCAACATTTTTAGATGCCAACTGGGTCTTCAGCAATCACCCTGGCAACTACTGCAAAGCTTGAACAGGAAAGTTTTGATGGAGAAGCTTATAGAATGGAAACATGAACAGTGATAAAAAAAGGTCAGGTTATCTTAAAAAAACTCCATACCAAAAACTTGCTACTCTCTCAACACCTCCACACAGGAGGTGTGTGCACCAGCTTTGCACCAAGACACAGCTTTGCTGGCAAAATGACTCTGGGTGGCTTTTTTTTTTTTTTTTTTTTAAGAAATAAACAGCTTTTTGCCAAAAGGGTTGGCATTTCCAGCAGAGGGCTCTGCTGACTGTGGCCACGCTCTGCTTCTCTGAACATCACCTCTGCACAACTTTTGCCATGTCAACAGTGCCAGAAACATCACTGAAGCAAGTGCAGCACGCAGTGGCACAGAGAAAGGATTATTCTGGAGTTCTTTATCACAGAAAACTTCCCCCAGGCCCATCTCCTGAAAATAAAAATGTGTCACAAACTATTTAAAGGTAGTTTTAAATAGTGCTAAAAAATACCATCTATGCAAATATCTGGAGCAGCTCAATATCTCTGGATATCAAATATCCAAACAAAGGGAGTAACCTATTGAATTCTGTAGCGTATTTGCAAAATGATGCATACTCAGTAACAAGGAATTATGTTGGGGCATCAGACATCACCAAAAATAACTTATATTTTAGCCTTAAGAAATAGTATAAAATACAATTTTAACTGTACATACATGAAGCTGTGAAGTTACCTTATCACACCTCTTTTTATAGAAAACTTTACATGGGCAAAGAACTCATAGGGGAATGAAGAAAATTAGGACACCACATGTTAGAAAAAACTCCTCCTGGAAAGTAACTCCACAGCAGCTTCAATGGCCTTGCAATTTAAAATATAAATATTTTCTGATAGATGAGAACATCCAAGTGAAACTTCAAGATGCCAAGAAGGGGTAAAGCAGCCCACGAACCTCCGGAACATCCGTGTCGTGCTCAGGAGAGTCGCCTCCATCATCGCTTGTCTTCCTCTTCCTCTTGTTCCGAACACTCTGAATGAAGTTCTTGTGAAAATCACAAATGTACAGATGTCTCACCTGAGAACCAGAAGTGGTGAAAAAGCAATCAAAAAAGATACTGTGAAACAGCATCCAACAGCAGCCACTTCGACAGCAGTGTCAGGTGCATCCCTCAAGACTGGCGTGACCGACTGACATCAAGGAATTTCTAATCTTAAATCCCAGCCCTGATATCACGCTCTTTATTCAGAGATAACTCACCTTACAAAGATTAAAGGCAAAGAAAACAAAGAACTCAAGCTCCAGCTGAATTGAACCTCTGGAGATAATAAATTTCTTTTTTATGGCTGCAATCATATGTCAGGAAAAAAAAATGGGTGCTTGTCTGGAGGAAGTGTGTTTATTTCAGGTCTTACTAGCAGGTAGCTACCAAAAATGCATTATTCTATTTCATTCTTGTGAACTTTCTGGCTTGAATAGTACAAAAGATTATTAAGGCAAATGTTTCAAAACCTAGACAAATAAAACTTGGGCTGATCACCTCAATTAAAACAAACAGATCAAATGCAGAATAGCCTCCTTTCAATTGCTTGTTCAGCAATGGAATCTCCCTTTTAACAAATATAATCTCACTAGAGTTAGCAAAACAAAGGACTTCAAATGATCAAAATTATTTGGTACTATAATATCAGCAAAATGTCTTCAGATAACACAGGCACCCTACATCCAAAATCACTCCACGCAGCCTGCTTTACACTTTCCCTTTGTTCTGACTGCATTAGTCTCATTTCCCCTTTTTGTTTCTAAAGCCTGGCATCTGTCAACAAAGACTCATTTCTAAAATGCAAGAAACTACTACGCCACTAGACAAATCTGCTGAAAATTACAACTGGGAAAAATGCTCTATTTTTTAAGAATATGTTTCAAACTGAGTCACTTTTCCCGTGACACGATGCATTTCGGCTGTGCAGAAGGGACCCAACCAACTGGGGGAGCTGCCAAACAGACTGACTCAAAACTTCACCTTTTTTTTTTTTTTTTTTGCTTTTGCTTTGTTTTCAGTGGTTTTGATCTTTACAGATCAGGCGAAAAAAAAGCATGCAGAGCTGAATTCCGTTAACGAAGTCACTTCTGAGAAATTCCTTCTGTGATCTGCTCTGCTCTGCGTATTTCTCTGCTGGGCAAATAACCCGTTTGTATCTCGAGCTGACAGCTGTCAATGTCATTAGGCAGCAAACCGGGCTGTTCTGTGTGCGAATAAACCCTGCTGAAGAAGGCAGCACATCTCACCGCCAGCTCGGTCTTTAACCTGCTTCACCACAACACCAATTCTTACCAATTAAAGAAGTAACGTCAGTGCCGCCTGACTGAAGCAGCAACCACAGCGCTGTTTTCACCTGACAGCAGCAGCCTTTCCAAGCCGAGCCCGCAATGGGAACAGCACTCCTGCCTCCGAACACTGACAGCTCTCTCCTTGGCTTCCCCGCACACCACCCGCCTCCCAAACGCGGCGTTTAGTGCTTTAGCTACATTGTGCTTCAGCAGGCGGGCAGAGCCACAGGGAAAATCCTGCTCTGCACCCGGGGAACAGCCGGGTCCACCCAGGCACGTCCTTCCCTTTCCCGAGCGCTGTAAGGCTGCGGACGGGCAGACGCGGTCCGGAGGCACCGGGTGTGCCGCACAGCCCCAG
>NW_005054308.1:7179759-7222728 GCF_000277835.1 Geospiza fortis | reverse complement strand
GTAATTTTTTATGTTATAAGAAATATAGTATTTATTTTTCTTTTTTTTTTTTTTTTCCTGGTCACAAGGCAGGGATAGTGAAAAGATGGGACCTGGAGAAGTGTTTCTCAAAGCAATGTGACTTTAAACTTCGCATTTTTCATCTTAAGGGGAAAAAAACCAAACACCAAAAAGAACTCTGAAAAAACAACAAAAACCCCCACCCCAACCCCCAAATCTCCCCAAAAATAAAGAAGGGGAGAAAAAAGGAGGAGGCAGAGTCGGGGGTGGCAGGGAAAGAATGAAATTTCTGCTCATTTCTGAAGAGAAGATGTAACTTCTGGAAATGCTGTGACTTCTGTAATACCAGCCAGCAAATGCTGTTGTCAGAGCTCCTCAGCAGCTCTAAAAGGAAAAGGATTTAATCTTCCTGAAGAAAGGACTTTCTGCTCTGACAGAAGAAAGGTTGTATCGACTAAAATGACTTCAAAGCCTGAAATCCTGCACATGGAACAATGTGAGCGAGCACTGGGTGAGCTGTGCTGAATCACACAAAACACCTTCGCAGGAAAGAGACTCTTTAAAGCCCTTGGTCACCAGCTCAGGCAGCTCCACACAGCAACTGGCAACCAGTTCTGCATGCTCTGCACAAGACAACGGAGAAAAGCCAAAATGTGTATTGTACTTTCCAAGCACTCCTTAGAATACCAAACAAGCCTCAGGATAGATCTGGAGGGCAGAGACTTCGAACTCCTCAACAGTCCCGCCTCTTGTCTTGGCTTTTACTGCGGTGCCCTCGGGCAATTAGTAATTTCTGTTTGTGCATGTGACCAGCGGAGAACCACAGTGCACCCTCCTGGGGACACGCTCCCTCGGAGCCGGCCGTTCTCACGGGAAGCTGCTGGAAACAAATGGCTTTACCCACAGAGCAAACAAGCAGTTAGCAAAGAGATCTAAAACAGTAAAACACTAGGGCTTATAAAAGCCCCAGACCAAACTGATTGGAATCTGCCTGCCTGAAGTAATATCCTCCTGGCAAAGCCATACAGATACTCCCTTGTTTGGGGGAAAGGGAAAACACCAAGAGGCTGACAGAGACCTCAGAGCTGCTGATAACAAGCTTTCTGGCTTTATCTTAACATTACCAATAAAAATCAAACGGCTGGCTGAGGAAATCGTGCAGAAGGATTATCTTGACACTCAAGAAGCCAAACCCACAGACTGTAGGGACAGATGATAATAACAGCAAGCAAGGAGATAAAGGGGAACAAGCAGAACTTCTTCCTGTCCCCTAGAGGAGGAGATTGTGCAGGTGCTCCCTGACTGTATTTTGTGAAGAAACAGGCACCATAAGTGTCAGAACAGGCTGGAGCTGACCATCAGATTCTATTTCATCTTGGGCTGCAACCTCTCATCCCTGCAGATAAAAAGGTTTTAAGTCCTTTTGCAATGCTCACTAGAGGGAAAAACCCAGCTTTTGTCATTGTCTGTTTGCTAATTCGATGCTAATTACCTCCTGCTCAGGCTAACACGATGACACTTTTTTCAGTCTTTCAAATGAAAAAAAAAGCATGGAGGTGTTTTTATAATTGCAGTTTATTTCAGCATATTTATCCTCGTGGGAACCTCCAGATTTCACAGCCTGCTAGTCTGGAACAAGCTTTCTGCAAAATAAACTGCCTCATTGAGACATTCTTTATTAGGAATCTATCACTAACCTGATCCAATAATTCTTTGTGGGAGCTGCAATGAAGTGAGAAACAATGTTTCATAAACCCATCAGTACCCAGGCAGCTTTAGTACCTCGGAAGCAGTAATAGCCTGGTCATCCCAGTCAGCCTCTAATCAAATTAGAGGAGCCTGTGCAGGCCTGTAAATCTCACCTGGAGCAGCACTACCCTCTAAAGAGAAGTCAGTGCTGTAGCTGTCATCTGGAACTTAATATTTTAATGGAGCCATTCGGGGGGCTCAGGACAGAAATACTTCTCTCCCAGTGGTCTGTGCTGCTTGACATGTCCTGGGAAGAAGGTTTTTTAAACTTTTCATCATCAGAAATCAGACCATTTCCTTCCACAGTACCTTGGGGAGGCCAATGAAAACACTGCTCTGGCACCTTCCCCCAGACTCCCACTCTCCTCAGCACTTTTCTAGGGTTGCACATATTGAACCTGCTAAAATGCTTAAACTGTCACAGCTTTTGGCACATACTTACCCTGGGCAATGTTCCCGTGGCCAAGAATCACAGCACAGTCTCCCCTGGGGATCATGCCTTGCTGGTCCCCCCAGAAAGGCTCCTTTTCCCACACACACATTTTCACACATTTCATTGTTTGTCTCCCATCCAGTTTTCCCCCAATGGAGCTGAGTAAAAAGGAGTATTGAGAAATGAAGTGGTGACAGTAGGAAGCACTGAGGGTCCCAGTGGGAACATGAGCAATGCTGATACACTTCTCTTGTGGAGATCAGAACACAAACAAGGCCATGAGCTATTAAAGCCCTCTCCTGCAAACCAAAGGGTGGAGATGGATCTCCCAGCAGTCACTCCCAAGGCCAAGAGACAGAGAAAGAAGAGTCACAGCTGGGTTTTCTCTGTTCTTCTGTACTCCCCAGTGTGTCCTACCAAGGCCAGTCCACCCCAGGGGGGTCCTACCTGGGTACAAGTTGTCCATTACAGCCATGGTTCCTTCAGGATTGCACCACAGGAAACCTGTCCTGGGGAAACACCCCACCAGGGCAGCTGAGTTTATTCTCACAAGTAGAAGAGAAATCAATCACTGGAGCAAAGCAGGTGGGGACAGTCATGTCTGCATACACACTTTTCAGAAAACACATTAAAAATTTATTTTAAATATATTATAAAAGGAAGTCCATTCAACTTTAAAAACACTAGGCATTCTATCAATGATTCCCAATTTATGAAAGCTACTACATTAAAGTGCTACAAGTCCTTTACCACCCCCAGATATTAGGCTGTTGGTCCTAATACGCACAAAATAAATACACACTGATTCAAGAGGCACCATCCAGTTTTACAGAGAAAATGCATGCAGTACAAGGTACAGACAAACTTAGACCTAATCACCGAGATCCTAGAGAATGCATTTTGAAACCAATTCCCTTCTCCACCCTAGAGGCTAAAGCTATTTGTTGTTGTTATCGTAAGGGCTAAGGTTCCAGGCTGTTAGCTTGATCAGTTTTTATCTTGTTTTGTGGCTGAAGTTCACATTTGTTTGCTCACTACCAGGGATTAAGACTTTTCTCCATGAGTCGAACTAGTATATTTAAAACCACATTGATCCAATGGCTTTATATAAACTCCCAAATCACTCACAACTGCTGGAATCATTGAAGCCTTTTGGGTCATACAGAAGCATCAAGAAAGCTCAAATGCAGTCAATTAAGGAGTGAAACAGCTAACAGAGGCAGAGTGAAAAATAGACACAGGTTTTTTATTAGGGTTTCCATGATCTATCATTGCCTAGTTCCATACAGATTCTCCAAGCTAAAGCATGACACTACAAAGTAGAAATCAGAGCAGGAGGTGAGCTTATTTTGGTCACACTTCAAATTTATAATGTGAATAAATCAATCTGACTGGTTAATGAGGAATATGAAATGAATTGATGAGTCTGTGTTGAATGCTGATGGCAATTTCAGATCTCATTTCCCATTCTCCACCCACCACACATCTCTCCACTTGAACCAGGTGAAGATTTGCAGCTTGTTTTAAAAATCTGGACTCAACACTCATTAGGTCAGAAAACAAAGCGCTTAAAGGTGAATCCTACACAAGCTGGGAAATTGCAGCACACAGACTTTCCTTGCTTAAGGTAAGTAACAGGCCATGGCAGCTGGGAGCAGGACCCAGTGCTCCTGACTCACAAGGCAGCTCCCCTTTGCTGTGTAACCTGTGAAACCACCCAGAATCCACGAACCCCAGCAGCTGGAAGAGGCTGTGGGATGAAGGTACACCTGCATCACTTGGGCTGTTTCACACATGGCTTTACCAGGGCTCTTCTGACTGCAAGCATGACAGGCTGACTGCCAGAGGCTGGCTGTTCTCTCCAATCAATTCCAAGTCCCTGTCTGTATCCTGAAAGATAATTTAGAATAAAATCTTCTCCCTTTTCACCTGGCAGTTCCATGACTGCCCAGCCTGACTGTTAGGAGATGTCTCCCCTGGGTGATGTGAGCCAGCAGAGCTGCTGTCACAGCCCTGCAGCAGCCCCAGAGCACTGTGCTCCTGCAATGCTGCTGGTGCCTGTTTGACTCTCAGGGAGAAGGAAAGTTTGCTGACTGGAACACTCCAGTAGTAAAGGAAAGCAAAGCCCTGTGCACAGACTGCTGTAAAACCAACCATGAGGAAAGTTAGCCTGAGAAATTGCTTTCTTGCTACTTCTGTATTAGAGATTTTAATACACTCTTGAAAAAGTTTCCCAATGATGGAAGGCATCAGCTTCTTCTGAAAGACACTTCTGCTACAGATTTTATATGCTTTTGGGACTATTTGTGATTTGCATACTTAGAAAATAAAATGTAGGATCCTGCATGCCAGTGAAATCACGAGCCTTCACCATGAGGTGAAACATCCAGCAGCTCACCAAGACATCTTCCAGTACAGCTTCAGCTGTTAGAGCACACCCAGAGGAAGCTGCCAACGTTTCCAAGTCTTCCTATTAGGAGTGACAAACCTCCCCAGAGTCATTAACCATATCGATTTAACAGAGGGAGTCCAGGAGCTTCTGAATTACTGTCGTTCACACAAATTTTGCACTGAAAATCAGACATTAAAAAAAAAAATTCCACACACAAACCCTGCAGGAGTCAAGCTTTCTCTTACATCCTTATCCCCCAACCCCTTCCCCTCTCCTCTCTTGTCCAGCAAGGCACTAGGAAATGGTTCAAGTTTAAGCATTTGCTGTACATTTACATTTTAAAAGGCACATCTTTATTTTAATGATGCTGTATTCCCCTTTCAGGAAGGCTCACACTTTCTTCTGTTGTGGTTTGAAAAAGAGAATTAATTTCCTAGGTATGAGAAAAGACACCTTGCACACATGAGAGCCCCAAACCTATTTACTGTCTGTAGGCCTTAGAGATTAGCACCAGTATAGATCAACAACAGCTTCAAGAGCAAATCAAAGTATTTTTATGCAACATAACACACACCCTGTAGTCTGGGATTCTGATACTTAAAAGCAGCAAAACTTATGCAACCACAAAGAGAGGGGTATTTCAATACCTTTGGGGGGAAAATCTGAAAACATGTATTTGGCATTAGATAATCACTAGTATTTAATCTCCAGTCTTGACTTGCATGCAGATGTGAAGATTTGATTATGTACTCATGCTTTAGTGATTTTGCTTACAAATAACCAAAAGTAATTAGAATAATTAACGAGATTGCCCTGCAAAGGCTCAGTTAAAGATGCAGATGATAAAATACAGCTTATATTTCTCAATCAGTGGATGGTTGGCTAATATTAAGTCTTTGCATTAGTCAACAAAGCCTCTAGGGTACTGAAAAGTGTAACTGATGCAAATAATTAATAGCTCAAAGCCCAGTGAGCTAGTCTGAAGCATACAGAATTTGTGAGGCTCTTGCCACACGCAGATCCCAAACCTTCAGAAAAAAGATCAACCACACTGAGATGGACCTGGTGCAAGCACTGACACTAAATCTCTGATTTCTGTGTACTGGTGGTGGTTGTCAAATAGGAATTGCCTCAACTATTGCCTAATCTGTTGGTGCAAGCTGCTAAGAGCTGACCTTTCTCTCCAAATTAAGATTACCAAGTGGTAAAAGACCTGTTCATTGCTGCAGCTCTCTCTGAAGCAAGAATCCAGTGAGCCAAGCAAGGGCTTCCTTCACAAGGTGAGCCCAAGTACAAAGCAAGCCATGCAGTTTAGAAACAGAAGCTAATCCTCTCATTAGAAAACTAAGACACACAAAGCTGCAACCTGCAAGCAGAACAACCTACAGTCCATTTATAGAATATGCTGATTGTGTCCCAGTTATAAAAAACTAGCACTGTTCATGGACAAACAGCTTCTTGTTCCACAGGCATTAAAACATTCATAAAGACATCTAGTCAGGCCATCTAGTGGCTCCACAGTCAGCACTACTCTGCTAATGAGAGCATTAATAACTTAGGGAAAGCAGCAGTCAGACACAAAGTGCTGGAAGGTGACTCAGGCTCCCACAGAAATGCAAAGGGATGTAATGACACACATACTGTAGTAACTGAGAACATAAGATGTCAACTCTGCTTGAAGCTGCTCTCACTTCCATCCAATACTGCTGCAGAACTGTCACAAGGGAAGTCTAGGGCTGTTTTTTCTTTCTTCACTCCCAAAATCTTAGACAACAAAATTTGCAAAGCCTGGTCCCAGCTGCAATGCAGTGCCCATGTTTCCTGTTCTCCATGGACCAGCTAAATTGGCAGGAAAGGTCAGACATGGCCTGAGCTGTGTGGATGAGAGAGGTGGAAATGATTCTGAGCCTCCTACACAATGCACCAGACTGGAGAGTTTGGGGACAGACAGCTGTGTCCCTGTTTGCTCCCAGCTGCCAGGCACAGCATCACATGGCATCCAGCACATCTGAAACACGGGACACAACCCTACAATTGGCAACAAAAGGGCTTTTGCTTCTGGAGCTCTGCAGAGGGAGCTACCCTGCTTGTTTTGGGACACCAGGGAAGCATCTCCTTGCCTTCACCATGCTCATCAAGCATCCCACAGAGGTCTCCTACTTATCACCCCAGAACTGGGTGCCTGCTACCTACTCTTGCAACATCCCTGCATGGGCAGCTAGACAACCAAGGAGCTGGGCAATTCCTGGCAAAGGAATCCTGTTCACTAATTTACACAGCATCTGTTCACTGCATCATCATTCCCAGCTTTTACCAGAAAATGCCACTGCTCCCTTCAGTACAGGACTAAGTCAGGGGAACTAGTAAATGTGTTTTTGCAACAACTTCATTTTAAACCAGGTTTTTAAAAAATACTTGCTTCAGATAGACTTGAACCAATGGTCCTCCAATCATTCAGTGTCAGTACATTCCAGCTCTTGGGATGAGACAATCCTGGTTTACTGTCTGGCAGATCCCACAGTCAAACCAGAAGGGATAACACTTTGCACTGCTCCCTCACGCACAAAGGAGAGGGTACCAGGAAAATGGGTCCATCAGTCCCACATCTCTGCTAAAGCAAACAGATTTGCAGTCACAGTCAGCTGTACACTGCTGTGGGTGCTAGGAAATGAGAGATGAATAGCACATTTCCACAAGGCTAGAACACCACTGACCACAGAACTCAAGAAACTACAAACTGATGAACAAATGGATAAAGACCAATGGCTAATCTCAGCCCTGACTTTATTATCCTGAATTAATCTGCTCACACCAACTGTAAATTAACTTAGCCTTCAAAGCTCTAAAGGAAGAATGGAAATTGTCTTCACGCAGTAGATTTCACTGAGAAATCCTAGAGATGTCTGTGCTAAAAAGGTTATAAGAGGCAAATTTGGAACCTGATCTCCAAAGGCTCTTAGCATAAAGTCTTTACCTGTAAGAACTTATTATTTAAAAACCCTCTGCTAATCTTTCACCTTGAAGATTCAACAGTGAGTGACAAACTGACTGCAAAGTGAATGGACCAGAAACCCAGATTCCTCATGGCTAATAATAACAGCCATATTCCCAACACTTGGCTGCACTTCCACTAGAGCTCATTCCTTCATCAGAGCTATGATTTGGAAAGTAATAATACTCAACCTGTTTGAAATATATTTGGTTCTGGGCAAAAAAAGACACATTTCATTTTACAATAATGGGCTTTTTTTTTTTTTTTTTGATTGGAGGCTTAAATCTTGTCTTCAATATTTTATTTATATGGAGTTTGGAAGATAAAGCACCTATGTGGCAATGCTTCAGTGGGTAGTATAGCAGCTACAAAAAGTCCTGCAGGGTCCTGGATAACAAAAATCATTTAACACCAGACCCCAGTGGGAAATAAAACAAAACAAAAAAGGTAAAAAATAAAAAGCGCCATTTGAAACACATTCAGACTCCTCTAAAAACAGAGTTTCTGTTCAGTCTCAGCACAGAAATGGCTCTGGCAAAGCCTTTAAAATTCCACCATCCCCAGAAGAGAAGGATGCAGCATCTTCACAATAAAGACTGGCCTGCTAATTAACCTTCTCCTGAGATTCTCCCTTTTACCTTCATGAAGTGTTTAAAAAAAAGTATTAAAAATTTTTTTTGTAACCCTCCCCAGTAAAAACTATAATTGTAAAATATATATATATATTTTCTCTCAGTCTTTTAAAGATCAAGGTTTCTGTTAAATTTTTCCAAGATGGTTGAGTTTGTGTGTTCAAATATCCACTGCTGTGTTGGAGATGAAGGATTGCAGCTATTCATAAAGATCTTTCGATCACTCTCACTGCAGTCCATACAGCTGCTGCTGACTGGGTGGTAGAGAGTCTTGTCCTGGAGGAGAAAAATTTGATGTGAGCTTGCTTAAGTGGAAAAGAAAAGTTGTTTTACAACCAACAGAAAGAAGTCTTAAAAACCAATTTTGTCACTTGGGTGTATCTGAAGTTGTTCCACACTTAAATGGTCGACAAGTGTCTGGGTTCATTCCCACCCCTTCCAAGAGAATGCAGCCCAATCCCTCACCTGCACTGGGACCCTCTAAAGCTTCCCAGGGGCTCTTCTGGAATCCTGCTGCATCCCTCTGGGGCACCATGCCAGCAGATTGCAAGGACTAGGACAGGGCACTTAGACAAGAATTTACTTACCTGTGGCCTACAACAGCATTGCTTAGTAGGAGGATGAATAAATCCTTATCTACTTTTGGCAGGACATTGCAGTGCTCAGAACAAACCAACTCTCAGAACACCTCTTTGCAAACTCAAGGGCATTGCACCACCTCACTGTCAGCTGTGGGGACACTGCACAGAGATTGTCCCCTGCTCAGGAACCCTGGGGCCCTCACCTTTCTAACCAGTCAAACGGGAGTCACCTCTTTTTAACCAATGGTACAATAACAGGTTGTCTGCACATTCTCTTATTACAGCTACACGAAGAGAAGGAATAAAATGTTGTGGTGACATTTTCAGGAAATGTAAGCGCCTCAGGCAATTTGACACCTTAGATGAGAATACGCCCACACACACAGACTCACTTTTCTGTATCTCCAGAGCTGGTTCCCCTTCATTCCATGACAGTCATAGAGGGTCACAGGGCTGCTGTGGGAAATGGCATCAAAACAAAACTTCTTGGTGTGCTGAGGATCCCCTGGACGGATGTCCTCTCTCCAGCTGAAGGTGAAAACCTGTCAGGACAAACAGGACCCTCACAATGGCTGGTACTGGGTATAATACTTTCACTGGCAGAATGCTGTTCCCTGTGCCCACAGGGTGGGGATGGCTTCAAAGGAAGGACAGTATCTCCTAGAGGAAAAACTCCTCCTGCCTCTGGGGACAGGGACTGCTGACCAGGGGACTCTGGACCAGCTATCACTCAGCATGTGTAACGAGACTGTGCTGCTGCAGCCAGCCATGCTGGTCAGGCCGGGTACTAGAGCAGCCCTGGATGTCTCTGCAATGCAGACATACATCAAGGATTAAGTGAGCAGCTGACCAATTACAGCCCTTCCCAGGCAGCAAAAAAAGTCGGAGAGCTCCAGCAGCTCAGAGTTAGCGCTGGCAGTGAACACCAGAGGCTGCACAGACAGCCTGCAGTCACCTTGAGAAATTGTCCCACACTCCTGGGACAAGAGAGCAGGAGCCACAGCTTCCCACCCCACCCACAGGAGTGCAGGAAGGGCAAACACTTGGGCGTGGTTTCCTGATGCTCCCTTCTACTGACCCTGCAATGAACTCTCAGCACTCTCAGGTGAAGTGAGGGAGGGACTCTAGAGAGCAGAGCTTTAACTCCAGTAACTGAGCACATCTATGCCTATGCCTGGCAACGCAGTGCCCTGAAGAAAGGGCAGCACTGGCCCATGTGCTTCTGCAGGGCTGCCAGCCAGCACGCCTCCCTTCCAGTCCCTAAGGAAAAGGCTGTTCTGGAGGCTCCTCTGGAGGCAGCTGGAGGAATAGTTCTCCTCAGAGATCTCTCATGGGACACTCAGAAAGGCAAGTAATGATCAGGGTGCTGCTATTTGAAGCAGTGCGGCCAAAAACTTTAGTACAAAGAAACTACTTTGTTCTTGGCTGTCTTTTAAATCCCTCTTGAGAGAGAAATTACCACAATCATTTAGGCTCAATGCTACTCAGAAGTTCAAGCCACATTCTCTTCCTAAACATAAGCCAAAACTAATTTTCAAGATCCTCCTGACACAACAGAGGCTTAGTTTTGGACTGTGCCTGAGTAAATTGGTTTTGTTTCTATTTTTCACGCATCAAATTGATATGCAACAACCCTCTGTCTCCTACTACTGAAGCCATTCCCTGAAGAGTTATGCATGGCTCTGTAATAGAGGCATTGTTTTCTTGATTCTTTCTCAGCTCAGCTGCTACAGTTTAGACAAACTAATATTTTCCTCCCTTCTGTTACAATAAAGCTGTCGCTTCTGGCACCTCATATGTTGAGAGGGTGAATCTATAACCTGGCTGGTTTCATCTCTCCAGCAATGGTTGGGTGTTTATAATGCATTTGCCTGCTGTCAGGAGGATGATAGTGAACAGTTATTGAATGCTCCTGCAGGTTCATTAATATGCATGATGCTCCTCTATCACTTCTTTCAGCACAACCTTTGAAGTTAATATTCACTTTGTTACATATTACAGCTGCCTTGTTACTGGTTTATTGTTTTGGCACACTGTTTTCTTGTAATTTCTTTTGTTCACTCTGAGAACTTCAAAGCAGGGGTAAAAGCTCGGCACAGTCTGCCAGGCTCCAGACCCCCCTGTGCCACAAGCACAAGCCACATCCTGTCCCAAAGCACAGTCAGCATGTGAGCCTTGGGTGCACTGACAGCTGTGAATGGCCTTCCTTCCTTCAGCACTGCTCCTTGGAACCTCTCCCTGCCCAGATTTAGGGGCTGATGATTTCTCAGGCTGTTACCTGCACGTTGTTCCATGCTGCCTCTCCTCTGTCCTTCACACAGTTTTCCAGCCTCAGTGGGGATCCCAGGGCTCCATGCTTAGTATCCACACACAGTCCAGTTCCCACATTGCGGATCTGAAATAGTGAATTAATCACTCAATCTCCTACCAGGAAAGAAAGCTCAAATAGTCTCAAATTGCACAAGTATTTGTATGAAGGTAGTTTTTAAGATTCCTCTCTTAACTCTGAGTGTGAGCTGGACAGTAACAGCTGGAAGAAAGCACAGAACTCAAAATGGGACCCAGCTGTACCCCCAGCACACAGCAAAACCTAGCAGTGACAGGACTACAGAGCCCACTGCGGGCTGGGTTGTCTGGTGGTGCCATTTTTCACAGGTCTGTACCTTGTACCTCCTCTCTTAAGTCTGTACCAGTGTGAATATTCTATAGCAAATGTACAATGAATGCTGCTCTTCTAGATTCTTAAGTACTTTAGATCTGTGAGTTACTCTTGTGCTATAGTAAATTCTACATGAAGCTTTTGTTGAATTGTTTAACTTAAGCTACAGATTAAATGCTGTTAAATTTAAGTGCTGTTAAACTGTTAGGCTTAAACTGTTGGTTGAGTTCAGAGCTAAGTTTAGTAAGGGGGTCCACTCTGAACCTTGTGACTCCACGGGAGGATCTCCCTTATTCTTTTTTATCCTTACACTTTTCCATCCCCAGTCTTCACACCGGTAATTTTTGTTGATTTCAATTTTAGATTAATTGATTTTAGATTTTAGTTCGCTTTTTCTCTGGGTGCTTTAACCCTCTAGAAAGTAGTAGAGTGAACCTTGCCAATAAATTTTGTCATGCTTTCACTTTTATATTATACCTGCTTTTGCCAACACCTTTGCCAGTGATTCTTGGAGCGACCCAAAACACTCAGCCACAAGAGTTGTGTGTGACAATTCACAGCCTCACTCCTGGGGTGGTTCTACTCCCAGAACACAGCTGACTTTCAAAAATACAATTGGTTTTCCTGCCTTTCACATGGGAAAGCTAAGGACAAGAGTAGCTCAACATAGTTGTGAAGCCCTTTGGAAATACAAGATTTCACTATTGCTCAGCTGCCGCCTCTCCCTAATCCTCCCTCTGGCATATTCTGCTTTCTACTAAATACACAACATGCAGAACAAGCCAAGTCTCTATTCTCGTTGGAGCTGTGCACTAACAGAAGCAGCTGCCTGCCCAACTGCCTGCTTTGATCAGGCCAGTGCAATGGTAGAGGAGTTCTGGGTTTTGAAACATCAAGCAGATCTTTAAACACTCGCTCGCACCTTACTCACAGCAACCGAGGCACATGGGCAGCCTTAAAAAACCAAACTGCAGATGTCAGAGCACAAACTTGCCTCTCCCCAGGCAGCTGCTGGAGGCTCCACTGGTGGGTAGAACTTTGGCAAGTCCCAGGCAACCTCGTTCATGAACCACTTGAAGCTTTTGCAGTTGAGGTTGTTGCGAAGCTCCTTCTGCGCGGCGACGTCGCCCGCCGAGAGGTGCCGGTACTCGGGTCTGCGCTGGTAAATGTACTCTGCATACTCATCCATCCACACCTCAGCCACCCTCTTCAGGTTCTGGGAGGGAGAGTGAGAGAGGAAACCACCTGAGAGTGCTGCACAAACCACCATTAGCATTCACAGCAGCTCGCATGTTTTTGCTCGGAAAGGATTTTCATTCACATCCACTCTTTCTCTCCAGCTTCAGGACAAAGACTATTTTTATTACTCTGTAGTTCCAAGGGACTTTTAGAAAGATATGTTCAGTTGAGGTCAAAACAGAATCCTGGCACTTGGCCATTATATCTAGTTCCTTGTGGCTAAGAAAAACAACATTAATCAAAAGTTGTTTTTTTTTGCTTTTTTCTGTAAGGAATCTAGTCAGAGCATGATGCTGGTAAATACCACAGGACATTCAAAGGTCTCTGACAAAAAGCTGCTTTCTTAAATCCTTCTTATTGCATCTTTTATATCCATCTAGGAATGGGATTTGAAGTACTCCCTTCTGAAAAGCTCTAGTTCACAATACTCTTTCTTAGCACTATTTTTCCATTTCTTGGGTAAAATTCTTGAGATACCTCAGGAATACAGAGCTTTCAGGTGATGACCCTTCAGAACAGAAGCAAAGGGTATTACTTTGTGCCAGCAGCACATTTCATGTATTACTGTAAAGCTTAATCCCCTGTGCACCTCCAAGACAGCAACAAACACCACCCACTCAAGACAACCTGCTTGTCACAGTGCCCTTGAGAGTGCTGGAGCTTGGGCTGCTCTCTGGCAACATCAGGCAATTCTTGGTGCCCCTTGGTAATGTGCCATGTGCAGTTGTGACTCCTCACCTGAAGCTGCTCAGTCCAGCAGTGATCATTCACTGCCAAAAAAGTTAGGAAGCCAAGAGTGAGCAGTGTGCTGATCCTGCCCCCAGTGCAACCTGCACACAACAGGAGCAGGTGTTCACCTCAAGGTGTCTGTTAAGATGCCAAGAAACAGCCTTTCCTACCTCTCTGCTGTCTCCTTCCAGCACTGTGGGAGTTCACAAGAGCCAAATACTTGAAATCAAACTACTATCAATCAAAAGAAGTAGAGCTCCCTCCTGAAGAGATGGCACAGACAGGAGAGTGCTCTGTAGCTCTGACAGGTCATTGCTGGGCTGAGGAATAAATCCAGATCTATAACTGGGGTGATGCCATTAAAGCATTGTAACACTGTGCAAGCCTTAAGATTTCAGAACAGCAGGGCACCTCTCTGAAGTTTTTAGTTTTGCAGCCTTCCTGCTCCTAGGATGTTTTTCTCCCACCAGAGGGCAATGCAATCCCTCCTCAATTTGAAAATTAGCTAGAGAAACCCAGTGCAGGATAGAAGAAATCTCTTTCTTCTTTGGGCTACACTTGATTAAGAAATAAGATGGCACGGAACATTCCACTGTGGAAAATTACAGCTTGCCCATTCAGTGGTCTGTGATGCTTGAAGTTGAGAGGTCTTTCAATCACCAAAACCAATCACCACACTGAAGCTGCTGCTTTTAGAGAGCACAGCTATAAAATGACTGAAGTTATTATACAAATAAAGCCATATTTTGTTTTCATAGCCAGCGCCTGAGCACGAAGTCCCTGCCCAGCACCCAGCAGTGGCTGATGTCTGGAGCATGGCAGCTGTTCACACACACATCTGCAGCTCCCTGGGCTCTCTTCCCTTTGTGCTACACAGCCACCAATGCAAAACTGCTCAGCTTGCACTGTATAAGTGCAAATTACAGACAAAACCCCTACATTTGCCTCCCATTGAGGGGTGAGAGTAGACAGCAGCACAGTCACACTGCAGTCAGACTCCTGCTGTGGGGAATGCCCCTGCCACTTACTCTTGCCAGGCTGACTCCTGTGGGAACCTTGTATGGAACATATTTCCTGTAGATATGACCAACTCTAGAGCAAGGGATGTCCTCCATGCGACCTCCACACATCCATACCTGTAGAACAGCAGAGAAACACATTCAGTCTGGCTTTATGAAGGAAAATGAAAAAGAAAAGATTTCCAAGTAATAAAAAAACTTAACCCAGATTTTTACATTAACACTCTTCCCAAATCCCCTCCCCTCCCTGCCTTAGTCCCAAATCCTATAACAACCTGCTTAGAGCCATTCAGCAAGCTTTGATTTAGCAAAAGTGCTCTCAAGCCTTCTATACAGAAAAGAACAGGGGAAAAAAATCCAAGCAATGAGAAAACAGCACGCACCTCGCTTTAACTGATATATGTTATTACAGCAATAGTAACCACAACAGTTAAACTGGGCTGCCATAAAAACCCTGGGTGTGGGTTGTGTAACAAGGCTGTAAAAGGGAGGCCATCTCCCTAGTACAGGTAGTCATGTGTTATGCAAAAAGCTCCAGGGAATTCATGAGCCTGTTCAAGTGCCAGAAATCAGAAGAAACTGCTACTTTTTCCCGTGGTTATCACTGCTCTTTTATGGTTTCATTGCTGACATTCATTCATTGCTTTTGCAGCCTTACAATTAAGTGGAAATCTCTGCCTGGTGAACACATAAATAGCTTTAAAAATGCCCTCAGGAAGTCACTAGAACACACTGCTAAGTTGGAGATGACTACTTTGATGCTTGGTTAATGTCTAGAGCGGGCCCAAAAACTTCCTTCCCCATCTGGGGAGATTTCACTTTGTGCCAGCACTATGCAACAACTTTCTTTCATTCTTTATAGTGTGGATGTAGTAATTTTGTCCAAGTGAACTAAAAGGAGACGTTTTCTAAACCAGCCAATCTACCTCATTAGGTTTAAGAAATATTTCTGTGTTTCTTAGAAATATCCAATCAATACTTAAAGTACCCTTTAGAATGCCAAAGAAATGACTTTCTGAATTCCTGAAGGGAGGCACTGCCTTTGCCCTTCTGTTTGTCCCCAGATCCCATGGGAGTGCCCCAAAGGCTGTGGATTTTGGTGCAGTGCTCTTGGTTTCCCTGTTCACTGGGGCTAATTTGAGCCACCAGAGTTCACTGTACAATGAGCTTAGTCAACAGCTTCACACAGAGCAGGCAATTCCATTAATATTCTACAGTGACAATATTAAATACTTAGCTCGGAAGAGAAATATTTGGCCAAGGCTGCTGCATAATTATTAGCTCTGACACTAAAGTCCTCTGGAGTTTCAGCTCTGTCTGCTGGCCCTAATAATTACAGTCATTTGCTGACTGCATATAACCTAATGGAGGTTGGTTGCTCTCAGTTAGAGAAATATTTTTCATGGGCAACTTCTAAAGTTCAAGGTACTTAATTACATGTCGTTATGGTGAGAGAGACAAGAAGAAAGCTGACAAACACTCCTACAGAATTTCATTCCTTTTGTCCCTGCTGTGTCCTGAGAGGCTAATGCAGAAGAGATGAAAAAGAAACTAGCACTCAGCTTCTATGAAGTTTCTTATGGAATTAGAAATGCTTTTTATTCTGCAGTGACTGTGCTTTTGGCTGCAAAGGGCCAGAGTGTGATTTCACTGCTGGGAAATTAACAGGCTGAGAAAACAAGAATTTGGACATGGTTTGTGTTTCTAGGACAGAAATGGTTTGTGCAAGGCTGTAAGGGCTGCAACAGACCTGGGAACCATAAAAACCTTCAGGAGCAGCAGCAGAAGCCCAGAGCTCAGTTGCACAGACAAATACACACTCCTCAACACCCTGCACTACCGTGCACTGCACCCTGCAGCAAGAAGCCTGAGGGGGTCACAGCAGCTGCATTTTAGTGTAACACAAGCCTGGCTGCAAACACCAGCCTGCTCTCCTTACTGCCTGCCCACAGGATGCCTCACCTGCCCTGTTTCTAAGGAAAGGCTTTCAGCCAGGCCACCACAAATCCAGTTCTCTGGAACATGATGTCCCTGTGTAAGCTGAGCAGCAGAGCCCTGCAGTTGGTACAGCTGGAGAGGAGAGAGCTGTCCTTGTGCTGCAGAGCTGGAGAGGGAAGCTGGACAGAACTGATGGGCCAGGAGCTCCAAGCTGGTACAAGACTCCAGGCAGAGACGACAACGTCAGAGGAACACATGCAATGGGATCAGAAAAGCTACTTAACTGAGTTGCTTAATAAGTAGAACCTAACTTCAGTTTGACTTGCTCTTTTCTTGCTCATGCTTTTAAAATACTGCAATGGAGGAAATGGAAGGCTTCCTAATCCCTACCAGCAGAGCTCAGTGACCCTTTCAAGGTATTTTGCCACCTCTGTGCCTTTTTAACGTTTCCTCACACTGCAAGTGACAGTATGGCACCCACAGTACAAATCTAATTTTAAAGGCATGCTTTCCATTCATTCGTTGCTGCTTTGATTTATTTTATTAGTGAGCTGCTTTGTGTGGTGACAGAACTCATTACAACCTCCATAAAGACAATTACCAGTCCTTATCTATACAACTGGAAGAAAGGGGAGAGGCAAAGAGCGTGATATGCATTGGTAAAACACAGCTAACAAAAGCATTAGAAAGCCAGAGCTAAAGGTCAGAGAATCGCATCCAGGGGTCTGTCAAAGAGTAAATGCAAGAGAAGCAAACCCAAAATAGCTGTGTGCTAGCTGAGGGAATGCTTCCACTCAGTTACTGGTATTTGGTTGTTTTTAAACAAGAGTACAGTTCCCAGGCATGACACACCAGAACGTACACTGCTAAAAACACCGTGCTGTCAGAGAGCTGAAATGGTCCTGGGCTGTGGGGCAGCACCTCATGCCTTCCCCACAACACTGACTGTCACTTGCTGCCTTCTCTAGGCCTGTTTCTTCTAGGTGTTTTACACACCTTGCCTCACTCCTCAGCTGACATGACAGAAATCCTCAGAGCCTGAACTTGCACCTGATTTCAAACAGCCATTTATGCTGTAAGAACAAGAATTAAAGCTGGTCAGGCAGACAGTGCTTCTTACAATAATCTAATCAGATCTCATCAAGAGAGGACAGGAAATTTCTCTTCCTCCTCAGGCACAATTTTGCCAATCTTCATTTTGGGCTTGGAATCCAGCAGCTGACAGATCTGCCAGAATGAAGAGAAAACCTGGCTACACTGAGGTCAACAGGCACACTGAGCAGATTTAGCTAAGGCCACAGTCTCACCCTAATAATAAAAACTACACAAGGGAAATAAACTAGCACTAGTGATATTGCTTCCATCTTCCCAGCAGCCTGGAGAGCTGTAACTCCATATTCATAAAGTGACTCCAGAGCCTTTGATTCAGTCAGTATGCTGTGAAAGCAGCAGATAATATGCCACCTATTCTCTACATGGGAATGTTATGCTGATCCAATTCCCTTTCTGCAATTTCAGAAAACAATTGTCAGGTAAGACAGCTGAACCTCTCCTCTCAAACACACAATACAATACTGCAGTTGGTGTGTGAACACAAATTATCTGGGTATACAAGGTTTATGGTTTCCAAAGACTGCACCATGATGAGCCAATGCTTCCCAAGAGAGGGGAAAAACACAAAAGACAGTTAAGCCTTGAAAATAAAGCTGCTTCTGCAAGAGACAACAGAAATGAAGACCATGGGATGGACCAACAGAGAGCAGCTGGCTGGTGTGTGAGCACACACTGAAAGGTGGGAAGAAAAAGGCACAGAGGATAAGTCAAGGGGGTTCTCTTTATAACAAAGCAGGTGAGAGGATGAAAGCAAGGGCAATAACTCAGGGAAATTGTAATCCTCTACAGTGGAAGCATCAGCTGCTCCTGCTGCTGGGACTCGGTGCTCTCTGAGAGATTAAGGCAGCCCATGAGGCACTGGGATCTGTGTGTTTGCACAGCACCTTCTCACACACCACACACCAGTAGAGCCCCTCCTCACCCTCTGCAGCATTTGAGGGTAATGACAGCACTTTCTAATAATCACATTTCAGGGAGTGGAGGGGAGCACTTCCCTGCTGCTGCTTGGTGGGAGGCTGCTCAGGAACCTGAACCAAGAAGAGGGTGCACAGAGGCAAAAAATTCAAGGCAATGGTCTGAAACTGAACTGAGCATCACCAGATAGGAAGGGAGAAAGAAGCCACCCTGTTCTGCAGCTGAGAGCCTTAGAATTAAGCAGCATGTGCTGGCTAAAAAAAAAAAACACACCCACAAAAAAAAAGCAGCAGAATGCCTGGCCTGTTCCAGTGTGGGCAAACGTGAGCTGCTGGAAAGTGGAGTGAGGATGTGCCTGGAATAAGCAGTGCAGGCTCACAATCAGCACTAACTTCAGCAACACAAGTAGAAACGCTGTCAGAATGGATCCCTTGGCAGCTGCACCCAAACCACACACCTGCCAGAGCCCAGGGGCAAAATGGGAATCAGAAATGTGCTGCTGGCATGGGGCAAAGGAGAGGCAGGCATTAGACATGTGAACAGAAGCTGTGCAGCACTTGGATTTGTTGGAAAACATGTAACATGTTTTATGCTGTGGAAATCAGAAGCAATCCACATTGATGGTTTGGGAAAAGGATCTGGAAAAATGCAATGGTCTACAATGACCAGAATAAGTGCAATGGCTCTTTTCCTATTGCTGCAGCAAGAATTGAAGACTACAAGTACTAACCAGCTCTTTTGTCTCCCTTTTAATTGTTCTTTTCAGGGAAACTGTCAATTTGGCTTGTTTGCACCGAGCCCTTTGCTTTTTATGAAGGCTTTACAATCTCCAAATTACAAGGCAAACGTTTCTAAAACTGAAATGATTTATCACCTAGAGAGGGAGATTCTGGATTCTCATTCTTTACTCTTCCAAGTACAGTGTGCAATTAAAGAACTGAGAACCACACCACTCAGATCTGAGATACAAAGCACATCTACATTTATGCCTACACAAGTCAGACATATCCCTTTTTACTCTTCTGTTTCCCCACAACCACAAAAATCAGAGACTATGTATTTATGGAAGAGAGGCGTGAAGCAGTTTAGTGAAGATTTATATAAGCCAAACAGAATAGAAGCCACAAAAATACTGGAAAATAGGCAACATCATCTCAAATAAAACTGAGCATAGATAAGTGCTGTACAAAGTAGCACTTGCAGAAGGGAACAGTTTAAATGCTTCACACATACTGCTCCAAATTAAATGCACTTATGTAAAAAAAAACGAAGTGGTTACGTAGGCAGCTGTTAAATTGTGTTTAGAAGAGGAAAGCTCCATTATAACTTTGGGTAAAGAATTGAGTTTTGTTTCCACAATCAGGAAGATAAAAAAAAAAAAAAGACCACGAAAAACTGCAAGAGAGGAGAGGTGAGGAAGTGACTCCAGAAAAGCAAAGAACCCCCCCTGAATGAAGCCTGCTGCACAGAGGGGGCAGCAGAAAGGAAAGGTGACAAACACCCCACAGACACAGCTGGGAATGCTTGCTTACCCTCTTTCCAAAATACAAGAACACACTTCAAGGTCAGCACCTGGGAATTCACCTGTAACCACCAGTGCAGACTGTGATCTGCCTGGGGTGACCTGAGCAGGAACCCCCTGACAGACCCTGAGCTGCTCTGGATGCACACAGGGCAAGAGAAGGAAGCAGTGCCCGTTTTCTGCTTGAATATGGAATGGATAGATCAACTCCTTCCTTTCTGAACTAGAAATTTCTGTTTTAAGGGATTGCTAAGATCCAGAAAACAACAAACCAGCAGTGAAGGTTAGAAAGTTCACCTCAAGTTTTTGTCCCTCCTACATGCAATGTTTTCTAATGATGTTTGATGCACATGTTTCGTACAACGTGCAAGGCTTCTAGAGTTTGATCTGCCCTCTAGCTAAATATTTTCTGAGGTGTTAAACACTGATGCTTTCTCTGCTGGCTTGCTTGAAAATTTCTGCTCAGAAGGAAGCAGAGCCAGCTGATAACAGAAATACATATGATTTCTAAAAAGAAAGGCAAGAGGTTCTTAAATAAACTTGTTTATTTCCAGTCTCTCAGCAACAGAGCCCTGTATTTTAAAATAAAGGCAAAACCAGCAAAGCACAGTCCATGAATGGCCAAAAAAAGAATATGCTCAAGGCAAAACCAAATCCAAACCACAAAAAACCTTCCCCAGAAGTCCTGTACTCCTGGTGAGGCTCGAGAAGGCCAGATCCAATGCAATGGATCACAGGCCAGCAGTACAGAAGAGTACCTGCACCCACAACACCCAGGGACAGGAGCAGATTCTTTATTAAAGGTGGCCTGTAAATCTGGCATGCTTATAATCTGAATTCCCATGAGACAATAAATAATGTGAAAGCAGGTACCCCACACCTAAAGCCAGAGCTTTAAATTATTTGACAGTGCACCTTTAACTACAAAATCTCAGTCTGTTTCTGAAGGTAAAAACGTAGCTCTAAGCTCACCAGGAAATGTCATAGCTTCATAAATTCTATGAACAAACCTTCTATTCTTGCAATTCCAGCAGAATTATTAAATCTATCAGCCACAGATGAATGTATCAATTTATCTTAATTTCTGAAAATACACTGAGCCTCTTTCAGTGAAAACTTCATTTTTCTGTTGCACAATGAAAGAAAAAAGGGGGTCTTTGCAGAGATTAATTAAAGCAAATTTATCCCTCCATAAATTACCATCTCTGGACTGAAATAAAACACAGCATGTTTCAGAGGGGATAAGCAAACAGATGAATGAAGCAGTCTTATTTCCTGCAGATCAAGCAGTGTGACTGTCTGCTGTGGCACTGGAGACAAAGGGCTTGCCCAGCCACTGTCATCACTCTTGGAAACCAGCATTTTCAGAGAGGAAGAGGCTGAATGCTGCCCCTCCTGCAGAGAATGAGTGCCTTACACAATTTCATTACACGCCACACAAAGGTGAAATGGCTCTAACCACAGTGACACCCCCAGAGAGGGTGCCCCAAGCCCTCCCTTCCTGCCACTGTTACAGAGGACAAGGGACATCCAAGGTGACTTATGGGTTCTGGTGAGGAAATGATGGAACAAAAGGCTGTCTCAAAATCAGTGTCTTTTCTCCCACAGTCTGCTGCCCAGTAGCACATGGGGTGTGTGTATGGAAGTGTGCCTTGCTGAGGCTTGATATTCTCCGAACTGCACAGGGGCATGGAGATTCTGGAATCTGTTTTTAATATTTTGTAAGGCTGTCATGTCAGCCATGACTTGTCAGGGGAGACAGGCAGAATTTTAGCTGCTGAAGCCAAACTGTGCACCACAGCCCTGCTATCCTCCAGCCTCGTGCTAA
The DNA here is from genome assembly GCF_000277835.1 of Geospiza fortis. Classification (NCBI taxonomy): domain Eukaryota; kingdom Metazoa; phylum Chordata; class Aves; order Passeriformes; family Thraupidae; genus Geospiza; species Geospiza fortis. Next base: position 7,200,987 of record NW_005054308.1, on the reverse strand, counting down.
GGTCAGCTAGCTTAGATCAGTGGCATGCAGACACCTGTAAAATCAAATATTCAACCTCTGAAAGAAACCTCAAACAGAGTTTAATGTGGATATCTTTCCTCAGTTTGGTCCAGGCTATGGGAAGGATTCCCCCCACTGAAGAGAAGACTGGGCACCTGCCTTCAGGGTTTGGGACATTCTGGTGGGTTTCCCAAATTGGATTTCAGAGCTCCATATTCCAACCTAGCACAGGTACCAGCAGCCTTGGTGGGTTACAATGACTTGTTACTCTTTGTATGCATTTTTCATCAGCTGGCTAACTCTTCAAGCTCCCACTGACCAGCTCAGTCAAATCAGTGGCACAGCTGTCCCCAGGCCAGGCAGATAATGACCCAAAGTCCTTGCCAGTCACAGTAATGACTCCAGTTGTTGAAGATTTCTTCCTGGCTAAGTAATAGCTTGAGTTCCTCACAGCCAGGGGTCAGCTGGATTGACTACAGACAAAGCTGTTTTCCTCTCTGAGAACTCAAGCTGTGGACTGAGGTCCTCCTGGAACTGGAATCCTCCTTCCCTCAAGGAGGAGAGTATTTCACATCTTGCCAGGGTGAGCATTAAGCAGCCCCAGAGGCAGAGAGCTCCACACCAGCTGACTTACCCTTGCTGGCAAGAGTGCTTGCATTGGAGCTGTGACCACAGAACAGGCACACCCCAGCTAATCCTGCTCCAAAACTCACCCTCACAGTCACTGCTCACATCAGTGCTCATTCTTCTGTGCATTATCTTACTATTCCCAGCTTTTCCACCTCTAGTCACACACAAAAAGTAAGGACAAGACAGATCATTCACATTCTGCGCCTCAGAACAAATTCTTACTTTTCAAAACAAAAGTAATTTCCAGAGAACATGGCTCACCTTAAAGGATATTTCATACTGCTCTCCTCCCCATATCTCCAGACCTGCATCATACCCTCCCAGCTCCCAGAACCACTTTCTATCGACTGCAAACAGTCCTCCAGCCATTACAGGAGACCTTAAGGAAAAACCAGACTCCATATTACAAACACATTACAAAGACACAGATCTCCAGCTAAGCATTTAAAAAACAAAGCAAGATTTGACAAGTATTCTTTTCACCACCCAGTTTTACAGCCCTGTCAGTGCATCAAACAGTTGTTTTGGGGTTATCTACTGATTTCCCACTTGCAAATGAGGAGAACCAGACCAGGCTCCCTTCAGAACCTGCCAAAGCCTCTCCTCCAAGCAGGCAGGGAGCTGACCATTAAGTGACAGGACACCTCCTCAGCCCAAGGGACCTGTATGCTCCACACAGCTCTGCTTCTATTGTAGGACTGAGTCTTTGAGTTTGACCTCAAAAAGTGTTTTGTTGGTTTAGTTTTTTTTTAAACACTGCAGAGTAGAAAGGACAGCAGAACTGTCTCAATGTTGGCAAGCACAGCAACAGCAGAGCACAACTTGATCACAGATTTTCTTCTGCAGTGCACTGTAATAATCAAAATTGCTGTAATTATTCTGCTAAGTTTTCTTCTTCCCCCACCTGGGAATGACACATAACCCACCATTGATTTGTTGGTTTTGGCAGAGCATTAGGGATACTAAGTTATGTTTGAAAGATCTCAGTAATAAATGACCACATTAATTGTTACACATTAGAGTTTTCAATGAAATGTTAACTTCTGCAGGAATTAACTTGGCAAAAACAGCAATGAAAAGGAGAGTGTTCACAGCTACTATACAATGCAATTCTTTTAAACCAGCAAAGCAAACAGCTGCCAAAAAAGCAAGTAGCTTAACACCAGCTTCTGGCTTTTGCTGTGCTGAGGTGTAAACCAAGCCTGCAGCAGGGTGTTATTTCATTAGCTGGCCCTTAGCAGCTTCAGTAACTTACTCAAAGGGATCACTGGGATCAGGTTTCTGTAACTCAGGAGGAATAGGGATCCTCTTGTAATACATCTCCCAGTCAAATGCCCCTCGCATTGCATCTCCAGCCTGGGTCTCATATCCAAAGTGGTCGTGGTCAATGACATCAATCATGGGGCAAACGATGGTCTTGCGGTTTCGGGCAATGCGATCTGAAGAGTGGAGAAACATGTTAGAAAAACCTGCACCAGCTGGTTCCTTTCTCCATGAAATTACATAAAAAGAGCATTAAAATATGAAGTTGTCCAAGAATGACACAGCTTTCTTCCTGTTCCTTCTCTTGTGAGCAGATGCTCCAATTTATATCAATTTATCTGCTACTTCTGCAATCACTGAGCGAAAAACACCAGGCACCCATCACCCAGAAGCAGAATGGGAAGACACAGCCACACTACCACAGAGAACTGACTGCCAGGCTAAAACCAGACTTCTTGTTCTCCGTGAGCAATCCTCATTTCCACAAATGACCAGGATGTGAACCCCTTCTGTGCAGATCCAGATCCAGGGAATAACCCACTGCACCACCCAGCCCTAACTGCCACACCAGAATCTGGCAGGAAGCATTTCAGACTAATGGCACAAGTACTCTCAGCAGGCTCAAGAAATGCAAGTGTTACCTCCTCCCCTCCAACCTTTTCTTCCAACCAAATAATACAACACAGGGTAAATTCCTGCATAAACATCTGGAATTCCTTAAATACTTTGTTACTGAGATGGTCTCTTGTGGAAAGTTAGTTCTCAGAGCAGAGGCGATAAAATGATGTTTCAGCTTCCAAAACACATCTCACAGAAATCCTTTCTGTGCTTTAAAAATCAAACCATCCTCTCTGTGTTCTCATTTAAATGGCATTGGAGCTAATTCTGTCCTCCCTCCCTGGGGTTCATAAAGCTGCAAATGTTTCAAACTATTGCCAAATATAAACTGTAGTGAACGCAACAGGATAACCGTCCATCAATCCTGCAGGAAAATCCGACTCTTTCTTAAACCTCTGCTTGACTATTGTTGCCACAGCCTATTTGAGAAAGTCACACCTCAGAGAGCTCTGACAGGTCACTGGCAGCAGGGCTGTGAAGGCGTTTGGTACTGGCTGGAGGCAGGCAGGTACCACAAACAGAAGGCACTGTCCCTTCAATTAGTCATCCTCGAAAGGAACTGACACCTCCTCAAAGATGGAGTGCTGCCTTGGAAAGGGGTGCCCATGTTCCACAAATACACACCAGCAGCTCTCATTCACAAGAAGTATTTTTCACAGCCTTGCAGACTATGAAGTTAAATATAGTTATACAGGAGATAAAACCCTTAAAAGCTACTCAAAAACTGTATGTTAAAAAAATGTATCTTTTCTGTATCATAAAGCCATTCCTCTCAGCAAGCTGACGCGATAGTTTACTCTTCTAGCAAGATGCAAATTATTTCATTTAACGAGGAAACAGAAGAATATGATTTCTGCTCTTTAATTAACAAAACCATATGACAAGGTTACTGCACAGTGCAGGACCCCAGAACAGAAAAAAATCTCTAACTAAGCACTACAAATTGCCAACAATTCATTTGAGCCTTGGGGTCGGTTTGCTCTCTCTTTTACCCACTTACAGCAGGAGGGGAAAGCAGCAGGTGGGAATAATTTCAGCACACCCTGACTCACCTAGCAGAGGTGGCAGCCAGTTGACATTGGCCTCGCAGTGGGAGTCCAGGAAGGTGATGACATCCCCGATGGCCACCGAGGCCCCCAGCATGCGGGTGCGGATCAGCCCCTCCCTCCTCTTGGTGCGCAGGATGCGCACGCGCGGGAACTGCGCCATGTAATCCTCCAGCCGCTTCTTCAGGTGCTCTGGGGAAAAGCAGACATTGGCACACTGCAACAAACAGTTCCTTAAAATCCTGCCCTGTCTTTACCACAGGGAGATGGCTTTTGGAAGTGTGGCCTCAACAGGTAATTGTGGTGCTGTTCGCAGGGGTCTCAGGAAGAGGGAAGAGATGAGAATCTTGACTCCATGTTTTCAAAAGGCTGATTTATTATTTTATGATATATATTAAAACTATACTAAAAGAATAGAAGCAAGGATTTCATCAGAAGGCCAGCTAAGAACAGAAAAAGAATGATAACAAAATCTTGTGACTGACCGAGATGGTCCGGACAGCTGGACTGTGACTGGCCATTAATTAAAAACAACCACGAGACCAATCAAAGATGCACCTGTTGCATTCCACAGCTCTGGGGGCAAAGCAGACTTTGGCACACTGCAACAAACAATTCCTTAAACATGCTGCTCTGGCTTTACCAGAGGGAGATGGCTTTTGGAAGTGTGGCCTCAACAGGTAACTGTGGTGGTGTTCGCAGGGGTCTCAGGACGGGGAAGAGATGAGAATCTTGACTCCATGTTTCAGAGGGCTGATTTATTATTTTATGATATATATTTTATTAAAACTATGTAGCCATGATATTTTCTGAAAAATCCTTTCCTTAGGATTTTTCCTCCTGAGAAGCTGAGAGGCCTCAGGAACAAAATGTAAACAATGGTTATCTGCTGCTGTGGAATGCAACAGGTGCATCTGTGATTGGTCTCATGTGGTTGTTTCTAATTAATGGCCAATCACAGTCTGCTGGCTCAGACTCTCTGTCCAAGCCACAAGCCTTTGTTATTCATTCTTTCTTTTGCTATTCTTAGCTAGCCTTCTGATGAAATCCTTTCTTCTGTTCTTTTAGTTTAGTTTTAATATAATATTTATCATATAATAATAAATCAAGCCTCCTGAAACATGGAGTCAGATCCTCATCTCTTCCCTCATCCTTGGACCCCTGTGAACACTGTCACAAAACTATACTAAAAGAATAGAAGCAAGGATTTCATCAGAAGGCTAGCTAAGAATAGCAAAAGAAAGAATGAATAACAAAGGCTTGTGGCTTGGACAGAGAGTCTGAGCCAGCAGACTGTGATTGGCCATTAATTAGAAACAACCACATGAGACCAATCACAGATGCACCTGTTGCATTCCACAGCAGCAGATAACCATTGTTTACATTTTGTTTCTGAGGCCTCTCAGCTTCTCAGGAGAAAAATCCTAGCAAAAGGATTTTTCATAAAGTATGTCTGTGACAGGTAACAAATGCAGTAACAGGAAAAAGGAAATAAAGCTTGCTGCTTTTAAAGGCTGAAAAGTAACTGCCTAAGCAAGACTTCTGCCTAAGCATCTTTTGAAGATGGTCCAAAACTTAAGAAGCAATTAAACAGAGGAGGGGAAAAAAAAGGAACAATGAGTATAGGATGAGAGAGAAAGAAAGAAGCAGAGGAAAAGAAAAAGGAATAAAAAGACAGCTGAGCCAGGATTCTTGGACACTTGCGGAAAACCACTGTAAATTAGAAAAGACACAGGGGAGTTGGTTTTCAGAAGTAAACCACACTCAGAGCATTTAAGTTCTGTGTGGTTTCTTCAAAACACACAACATAACAATGTACTCATGCATAAATAAAAACCAGGGAAAAGCCTAGTCATTCACCCCTCCAAGCTGCAAGGCACAGCCACAGTGTGTATGGGGATGGCTTCCTTAAATGCTTATTAGAGATTTGCATTAAAATATGGAAATATTTACACAACTGAACATGGACTGGAGCCACATCTGAATTAACACAGTGGCAGTCACCATGATTAACAAGAATTCAAACAGGAGAGCTGCAGAGAAAGATCACTGAGTGATCAAAACAATGGACAGCTTGTTCCAAAGTGGAGATAAAAAGTTTGGTCTGCATAACGAGCGAGGGGAACACAGCTGTCTTTACATCAAAGAGTGAAGAAGCAAAGAAAAACCTAAAAATAGGCTGAGCTGACGCTGGCCTCATCACTAATGGGTTGATCTTTCAGGCATCTGAAGTTTTGACAGCAAAGCCCATTCAGAGGGTGCCAGAAATTGTTCATTAATGCCCCACACCACCCACTGCAGCCAGCAACTGATGCAGGAAAGAAGCCTCACTAGACAAAACTTATCTTACATCTAAGCAAGTAACTCTTACAATCTCACACAACAAAACTTGACTAGAGGCAATCACTGAAATACAAATAACCCTGTGAGGGTATTTGCCTTCTGTAGGAACACATCCTCTCCACTCTGCACAGCACATCTTCCTCAGCTTCCAAAGGAGACATGAAAGGCAGGGGTTGGAAAGGCCAGCAGCAGGAAAGTGTCCCTGATCAGGGCACCAGGGAGGCTGGGCATTGCAACAGCTCACTGAAAAGAGCAAAGGAGCACAAATTTAACCTAGTTATGAGCTCTCCCCCTGGTGCTGACCTGGCAGCTGAGAATGGTCAGGAGCCCTGTGCTAACACACACTCTGTGCCTGCTCTTTGAAGCAGCCATCATGTGCCTTCCTTCAAACACCACCCAAATACACCTCCTTGCTTTTGAGGTATTCCCAGCAAGCTCTCTGCCCTGTTCCAAGCTTTGTTTAACATTCCCCAGGATTTTATTTCACAGATCCACTTTAGTGTTTTGCCTGACGAGTGTAATTGTCTCACAATATCTACATAGGTTTCCCTCTCAATAGAGCCCTTAGGACTTCTTGATGTCTAGCGTGCTTTTCCCTCATCCTTTTCAGGTCTCTTCTGAATAGATCCTCTCAAGCAACCAGAAATTTTGTCCACTCAATTACAGATTTTTCAAATAAGGGCCTTCCACAGAGACTAGACATATTATTAGTGCAGCTGCCTTCCTCCTGAGGCAGTGGGTAGACTTAAAACAAGAAGAGAAAAAAATAAAAAAGAAAGAAAAGCTACCAGTGTTTAACATCAGAGCTCATCCCTTGCCATTGTTAGTTTGTCACAAAAGATTGTTTCATCACAGAGAACAAACAATCCTCACTTCAAGCATAAATCAGCTAAGCCCAAACCAGGATGCAGACTTTACTTAATGTACCCAAGACAAGCTAAACACCAGAGTGGCTGCTGGTGCTCGTTATAATGAAGGAGGGAACTGTCACACAGACACTCTCAGTCTGATTTCCCTAACAACAGCCAGAGATTGATAATAGCAGAAGACACCTGGAAGATCAGACTACACAATACTTACATTATTCAAGCCAAATCTATAAAGCACTGGAAAGTCTTAAAAAATCCGCAGCTCCAAACCAATGGAAAATATAAAGAGCTTTTCTTCAGCTCTTTATTTTGATTAAAATGAGACTATGAAAGATCCCAGAGGTTTGTCTACCACATGTGTGTTCATCATTTCCATTTTAGCATCACCTGCCTTTCTGAACTGCTCTGGTTTGTGGTGCAATTTCATCTGAGGTGACACCTGGGGCAGCTGAAGTGACGCCTCCAGGGACACAAGCATGACATGCTCAGCCTGCTACCAAACCTGAGAATGCCCTGGGACCTGGTCTGGCACACCCAGAAGCTGAACACAGAGTCACTGGACTTGGCCACATCAGCTGTGAGGATGATGATGGCTGCTCTGCTACACTGACTGAGGACAGGGTGATTTGTATCTATTGATGAACAAGCAGCTAAAAATGGAGATTTCCCCATTTTCATAGTGTAATGAGGAAAGGAAGGCTTTGGAGCCATGGAGTTTTCTCAGGCAAACATTCTGCAAAGAGACAGCAGAAAGTCTAATCCCCTGATTTCTGACTGCATTCCCAAAAGCTGGGTTTGCTTCTTCAGCACTTTACTGCATTTCCATAGCAAGAAAATACTAAAGCATTCCATGCTTGCAGAGAGAAGCCTGCTGTTTGCTGCACTGCTGAAGTGCCTCACACATCAGGAATTATATCCCTGATGGTTGGGAGAACAAGGAAAAGCTGCAGGTGCTGCAGCAGCACCTGTGAGCTCACACTGCTGCAGGGCACACACCTGCTGAGGGCTGTCCTGCAGGGTGATGCTCAGGTAAGCTGCTCCTCCCAAGTGCTGCACAAAACTCCAGCTTTGGTCACTGCATTTTATAAGATTAAGATTTCTCTATTATGAACTGCAAGTGGGCAGAGTTTATTGCATCTGCTTTGCCTAACTGAAGAGTCATAGACATCTGAGCAACCTCACAATACACAAAACTCAGTAAAATGTGGTTTTCAAAGAGATTTTTTTATTTCCTTACCCTTGTGCTATTCCTGCCACATGGCGTTGCTTCTATGCACCCAGATAGAAAATAGTTATTTCATTCTATTTCAAATATTGTCCCAATTAAGCCAAATTTTGCTTTTAAAAGAAAATTTAAAAAACCCAAACAAGTGCCGTTAACTGCTACAAAATTTAATGAAGCTTTAAAAAAAATATTATGGAATCTTGTCACACTGAGTAGTTTTTATTACAAGGGCAATTTTCCTTAATGAAAGTTGTTAGGTGAACTGGACAGATTCCAATGGCTGTGCCTATGCTGGGCAAAGTAACACAGCCCAAAAATATAAATGAGAGTAAAATTATCTGCAGATTAAAAACTATTCTGGTAGTTTGTTAACACACTTTGCAATAAAGTTGATGTACAGTGTATACCAGTCAAGAACTGCTGCTTTCTTTACTTTGAGCTGTAAATAAAGCTGTGTGAAGACAGCAGAGAAACTTTAGAGGCAGCCTGCTTTACAGAAGCAGCCCTAAACTTTCCAAAAGAAGGCATTTTTTTCTCCTAGGTCAAATTTCTGTGGTGGCCTTACTGTACTTCTTCCTACTGGCCTCATCCAAGCAGAGCTGCCCTCAGATCCCTCTAGTCATGGCAAGGACTTTCCAAGACTGGAATTCCTCATATCCAGTTGACTTGTCATTCCAACATTGTACTCTGCCACCTGAAGAGGCACCTAAGAAATTCAAAAACAAGCATGTGCAGAATCTGGGGGAAGACAGAAGAGTCCAAGGAGGTTTTGTTTTTGGGTTTTTTTAAATAGCTTATAGTCCCTGTAACAGCTCTGCAGTATTTGGCAGGGAAGGGAGTACCAGTATTTGCCACAGGAAAAAAAATACCAGTCATGACTTGAAACTATTAAAGTGATTTATGTCCTGTGAAAGAACTATGAGTGAAACACTTCTGTCCTGCCAGTGCAACATTTCATGGTTCATATGACACCATCAGCTTTGGTTTCTGAATTTTACACTGTGCAGCACATCTGCAGCTCCAGTGCGTTTTCCAGACGTGTATAATGAACCCAGTCCAGAACAACAGCACTGCGGAAAAAGGAAACATCCCCAGACACCTCCCCACGTCACTCAGATGCCACTGATAGCACCAAAGGTCCCCCTGCCCTACAGGACCTGCTGAGGTGCTCTGCTTTAGTTTACACTCAGAACTTTGAAGCTGTGGAGATGGGAGAGCCACTGCCCTCTGAAAATCCAGGGAACCTACCCCTCCCACTGAAGGGCACAGGAGGACAGGGCAGGAGGATCTGCAGAATTCCATCTTAGGCAGAAAAGGACCATTTCCCTTCTCTGCAGGTTATTCTGGCAGCTTTCCAACAGCAAAGCCTGAAGTGCCAGCATGCATCTGGCATTTGTTTACAGGTTACCCCAGCCTGCCATCCCCAACCTCCCACACACACAGACATGCTTGTTGAAGATTACAAATGAATCCATTCATTTTTACTTGGCTACTTGGCCCCAACGTGCTGTTTAACAATTTAAGAATGAATTATACTTCTTCCTGAATCCATCATAATGTGCAAGCCAGGCCTCCCTGAAATAGAAGATTCTAAATCATTGGAATTAACTTCTCTCCCTGTTTTGGTGCAGATGAGTAATCCTTTGAAACAGCAAAATGTGCTGTTATCCAAACAGGCAGCACTTCCACTAGTTTTAATTTTCTTTCAATGTTTTCACGCTCTGATCACTGAAGTTGGTTGGGAGGATAATAAATTGATTTAACAAATTGTACTATGAGCACCAGTCTCAGTAATAGAAAACTGATTAGGCTGATCACAGCTTTCCAAGCTGAATCTTCTTACAAAGAGGAAAAGGCTTGAGAAGGGAGAGAATTAATATTTGTGGCTTCACTGATACTGATTACAGTTCTGGGGTGAACTCCAATAGGGGAGGGGGTCCAGTTTCCAGGGCCCATTCTGCATCAGTGCTGGGTCTCAGCACAACTTTAAAAACAGAAACCGAGGGGGGAAAGGCTTTGTGTGCATGGGACAATAGCTGAATATCACTCCACATGATAATATAGCATGGTTTGGACTTTAACAAAGATTAAAAGGGTTTGCTGAAAAACTTACTGGTTTTGTTCTCTTTCTAAACGGTTTCAAACCAAGCTTCTGTTTCAGGTACAATAAAGTGCACAGAAGTGGAAGAATGGTGCCCAAGAAATAAGCCAGGTTGAGAGTTAGTGAGGAAAAGACCACCAGGTGTGAGCCTGGGCTGTGATAAAGTCAGGCTCACAAACTTCTGCTGTCCTGCCCGTGCCATCAATTCACCCTTCAGTTTGCAAAGGGAACTTTCTCAGTGCTTCCTCCACCCTACAGCAGACATCCCAACCCTGCTCAGGAATCCTTCAGGAGATATTAGCACCGAATGCAGAGACAAAGGTGTAATTTTAAAATGGGAAAATTCACACTTACTGGCATCAGTATATAAACACACCCAGACCCCAAGGAAAGTTTAGGGGGCTGTAATCCCAAGTAGGGAAATACACAGGGAGCAATCATCTCAGTAACAGCACAACCTCTCAATCTCTCAGGAAAGTTTAATTTGTAAAGGAGTCTGTTCCAACTGCTGCTTTCTGAAGGAATCCAGAAAAATCCATTTACTTATCTTTCCTTCATGCTGTAAAGGTTTAAACCTCCTGTTCCTTGGGAGCAGGGCAGCCAACCTGTGGTGTATGCAGCACCTCTCAATTCCTGCACACTGACCTCCTGGCTAACCTACAAGATCAGTTTTTCCCCCTCTGCCAGAACCCATCTCTCCCAGGGGAAACAGTCAAGTCATTCTCATTAGTTTACTCTTCTCCCTTCCCATTTCATTAAATATGTATCAAGATTAAAGCACCCACTTAGGTTTTTTCCTCTTCTGTTGACTAGATTTCATCTAAAGAGGGTATTTTGTGACTCTCAGTGATTTCCTGTTGATTGCTTTTAACCTCAGAGCTGCAGGGCTGGCACACACACACTGGAAAGATGCAGGTTTTGGCCTACACAGCCTTTGTAGCTGCAAAACAGGGGAGAATTCCTTGCAGTACGCTTAATATTCAGCTCAAGTTTGATGTAGCCATGGTGACTGGCAAGGAAGGGCATTACTGTCCCAAATTCCTGCCTTCAACCCAAGCAATCTCTGCACTCATCTTAAGGCCACATCAGTAGCTTTGTCTGCCCAGTTGTTTCACCAAAAGAATGCCTGCACTCTCAAAATCTTTAATTGTTTTGAACTACATCAGCTGCTTTCTGGAGAGACAAGGAAGGGTGCAAAAGCATCTCAGAATTTTGTTCCAAAGCCTTCTCTGTGCCCAGGGAATGTTCCAGGACACAGCCACTGCTGGCAGTGATGTTCTGCACGGGGTATCATGACAGGAACCTAAAGCCCATGACCAACAGCAAGGCAAAATTTGCCATCATTTGAAGAGATGCAGGCAGATGAAGTGTTAAGACAGTTCTTACTGAAACATTTTGGAACATATCAAAGTTGCAAGATTAAAGCCTTAAAAGTCACTGAGTTTTGCTGGGGAAAAAAAGAAAAGAAAAGAAGATGCTAAAACAAACCAGTCCTCCAAGGGTTGGCTTTGTACATGAATAGTGCTGAGAGAGGCAAAGAACTTCTTGGCCTGAAAGTATTTGCTCTGTGCAAATCATCAGAAAAGGAAATATTCCAGAAAGAGCACAAGGATTGACAGAGAAATCTGCTCCAGACTTTTGTCTTGGCAGAGAACAGTCCATTAAAGATGTAACTCACTTGAAAGTGGCTTTGATTTGGTAGGAATGCACCCTTTGGGTCCCACAGGCTCTGATCTCCAGTGTCTAAGTGAGGAAGAACAACTATGAAGCCTCAAATTAATAGCAGAGAACTACAGAGTTTATGCTCTGGGGTTGCAGCCAACTTGGAATATTGGAAAACTCACTGATAATCCTTCAGTCCTACAATGATGCTTGAACATTAATGACCATGAACGACAAGGCAGACGGAGGTCTGTCCTGTAGTCTGTGTGTCAGAGTACAGAAAACAATGTATTTGGCAAATGAAAAAAAAAATAGCAATACAGCTGCAGGGAGAACACCCACAAGTGACTTGCAGTAACAAACTCTGCCATGCCAGAAGTATAATTTACAAACTCACACTTTACTCTTCTTCTAGACCTCTTCACCATCAGTTCCCAGCACTCTGGTTTACTTTACTCAAAAGAAATGCAGCTATCACAGTAAGTCAGTGACATCTGCTAGAAAGGTCAATAAATCTATTAAATCCTGAAGCACAAATCCAGGCCTGTTCCAGCTGTACTGATACCAAAACTAAGGCATCTTGTGGGAAACACCATTCTCAAGTAACACATTAATTTTATCTGGATGACAGAGGACAGGGCAGGGCTGATAGCTGAAGGTCCCTGCTTTTAAATCTGGAGCTTTGGCTTCCCCCTGCCCAGCAGAGTTAAACTACTGTGCTCCATCAGTGCATCCCTGATGTGGGGAACAGGCAGCAGTGCTCCTCAGGAACTGATGCTACACTGAGAGAACTGTGTGCCATTTCTTTACTAGGAAAATATAACTGCAATTAAAACCAGAAAAGGAACGTGGTTTGGTTTATCCACTTTTATTTTTCAGATGAAGCAGCATTTAGCTTCCAATTTTGAAGAAGCTAAATGCTTTTTGAAGAGAAGAAGTTTCCACCTTTATCAAAGTCCCTGTGTGGAACAGCTGCTTTGTTAATACCACTCCAAATGCAGGTTTAAATAGCAGAAACTATGATTACCAGTAATAGATATCATATATGGGCAGGGGGTGTTTGAATCACATTCCTAATTAACTTCTATAGAGAAGCATTAAAATGCTGATTTGCACTGCAGCTGGCAGATATCTAGATTTTTGACTCCTAGCAGATGAGGACATGTACTTCAAGGTGAGGAGAATGAAATTAAAGCTGTTTTCCTGCAAAGCTCCTCTAAGAGAAGCTACATGTGTAGGGTTTCTTAGTAGCAAGCAATGCGCTGAGATTTACTTAATGAGCTGTAATGGAAACTCTGCTCCTCAATTATTTATTTTTTTAAACTTTAGACTGCCAGACATCCTTCACTACACAATAATTAGCTGAGAAAGAGGTCACAGTACACTCGACCTTATAAAGCCACCTCATTTCCTTTCTAGAAGAATCTTTCAGCCACAGCAACTGATCTTAGAGAAATAAACACAAGATGATGAAAAGTAAACTGGTTAATTTAGGCTGTCACAAACAAAGCTGTAGTAAACAACTACAATAGGCCCTCACACTTCTTAAAACACCAGAGAATAAACTTTTAATGTTCCCCAGGCATTGCTTAATGAACAGTGCAGGTTTTAGACATCCCTTTATGAAGGGAATACATGAGTACAGACATTAAACACACATTAAAAATGGATACTCAAAGGAGGGAAAACATAAAATTGAATTTCATCCACATCTCACTCTGATCCAAAGCAGACTTTGTCACTGTTATCTGAAGTATCCCACACTCACAAGACACTGCCAGAAATGGAGAATAACGAATTACTCTCTTCCCATAAACAAAAATGGGACATTTGCACCAGCTTTTATTTTATTGCTCCCTTGGTACTCACTATGGAGAAGAATGCTGGTGAGTTCACAAATCCACTCCTGGTGAGTTCACAAATCCACTCCTACACTCACGTCCCTGCTCTGCTCTGCTCCCTGGGATGCTGCAGCTTGGGGCAGAAATTTCACATCTCTCCACCCAAGAAGAACCAACCTTCTCCCACTCACCCAAAGGGAGATCTGTCTCACTGTCTGTTACTTCAAAGACATTTTTCATGAGTATAAACAGATCTGAAATGGTCTGCAATGAATTCTAACAAGAAAAAAAAAATCCTCTTTATTCTGCGACTTAATTTACAAAAATAATCTTTCTTTCAGTTGTTTGGGACAATATTTACCACAACTTTTATGAGACCTTGAAAGCAACACTTAAAGGTTGTGGAAAAGCACAGTTGGCCCAAAAGAGCTTGGCTTTTTCTTCTTTTCTCCATACTTTCTGGTAAGAAGCTTTAAGATGAAAGTATTGATAATTCAGCAAGAAAGGCTGTCATCACTTTTGTCCTAAGCACAGTCACTCCATACTGAGATGTACTAACCAGATGCACTTCAGTGCATTTAAGAGAAAAAAAAAATTACTTTTACAGTGCATGTGCCTGAAGATGAAAAGATAATCTCTTTAGCTGCATAAATCTGTTACTGTTCCATTTAAAGATCAAAAAGAATTCAAGTATTAAACCTTTATCTATTTCAGATTCTCAGAACATGATTTCTTTCAATTAAGGCCTGGCAGATGTGGTTAATGGAACAGAGCTGTATTTGTTATATACCTGCTGCTGCACCAAATGACACATTAATCACCCCTGGCCCTGTCCCTCACTACACTCCTCAGTGACTTCTGCCCTCCAGACCAAATTATGCTGCTCATGGATCAGCCAAGTTCCCTCACTCACATTTGGTTTTCCATTCAGATTATCCCATACCTCCAGAATTACCTGTACTGCAATATAAAGAGAGGTTTAAAATGTCACAGGGATTTATCTGTCAACGGAAAAAGAAGGATTTGGTCGTGTCTCCCTTCTGATAGGGAAGGAATTAAAAAAAAATTAAAATGGTTGAACATATAAATAGAATAGACTGCTAAAAAAAGTTAGCACAAATTAAGATGAGGTTCAAGGTAACAGAGCAGTCTTGGAAGATGAAGCTGAAATCCAAAATCTCCATAATGACCACCCAAGGGAAAATGAGTTCCCATATACATTCCTAAGAACAAAACTGTCTCCTTGAAATCCACTGCAGCCAAGGATGCTTTTACAGAGCCATTCCCTAAACCAGGCTGTGTTTAATGTAAAGACCAGAGGGTTCACTTTGCAAATGTCATTTTCATCTTGGGTCAAACACACTCAAACATTTGGGCCCAAAGCTCTGTGGCCTCCCAGTGCCAGGTGCAGATTCTGCCTGGCCGCTCTGAGAAGGATGCTCAGATTTCACATCTCACCACTGTACAGACATGCAACACCCTGGGCACAGGGCCCAGCTGGGTTAACACTTCCAGAACAATCCTGATGTTTGGAGACTGCAGTATTTTCAGTGCTGCCACATCCAGCTTGATTATTGTACCAACAGAGTGCTTTGCATGTAACTCATGCTTTGGAGATTGACTGATGCTGCAGTTCTCTTCTTCAACAAGGGACAACATTTGTTCTAAAACACTGTCATTTCTACCAAAGTAATCTTAAAAACAAGTAAGAACAGGCTGTCACTCAATATGCAAATAATTGAATGCTGAAACGTGAGTTTTATGGGAAATTCAAGCACTTTGCCACAATCACTGATTTCTGTCAAGCTCAGCCATAAAAGAAGATAAACCCTGTGTGGTGTGTACCCTTTCCTCTGAGCACACAGCCAGCCCCAAGTACACCACCAGATGCCTTTTTTAATGACATTCAGCAATTAAGTCACAGCCTCCTGCACACAGTAAGCTTCAAATGTCTTGAATAATTTTTAAATTTCCATTGCTGCAAAGGGTGAAAAGGTAAAAATCCTACCATGCCTGACATTAGGGGAAAGGCTGAAAAATTCATGATATCAGCTTGCTCCAGAAGCACAAAAATGCAAACAATTAGTTTGTTTTAGAGGTATTCTTTTGCATGTGTTTCCTAGATAAGTTATAGGAGCTCTGCAGAAAAGGACCTGGGAGTCCTTGGGCACAAACTGAAGCACAGGAAATGCTGGTTAAGCATAAGGTATTTTTTAAATTACTTTTTTTTTAACTAGGTCACTGACAGAGTGACTGAACAGCAGAACAGGTTCCCCAGAGACATTATCTCCATCCTTGGAGATTTTCAAAATTTGAGTGAATTATAAGATCTGGAGAAACCTGCTGTATCTGGGCAGAGGGGCTGGGTTAGACGCTCTCCAGATTTCCTTTCCAAACTCAGCTATTTGTGATTCTGCACCTGTTCCAGTCCCACCTGCACCTGTAAGAGACCTCACCTCCAAAACAGAGGAGTTTGCCTTCTGCCTTTCAGCAGGAGTGTTTGATGTTCCACTGCTGTGCTGGGCTACCAAACAGGTGAAAAGCAAAGAGCATTCTGACAAACACCCTGCAAAGGGATGTGCCATCCCCTGCTCCCCCAGCTCAGGGCTGATCATTTATTACTGAGGCAGAGGACAGCTTTACATCTGTTCATGCAGACACAGAGACAGCTTTTACAGCAAGGGTGTCCACAAGCTACAAGAATTAGGTGGAGACCAACAATTCATTTAGTACAAGACAGACACTAGAGCTGAACAGCTCCATTTCTCACCACAGCAATTCTGCTGCAGGCCCAGGGACTGAAGCAGACCCTGAAGAACCATGAACTGCCTGCCTGTGACTTGTTCCCAGCTATCAATAACAAAATGCCATCAGAGCTGATAGAAAAACCTGCAGTGTTACAAACTGACTTGCAATTCCACTTCAGTTCTCCTCCTCCCATTTCTATGATAGAATAGAACCAAATTCCCACTCAGCAGCATGGTAATTAGATATTCCAAAAGCAAACAAATTTCACATGACAGTCCCCAGGAGGGTTATAGTCCCCAAACTGATATACATGGAAAAAACATTTTAGTTTACTTAGGGCCATTCTGGTAACAACAGGCTTGGAGGGATGCAATTAGCATCCTGCAAGCCAGCATATGAAAAGGTTTAATTTAAACTATCAGACTGAAAGAATAGCTATAGAAATTAAAAGTGAAGCCACAAATCCACACAGGACTGCCACAGCTAGGAGTTTTTATGATCAGGAATTCTAGGGTGGTAATTCACAAGTGCTGCATTCAGAATTCTGCTTATCCAGAAGGGGAGGCATTATTTTGGACCACCCTGCAAGAGCTGAGATTCATCAAACCCTGGAGATCAGCCTGTGGCTCTCTGGCAGTTCTCTGTACCATGCAGAAGCAGCCAGTGCTGGGCAGGTTAATTCTTATTCTCCAAAAACAGTTTGATGAATTGGTGCCTCCCTCTTCAATACATTGAACTATTGTACTATATATTCAACTTATTATACTGTTATACTATATATTCAACTATTTTCTTCTGCACAGACAATCCCAACAAGTGTTCTGAACTGGGAAGAAAGTTCTTACATCACTCTCAATCAAGTTTGTGGGGGAAAAAAAGCATTATAGCAGTCCTAATGCAATGCTACACTGACAACAGAGACTAGCAGTAGGGAAAGCAAAAACCAGAACTGCAATATTCACTCTGCTGTGACCAATGGCACATGATGGAAAGCAGCTCCTCTAAAATCGACCCAACCTACCAAGGGAATCCCCACAGAGGAAGATTTGAGTGTCAGGAGGAGCTGCTGGAGGTGACAACATGGTCTGCAGCTCGAGGCAAAGGGAATGGAGCCAGCACACCCATGGACAGGCAGCCTTTCCCACAGCACTCTGCCTGACACAGAATCCTGCACAAAATTTGGGTGAGGTAAAGCTCTAGCCTTTTTTTAGATTTGGACCATTTGCATTATACTGCAGGCATACAAAAAACCCCAAACCATTCCAGACAGCAAGTTGTTCCAGCACATTTTGACTTTCCAAGTACAAAGCAAAGGAAACATTTAAAAAACATGACTTGTAAAGCTTTTGCTGCTCCCTGTTAAGATTTGCTGTCATCAGGACAGCATTTTTTGGATGAAAAATGTTTATTGCTAAAGGTCACAGAGTTGTCTCTTTCAAACAAATTAAGAAATAAATGGCTGCTGACACTTCCAGATGATGATTCATCTGTCCAGGAGCTCCAATAATGCACAGCCACAGCTGCCCCTCAGGTTTGCTGCAGACCACAGCAGCCACCAACTAACCCAGAAATCTGTCTTCACTCTCCTGCCACTCTGTTAGCCAACTTCTCAGCCCTCTTCGTAGACACAGCAAAAATTCCTTACACTCAAGCTTAAAACCAGATGAAAAACACATGAAAATAACATCTGTCAGGAAAAACACTGTTTGCAGTAGCCAGGTTTCCACACTTACTATTTCTATTATTACCAAATCCTCTTTCCTTCATGTGCAGCAAAGATTCTCCATGTATGAGACACAGGGATCAGCACCAAAATCACCATTCCCAGAAAGCAGTGAAACAGCAGAATAAGAGAGAAATATTTCAACACCTCAAGGGCAGCTGGCAAACCCCAGCACATTTAACCCCAGCACAGGTCAGCACACAAGAAATGCTGGCAGGAGAGAGATAGAGTCTCCTTGCCAGGGAAGGTCAAGCTATTGGAAGAATATTCTTTAAAGAGTTATTAAAGTTCTGGAGGTCTGTTTAGACAACCCTTGAGTGAAAGGCCAGCATGAGATACAGCAGAGATATCCAATGTTTTATCCTGTCAGAGTAACATCTCCATAAAAAAATTAATAATAGATTTTTATTGAGTGATTATCCTTTCCATCCTTGGCTTTTCACTGGAGTTTATGGTGACTATTTACTGATCTCTTCAGGAAAGGAGATGACATTTACTGTTCCTCCTATGCCCCTCTGATCTCAGACCTGGCCTCTACTGTCACTACACCCAACAGTGATTCTGTAACTTTAAAGGATGCTGCTACAAATTTGGGGGACTGTTATTTCAAACAGAAGCACAGAATTCTTGAGGACAATACAGAATACTTTGCAGACAATGCAGAGGACCAATCATTTATGATGTGCAAAGAAAAATCAAGAAATTTCTTCTCATTCTTTTTACTGCTCTCCAGTTCCGTGGCACAGCTGTGATGATCATCAGCTTGGACATGGAGTTCTTATTATCTGCCCAATCTAATCATAAGAAACAGATAACCAGAGCAGTTGCCTAACAGTCCAAATCCAAGAATGTGCTCTTTTCAAACATATAACATACAAGTAGAAGTTTTCCTGGAACTTCTGCTCCTTCATGCATTTCAATTTGATGCATTAAACTATCAATTTTTGGTTACTGGGTTAAAGTATTTGTTGTTTAGGTTTTTGGGGTTTTTTTTTTGTTTTTGTTTTTTTTTTTTTTTTTTTTTTTTTTTTTTTTTTTTTTTTTTTTTTTTTTTTTTTGGGGGTTTTTTTTTTTATGGTTTTTTTTTTTTTTTTTTTTTTGGTTTTTTTTTTAGCAATGGATAAATTACAACCAGAAATTTGTAACCATCAGCCTTTCAAGTCAAGATCATGTGATTAGGATTTAAGAGCCCCCTAAGACTAAGGATCTATTTAAGCCCATTGAGGGATGTGCAAGCCAACCCCAGGGTGGGTAAGGAAGAAAAGTGCGGATACAGAACTGACAGCACTGAAGGAAAGATGTTTCATCCTAACCAGCAATTGTCCCAGTGTGCAGAAATCAACTGTGCTAGCAGGAAAATACTGGTTTAAAAAAAAAACAAACAAGAAAAATCCACCCCAAAGAGAAACCCCACACCAGTTTGTATTAACACACTCTTTGCATGAGCGTTATTCTCTTCCCTTGACAATTTAGCCTACTGTCCAGCACCTGGAGTCTTTTATATCCATTTATAAATAGGTACTGCACATAAATAATTCCCAAGCTACTCCTTGCAATCTTTGCATGAAAGATGGATGACCAAGGGACAAGAGTTTTTGTCTTATCAGAGGCAGGTGGAACAGAGAAGAGTGAGCTGGACAAACAGCACAGGTACAGATTGAGGAGCAGGGTGGAGCCAGGAGAGCTCTCTTTCACCTGGTCAGGGCACATCTAAAGAACAAGGAAAACAGACCCACAGGAAACTAGATTTCATTACTTCCACTTCTCTGAAAAGAAACCCGTTTGTACAATTCACTTGTGGTTACAGCATGAGCTTGCCTAATTTGCTTCTAGACTGAGTAGCAATAAAAAGACCTTGTCAGGAAGGTGGGTTTTCCTTCTCCTCACCTTAGCCTAAAAATTCTCCAAAGAAATACTTATTTCATGTAACATTGATTTGTTCAATGCAGCATGCCTTGCTTGCAAACTAATGAGAGAAGAACTTCAGGCCAAGCACTACAGCTGTTGGGTAGTGCCTATTTGGAAGCCAAAATAGGTCAGAATGCTAGATATTCACAAGCTTGTTTCCAAGCTCGTTTAGGAGCTTCCTAGATGTCAGGCTTCTGGAGATGTATCCTTTAGGATCTGTACAGAAAGCTCTTTTGCCTCACTTGATCAGTGGCTTGAACTCTCTGCAGCTCATAAGGCTAAATAGTAACTTTAAAGGAGAAAACCGAGTTACTAGATCTGACCATAACCCCTCAAAGGCACTGTGCCCTCTTCAACACCAGTCAGAGAACTTCCCATGGGATTTCTCCCCCTATGCAATGTCCACATGACAGGGGCATTGATTCCTCCTTCACTTGCCTTTTCCACCACAGCAAGAGTGCAAAACACACGGAAAAATGCAGCTTAATTAACAAAACACAAGGCAAAGCGCAGCTTAATTTGCATCAGGCACCATTTAAATGGCTCAGAGAAAAAGATCTCAGCAACCACATGCACTCATTGCTGCTGCAATGCCAAGTGGCTGTTCCATTTGTGGTGATGTGTGCCAGTGACTCCACACCTCTGCAGACAGCACTTCAACCCAAGCCAAAGTGACTACTCCAGGCAGTGCAGTACAGAATATTGAGGGAAGTTCCCAGCAAGGGAGAGAAAAGGTTTGGATGCTGCACGTTTACTTTTCAGGAGTACAAAATTCATGAGAAAGGCAAGCCAAATCATAGGCAGTCCCAGATGGAAACCTTTTATCAAGGATTCTTTTACATGTTCTGCATCAAGAAAGAAAAAAGTAGAATGTAAGGAGTGAGCTATTCCCACCTTCCCACCTCTTGGCTTTTTTTTTTTTGTTATTTCAAGAGTCAACATTTAACATTTTACATTAAGGGCTACACAGGCCCTTAGCTGAATATTAAAACCAGCTTCTCTGGCTTTTGATACTGCCCAGAACACAGGACAGCCCATGCCAGCAGCAGCTACACCAGCACACCCTGAATATGGAACATGAATTTTCTGCTTTCAAATGTAGCAAGATTGCCCTGAGCTCTGCTGCTGGCAAGTAAAAACCCTCAGGTCACGACACACAGATTTACAAGCGCAGCGATCCCTTAGGTAGGGATGGGGATGCCACATAAAACCCTCCTACCTCTGTCACTGAAGTCATCCACCAGCACGATC
>NW_005054308.1:7138728-7179716 GCF_000277835.1 Geospiza fortis | reverse complement strand
CAGCAGGGAGGACCAGCCCTCATTGTGGAATGGGATTATCACACTGGTGTTGGGCAGCTTCTCCAGGTACAGCTTGTTCTTGCAGCTGGACACACACAGAGCAAGTCAAAAGGTGCTGCCAGAACCCACCAGGCACACCAAAACACACCCAAAACACACCAGCGCTTCCGTATTAATTACCAGCAAGCAACTTAATAAAATAGATTTAGTGAACTTCTTTACTCCTCAAAATGATGCAGAGTGCATTAATTCTCTTGATTTTGAAAAAGGGGTAATAAACTCTTGTGGAATGGGATTATCACACTGGTGTTGGGCAGCTTCTCCAGGTACAGCTTGTTCTTGCAGCTGGACACACACAGAGCAAGTCAAAAGGTGCTGCCAGAACCCACCAGGCACACCAAAACACACCAGCACTTCCATATTAATTACCAGCAAGGAACTTAGTAAAGTAAAATAAACTTAGTAAACTTCTTTACTCCTCAAAATAACGCAGAGTGCATTAATTTTCCTGATTTTGAAATAGGGGTAACAAACTCTTGCCTTGTAGGGTTGGTTGGTTTCAAGGCAGTTTCATAAATAAAATTCCGCAGTATGAAGTGCAGTGTTTACTTTCCTGCAGGCGTGGCCATAAGTGCACTTTACACCTGGTTAAACAGGTAACCTCTAAGGCCACACAGTGACCCACTGTAGTTAAAAACCACTCAGTAGCTCTTCAGTAGGGGCCAAAAATCTATTCCATCCCTGGAGCCCCCTGTGCCCAGAACACACCAGTGTGTGCTGTGGGAATGGAGGCGTGTGGGGATACCATGAACAAGCTGCCCTGTGCCCAGGAGCAGGACAGGCAGGTCCCACTCTGCTCCCTGTCCCTTGCACAGCCCCCAGGCTGCTGTGCCCTGCCCTGGAGGCTGTCACTGTGCACATTTCCATGCACACAGGCAGCAATTCCCTGCCCTGGCCCCCGGAAGGACAGACAGGGATGAGAGCAGCTCTGGCAGCAGCAGCTTTATCCTGGTACCTTTCCCAGGGCACTGAGAAGGATGTACCTATGTTATACAAGCTCAATACATCTGTGCCTACAGGAAGTTACTCTGGTGCCTGTGTGAGAGGACAGTAACTTATTCTGGGTGTAATGAATTGTCCTGGGGTGCTGCCAAGAGCCTGCAGGCTGTGGCTGCAATGCACAGATGCAAGATGCAAACTGAAGCTGCAGGGACTGCTTTCATCCAGCCCTTGGCATTGCCACCTTAACCTTCTTCCAACAGCTACTAGCAACAGTTCTGTTCCAATACGAACCAAGAGCCCTTGAATTGTTTCTAACTCTTCTTACACTGGAATCCTCATTTTCTGGCTAACTTAAACAAGTGGAAAACTTTAGCTATTAAGTGTAACCATTAAGCATGGAGAGAAATTGCTTCCCTCCAGCTACTGTATCTACAATTGCTTTACAAGACCTGCAAAATTAGTATTTAATTTTAAAAACCCTAGAGGAGCCTAAAGGAACTGTTATCAGGGGAGGACATGACTGTTGAAACAAACAATTGTATGTGTGCACCAGGCAGATCCAGCACATGCTGTGCCCCAGCTCCCTGAGTCCCACAATTAGCAGAAAGCAGACACACTGTTTGGTATATTAAAGTCCACACAAACCATCTCACACATCAGCTGCTTCTCTGCCCTTCCCCAGCCAGGACAGCTGTTGGGGAGAAGCCCAGCTATGGCCCCAAAGCTCAGGGCAAGGCAGATGATGCATTTTCCCCAGCACACCTTCTGCTCACACTCCTCACTGCATGTAAGGGGCTCTAAACCACAGCCCCCTTCTTTCTGCAATACTCTTTATGGACTTGTACCTTTATGGCTAGGTCTCAGCCTAACTTTGCTATAAACTGCCCTCCTCAGCCTCTCCAGTAACACAAACCATACCATTTCATGTACTTCTTTTTTAATGGGCACAGAGAATGCACAGCAGATCCTTCCAGTCCTGAATTCCTTCTCTGCACATCCCCACCATGGGTAACCCAGCTCAGCTAATCCCAGCACCATTAGGCACATGCTGTTCATCCACTCCTCAAGGCCCCCACAATTACAGTTTGCTGTGCTGGGGGAAAGGATTTGTCAAGCAAATCACTGCAGCAGCACCATTAATCACATGCAAAGTCGTTGGTGTCCCTTCACTTCACTTATTAATTTTATCTGGGGCTGGAGTTAGAAGTTTCACATTTTACAAAAGTTTAAATAGCAGAATTAGCAACACTGAGTTGGCAATTTCAGGAAACACTGGAGCATGTGAGGCAACACATTAAACCCTCAGATAACAAAATACTGGCATTATCTGATGTTTAAGTTCCCAGAGCCCAAGGCAGACCCTGTAAATGGAGGTCAGGTAGAATTTAGATTAGTAAACTCAAAATGTGTTTCCTAGAACTTGAGCATGGGCTGATCCACAAACATCTTCAGTTACCTGATTTATCTCCATGTTTAAACATTTCAGCTGAATGCC
The DNA here is from genome assembly GCF_000277835.1 of Geospiza fortis. NCBI lineage: Eukaryota > Metazoa > Chordata > Aves > Passeriformes > Thraupidae > Geospiza > Geospiza fortis. Next base: position 7,177,219 of record NW_005054308.1, on the reverse strand, counting down.
TAAAATATTTATGGAGCTACACTCACTACCTTTTTTATGCGTTTATATTGAGAAAAAGTGTCAAGCCAGTGTATTTGATTAGTTTGCTGTGACAGCTGAAGAGGTATTATTTCAATTGTGCAGTTAACAAATTATAAAACCTGACTTCTGGAACTTGTATCTTGTGAATAAAGTAGATGTTGAATGCAGATTTACTAAGTTGTGATAAACACAGCTTTACACAAAACAATCTTAGATTCAGATGTCTAACAATGCTTTCAGATTACAAATCTCACAAACAGAATTTAAAAACCTCTCAGCTTTGTATAAACAAGGGCTAAACCATAACTGATGCACTTTTGCAAGAGAAAAAAACTTCTGGCTTGACCAAAATCCAGTTCAACACCATCCTATACAGCATAATGTCCAAAACCAGATGAACTCTAAAGTCAATATTCAACTGGAACTTGTTTCTACTTGTAAACCCTGATGAGGCTGCTTTTATGAGGAAGATGTCCACAAAAATAATCCATAAACCTGGTAAAACTCTTCATACATAGCTGAGTGAAGCTGCTCACATCTTTTTCTGCTCCTGAGCATTCCACAGTCATTTCCAGCTAGTGGCCAACATAAGTGGAACCTCAGGGTTACATTAAAGATTTCTTATGAGCAGGGTTGCAAGTTTGTGGTAATTTTAAGTCTTTTGAAATCAAAAAACGATTTTTTCGCCCACATTTGATCTCTTCTATTTCCCACTGAAATTACTGTACACTGTCCTTTATTAAGGAAATACCAGGACCCAGCTGTGCAAAGACTGGATTTTATGAACAAAGGTACAAGAGTCCATCATAAAAAAGAACACATTCCTGTAGAGGTGGTAATTTAGGGCTTGCAAAGCTTCACTCCTAGAAATGCAAACTGTATACTCACTTTGGATGCCTGATGTCTGGAAGGGAACGATTCAGAGAAATTTTATCACTCACAAAGATATTAAAGCCATTTTCCCTGTATGCCTGGTCCACTCGCTCTGCATCAGTCATTGGGTAAGGTTTTCCCTGTTCTCCATTTCCTGTGGATAGACAGAAAGTAAATACAGATCATTGCTGCTAATTAGTGCTTAACGGGCCAGAAACCAATCCATACAGCAGAAAAAAGAGCATCTTAAGAGTTCTTTGAACATTACTTTATGAGTTTTGTGCTCTGTGTCATTTAGCACCAGGTCAACCATGTCAATTTAACAATTTTATCTGATAAGCAGTTTTGCTAGAAACCACTCAGCTGTGCAAATCCAAGGTAAAAATCTTCCTCCTAACACCAGAAACAGATGAAGGGGTTTTGGCAACGCTGTGGAAGATCCCCAGAATGCCTTTTGTTTCACAGTGGGAAGAATCCATGTGGTTTGAGTATCTCAGCACTGTTGGAATTCTCAGCACAGATGGATTTATGCTCTTGCACGGAGGGGCAGAGCCCTTGCAAACACATCAGTGTAAAGCTGTGACATTGAAAATGGGCCTTATTTGTAATGCAAGACAAACCCCAGAATTATGGAATGGACTTGCATGACTGTTACAGTCCAGAACATTTTCCTTATTCTTCCTTTCTGGATTTCCCCTTTTTTTGGGAGAGGTACATGCACACTTTTTTGAGGGAGGGGAGTAAGTTTTTTTAAAAATCAATTCTCCACCTGTCGTAAAACCACCAAGATTTAAGTGATACATTCACACCTCAAAACAGTTATTGTGGAGTCGAGGAAAAAGGAATTTAACTGGGATTAACACAGTTAAAAGATTAACAGATGAATTGGCTTTAATGCTGCATCATGTCAAGAACATCACCTTGACCCTAAAGTTGAACATGTTGTTCTACACTCAGCCTACCAAATAAAATCGAAGTTACAATCTGTATTAAAACATTTTTATAGCAATCTTACATACCTACACGCTCTGAGTCCCTCCTTATGGCTTCTTTGTTGTGCCAGTCCTTTTTCCTTTGTCCATCAGCAAAGTAAGGGTCTTTTTTTTGCCTCACATATGGCGCCTTTTAAACAAAAAATTGGATATATAATAAATACACAACAAATGAAACCTTTCCACAGCAGCCTCCCCTTCCTGTAAGAGGAAATTAAACATCTCCCTTAAGGTAAGATCATCACAGGCAAGTGGCTTTTAGCCTGAAAGCGGTGAAGGGAAGAAGTGAGTTTTGCTTGTCTCAGAACTTTATCTGTCTGTTAAGTGATATTTTTCCAGGCACCATCACATATGCAGAACATTGTTTCTTAATCAGAGAATCTATTAAAAACTCCCATTTTCATTTTGAAAACCTCCAATACATCTTACAGCCTTTTTGTTAATTAAATAGGATGTATTGGGAGACCTACTGCAGGATCATTATTAATGAGACACTTCCACACCTGAATAAAATCAAAATAAGATTTAAAAGGTCATTTATTAAGACTCTTGCTGCTGAACCCAATTAGAGATTCTATTTCATTATGTTGTTACTGAAATTCAAGCCATGGGTGCTTTGAAAACAAGGCAGCAAATGAAGATCCCCAGAAATCCAATGTCTCCAGCTCACCTCTAACTGCTCAGGATGGAGACTCACATTTGCTGAAGAGGAGTCATGAGAGGCACTGCAAAAGCCTGCTATTGATTCACATCATGCAGGGGAAGGCAAGTGCAGCCCCAGAGCAGCTGAGCTGAAAAACCACACACTCCTGTCATGGAAGGGCTCACCTGAACTCACCAAACATAAATATCAAACTAATTTGCTTAACCTGCCTTGTGGTTCTCCAGCTGTTCCATTAAACACCACTGTTCTCCTGCAAATTCCTGCCTGGTGATAATGCCACCCCTTCTAATCATTCCCACTAAATAACCCACACCAGAGCACATTGCCATGCTGTGAAATTTTTGCCTCTGTTTTACAAGAGCAATTCTTTGCCAGGCCAGCTCACTGACCAGAATCCTCCTCTGCCAGGAAAAGTCCTGGAAAGCTCTCCCAGACCAGAGCACCTCCTTGCCAGGAGAGTTTTGCCAACTTTCTGAGCACTAGCCTCCTGCACAAGGATCATAATGGGCACAGGAACAACTGGCAGGTCTGAAATTTTTATATTTTAGGTCTCTTTTGTCTCTTGTTTATCGTGTTCTGGACTGAAAGCACACACCAGGAGAATCACTGACAATGCCACTGTCCCTCCTGCCATTTGCTAGGATTAAACATGTGAAAATCCCTTGAAAGCAGTTACTGTGGAAACCCCACCCAGCCCTGCAGAGGAGAGCATGGCCAGAGTGTCCAGGGACTGGATGCAGAAGGAAGAACACACAGTGCAACCCTGAACTTCACAACACCCACTGCATCCCAAATCAAACCCAGACAAAGTGAGCAGGGAATGGAGGCAACGTGGAGAAAAACAGAAAACTCAGACCCACCAGCAAACAGCAAAATCCAACCTGACAGAGCATTGCTAAGGGGGCTTAAATCTCATCTCTTTCTGAGACTTGGGTAACTTAAAATTAGAATTGCAGAGGCACCTCCCTTCCCTCTGAAAACATCCCCTGTCCGCTGCTGCAGGCACCCATGGGGACTGCTCTCTGTGCTGGTTTTGGCAAGGGTAGAGTTAATTTTCTCCACAGGAGCCGCTATGGGGCTGTGACTTGGCTTTGTGCTGGAAAGTGTTGATAAAACAGGGATGTTTTTGTAGCTGCTGAGCAGGGTCTAGCCAGAGTCAAGGCTTTTTTGCTTTGTCCTCAGAGAGGAAGGTGGCAGTGCCTGGGAGGGGACACAGGCAGGACAGCTGTGCCCAGGGACATCCCAACCATGTGGCGTCACACTCAGTACATAAAGCTGGGGGAAGGAGGAGGAAGCAGGGTTTTTGGAGTGATGACATTTACCTTCCCTGCTTTCCTGGGGAAGTCTGAACACCTGCCTGCCCTTGGTAAGGAATGGAATCTCTGGTTTGTTTTGCTTTGTGGGGTTTTTGCTTTACTTTTTAAACTCTTTCTCTCAACCCAGGAGTTTTCTCACTTCTAACTCTGCCAGTTCTCACCCGCACCCCACGGCGGGGGTGAGCTGCCAGCTGGGACACAACCAGGACATATTCCTTCTGAAACACACTGAAATGCACATGGGATGGGTCTGGAGCTGTCCTCCACAACAGCTCCCAGGAGAGAAGCTGGAAATACACCCCAAAGGATTGACACCAACATCTCCAGAGCCCTCTGAGGGAGGCCACAGCACTGGGCTGGGTCAGGAGGGGCATCTCTCGCCCTCACACAGCTGTCCCAGCACAGCAGCAGCCTAAAAGCCATTAAAAAGCACTCACAGCCATCCCTGCTCAGTGTGTGCAGCCCCAGGCTCTGGGCTGGACTGGTCCTTGTGTTTGTGTGCTCAGTGTAGGATAATGTGTACAGGGAAGTAAATTTTCTGCACAGCTTCAAGCCATTCTTCAGAGGGGTCAGCAATGTGCATGTAAACATCCTCAGAGCAAGCAACAACCTAATGCAAGCAATTTAAACCCTGAGATAGAAGGAAAGCAGGCAGCAGCACACCATCCTCCAGGGCTGTGAAAATAAAGCAAAACAAAAACAGGGAAAAAAATAAAATCAGAGACTGCCACTGCATTACCCACTGCACCAACCAGACACATAGACAGTAGAAAGTCAAGCACATAGATGTATTTCTCTCAGTCCCAGATAAATTTACACACAAAAGCATCTGTGAGCTGGGTTAAGCTAACCCTGTCAGGGCCACACATGTCAGTAATTTGTAAACTTTAAATTAAGCAAGAGGGAAAACCATGAAGCACAAGCATCAGTTATTCAGACCTCTCTGAACTGCAGTGTGGGACTTCAGAGGGGCACAGAGTGAGAGTTATTGATCCTGGAGTGCTGGGAACAGGCTCTGTACTGCTCTCAGTCTGGAGACTTACAAGGATCAACACTTCTTCATGCTGGCACTGACAGAATGAAATGAGGACTGTGCAGGGTGAGCCATTACCAGCTCCTCTGCCCCGTACAGCTCACACCAAACTGTCCTATTCACACAGGACAAGCACAACCTGAACCTCTGCTGGATGTACACAAACCTCCAAGTGGCTTTTAGAATCCTGAAGGGCAGACACCCCAGTTCCAGGTCACGGCAGACAGGCTGCATTCTGCAGCTTTTTTTGGTCTTTGGCAGAGAAGTTACAGTAGTTCATCCAGCATTGGAGTCCTCCATTACATTTAATTCAGCCTGGGTAAATGTTAAGAGGTTAGAATATTTCTTACTGTATCCCTTGCAAGCAAACACACAGTGCTTACACTGGTTTTGCAGGTCGCTGTTAAAACACCATAACTGAAAAGTCTGCTGGGAGTCACTGACAAGTTCTGTCAACAGTGTCTAAACATTAATTTTGAAGTGACTTTCAGTGCTAGAAAAGGAACATCAGTGTCTTTGGCTTGGTGACCTTGCCAGCCCTCACCATCCACACAGCCCTGGAGGGAAGGTGCAGCTGCAGGAGCCAGATCAGTGTCGTATTTCTGATCAAAAACCCCACTTTCAACACCAACTTAATTTCAGCAGACCACCAAAACCAGTCAGTGTGAACTATAAAACATTTGCCTTCCCCCTCCCTGACTGCAGTTATCTGATGCCATCACTGTCAGCAGAGCTGTGTGTAAGGCTGCAGGCACGCTGCCACCACGGGCAGAGGGTGTGCACATATGTCCTCAAAGTCCCTCTCCCTGGGAAAATGGGCAGGTTGCTGACATTGATGCGATTCTGGAAGCTCTTTTCCTTCTTTCTTGCTTTCTCCCCCCACCCCTCGCTTTGTAAAAGACGTCTGAGGCTCTAGAAATCCAGACACAGCATACAGAGACCAGAATGTTGCTTTTTTTAATGGTTTCCTTCAGGGATGCTGCATGGGATTTGACTCAATTATGCAAATTACATAACTTGATGATACTCCTTCAACAAATGCTCTAGACTGTGATCTCAGAGCAATCTGCAAAACATAGCAAGTTTCCTAGGACTGATTTTTTCTTTAACTCTTAAACAAGCATCTCATTTGTGGGGAGTTATGTCATATGTGTAATGCTGTATTTCATCTCAATTTCCATTCTCATCCTAATTTCTCATTAGCTCTAACTGCATAGCAGGAGGTAGAACATTTTTGTCCAAACCCTCCACCACATCCCCCCTTCTGTGCATTTTATCTATGGAATGCAGTGACCATTGTTTGAACATTGGAGCTGTCAGTTCTGCATGGTTAGGGTAAATGCACATTATGGATGTGGATTTCTATCCCTATAAAAGAGGTCAGCAATTTTCACTTCTGCTCTGTGTTAGCTTCCCATTTTGCAAAAATATTGCTGTATTTTTTTAAATGGTCAATTGTAAACAACACGTAAAAATCAGATTTTAAAGTGTGAAGGTTTCATTATGATCATCTACTCAGGCTATATAAGTGTACCACTGAATTCCATCCAGTAACTCCTCCAACAAGCCCATAAGTTCTATTTCAGCTCAAGCACATTTTCTTTCCCTTAAGAACTGAAAGTTGTTTACCACTAAGGAGTGATTACTTCTCCAGCAATATCTAAACCGCTCTCCTGCCTGTTTCCAGCCTTCATTTTTTAAAAACTGAAAATGAACTAAAGTAGAAAGGCATATTAAGCAATACATTGCAAATGGATTTAGACAGATTGCTGTAAATAAGCCCCTTCTGTTGTCTACCACACTGTTACTTAACATGCCGCCAAAGCAATTGATCAGCGTTCAAACGCCAAATGCACAAAAACAGAATTTTAATTTTTTGTTTAATCACTATTTAGTGCGCCTGGCTGCAGCCAAAATAAAAAAAAAAGGGAAGCACAGATCGAGATATAAGCCAAGAGTTTTCTGCACATGAGGAAAAAAGATTTGCATAAGCATTTATGTTAACCATAATGCTTCAATGTACTGATCTCAAACCACTCCAAACATTTGTTTTGCTGATTTATTATTTTCTTTCAAACCAAGGAGCTGTAATCAGACCCATGATTTTTGGAGACAGTGTCAAACAGGGCATCTGCTTCACTCCAGATCTCTTCACTTATCCCAGCACCTCAGCAAGTCTGTCTTGCACTTGTATCCTACAAGAAGATGTTGAAGATGCCAAAATAATTCAAGAAAAACAACAGGGAAAGGGAAAGCAGCAAATAAGAACCATTCCTCTATTTATTAAAGGAATTTGCAACCTGAAGTGAACTCTGTGGAACACTCAAGAGCACACACCTGGGAACAACCCAGTTGTCACATTCTGTGACATGGCAAAGCAGAAAGAGAAAACATCCATAGGCAGATTCTTTCCAGTCTTCCAAAACCTGCAGGACCTGAGGTGTTTCAGGAAGCAAAATGTGAGGGAAGCCAGATCTAGGAGAAAACAGGAGGAATCCTCCCTCTCACTGCAGCAAACTCAGGTTTTAATGATCATGGGGCCATCCATGCCAAATGTAAGTAACCCTTTCATAAATAAATAGATAGCAAGTGTTATTGCACCATGAAGAAATTAAATTCTCTTTTTGGTTTGTCAGAGCTCTATCAGCAAGTGGTGAACAACAAACTGGTACAGCACTCACGCAGCACAAACAGACTCCATCCTTTTCACTGGCAGGAAAACAGCTGAGACTTTCAGATGAGCTAATGAAAAATAAAAATATCACCAACATCAGCTGGAGGCTGCTCCTGGGTCAGGAAGCTGAGCATAACCTCAGTCAATCAAAGCTCCTCATTTACTGGAACAGGAGGCAGCACACTACTGGAAAAAAAGGCTGCTAAAAGCCTGTTGTGTGATCTACCCAAGTGTTTTCAAAAGGTTAATTTTTGAAGCTATTTCAGTCCATAAAAAATTTAAAAGGTACATTAACATAATTCATACCTCCAACATTTCAGGAACTATTATAAGGCAACGCAGGACTAAATGGTATCCCATCATGCAGAATTTTTAAATGCTTTCAAAGACAAAAAAGCCAAGTTCATCTTCACAGCTTGTTGGGACTCACATCCAAGCAATAGGTTTGAACCAGACCTGAATTTTTCCTCCAGAATGCTATACCTTGGCCATTATTTTCTTTCCCAGCTGTAACACCAGTTAAAAACTGAAATTCAGATTTTTGCTTTGTTTTTGAGGAGGCCAAGCGTTGGAGCACAGAAATATCCTGATTCCTTCAGCAGTAGAGCCCCAGATAATTGTGGGCACTCCTGGATCAGTCCTTATCCTGTGTCAGAGAATGAAACCACAGCTGGACCAGAACCAGCTGAGGGGGCACAGGTTCTGCCTTTTGTGCAGAACACCCAGGGACATTTGGGAGCTGTAGAGTTAATAAAGAATATGCTCCTTGCAGAACACCAGCTACTCAGTGGATGGGACAGCCTGCTGCTTTCAGCTGACTCTGCTTTTTAATGCAGCAAGGTTTGTGGATCAAGTGCTAGAAGAGTACTTGTTTGAAATGAAACTCCCCCCCTCCCTTTAAATTCCTTTGGTTAACAAGTTTTATTCAACATCAACTGCTGAAAATCCCTTAGCACAAAAAAAAATTCATCTTGTAAAAAGTCCTGGATCATCAGTGGATTAAAGTCTGCAGACATCAGCTGAGGACAGTGATATGACATCCAGCTTAGTCATCCATCTCTGCCAAACACCTCACACTTTGTTCTTTGCTTACCTTTAGATATAATATTATAGTTTTGTGATGTCTGCTGTTCTGAACCTACTGTTTGACTAATTCAGCCCAGGCCTGCAGAGGCACAGCCCCTTCCAAGGTCAGCACAGAGCACCAAGCAGCATTCTCCTCCCTGAATTTAAGCACATCTTGTGATAGCACAGCAGTTTCAGTCTCAGGCTTTCCTTTCAGCTGTTAAAACCCCAGCTGGCCTAGTTTTAGAATTCATTTGCCCACAAGAGCTTTCTCATCTTTTCGGCTCACTAAAACGTTTACAGCCCTCTCCATCTCCAGAACTGCTCCACCTCCCACACTGAGCCTCAGGAATCTGCTGAACACCCTGGAAAAAGCTCCTGCAGGCATTTAGCTGGGGTAAACCACCTTGTCTTCCCGTCAAGCAATAGGAACATTGCTTTGACCTTGCTCTAAGATACAGCAACACCCTATAAAATTCCTAAAGAATATCTCATATCCTGGCTACCCTCTGGCTGATGGAGACAATCCCCTCCTCACCTTGCCTGAGGTGCAACAGCAGGAGGAGCTCTGACAATAAACACACAAAATGAGGATGCAGACAGAAGTAATCTCTCAACTACCATTCCAAGTAAGATTAGACTGCCCACCCCTCCCACCTTCCCTTTCTGCTGGAAACATAAAACTAGATGAGCTCTCCCAAGGAACCAGGGCACATTTATTGTTTTATCACACATCCAGGAGCTGGTTTTGGACTGAACTCCTGGCAGAAGCCACGGGCATGAAATCCAGAGAGATGCCCTTTGTTTTGCACAGAACCTAGTGCTAGCTGAAGCTGTCTAAAATACAGCCTTGCGCATAGAAGGAGGGAGCAAGCTGGTTTTGACCATCTGAAGCAGAACCTGGCATGTGTCTGCAGATACCCACACTCCATTTAACTCAGCTGAACAGCCCACAAGGTGCAGTGCCTTCCTACAAAGGCAAAATTTGGAGCACTGTTTCTGAAATCTGACTTTCCAGTAAGACTTACAGATTATGCTGCATATGCAAAAAATAGGTGAATAATCTGTATTAAGATTTAATAAAAATGCAGGACACAAAACCTATTAATTCCATCATTCTGGTGAATTCCCTGTACTCGAGCTATAAACTTCAGATCAGATTATAGGAATGTTAAGCCAATCAAGGACTGCTCAGATGAAAACTTCCAAATATGTTATACACAAGCATAGAAGCAAACCTTGTATAATATTAGCAGAAATCTCATTAAAAATACATCAGAATGAGCATCCTGAATAGCCTCAAGACAGAAATACTACACAGGGGTGAAATTCCCAGTACTCAACCAACACAAGATGACAACTCAGGTGGTGCTGCACATAGGTGGACCTGGCAAACCTGTGGCTGCAAATTTGACCTGTTCAGCTTACAGGGAAAAATGTACAGCATTTATTACTATTTGAATGATAAAACATGGTAATTTGTGCCTTTCATTCAATGGAATCCACCCGATTGGGTCCTTGAGAAACCCTGGTATAAGTCCTGGTATAAACTGGCATAATGAGTATGAAAAAAGAAATCAAATTATAAAAAAAAATAAGGCTGCTAATGCTCCAATAATCACTGAAGCAAGGACAGGAAAAAAATCTAGCTGCTAGACATGCAAAAGAAGAATGCTAAGTGCTTTCCACAGAGACAGACATTTCAAGAGAAAGACACTTAATTTTGGGGACTTACCAATGTGCAAAGTATACTACCAGGACACTCTGCACTTTGTGATAAAGGCACAAGTGAGACTGCACTAGAACATGTTTTCTGAGGTAAGATGAGCGAGGCAGTTTGAAAGCTTGCCAACAGTTATAGTTCATAATAGTAAACAGAAATGCTCAGGATTTTGCCCAAAAAAGCAGGCAGAGCACCATAAGGCATCCATAAGCCTGAGAGAGCTGCTGCAGTCTGCAACAGCTGACAGTGTAGATCAGATATTTACCTTTCCTCATGGAAACTGGGCTGCTGCCAAACTTACACAAACAAAATTCAAGGGCACGTTATGGAAGGTTTGATGCCTAGTGAGGGGCAAAGATTTGTCAGCAAGCACAGTACACTGGCTTCAGAAAGGTTAATGCTCTTCTGAAATCTCCAAAAAGGTAAAAAAAGACCCAATGTTCAGTGCTATGGAAAAATATATTCAATCCATACAAAACCTACGTGACAGATATGACTCAAAACTGGAGTAAGAACTGTAGCTGCCACTTTGTTATGTGCCAGGTACTGAGAATGTGTTTTATGTCAGTACAGTGCTTCCCACAGCAAGTTGCATATCATGCTTAGAAACTGTTTCTCCTCTGAATTTTGAAAGCTATTCAGGGAAAAAAAAAAATCTGTATTTTAGGGGTTTTTCCTTGAGCCTTGATCCATCATTAGGAGTTACACAAAAAATTAATGAAGTATCTATAGCCAGATATTTGAGAGGAGACACAATCTGACTGTCATCTGTGGAAGACCCAAAACCAGAGGATGTCAGAACACCTATGAACATCATCCACCAACACAGGAATGATCCCCAGACCTGCTCAGCCAGCTCACCTTGCTCAGCAGAGCATGACTGCAGCTTAACCCTAAACTGTCCCTGGAAATGCAGACAGGTGCACAATAAATACTCAGCCAAAAGGATTTTAGGGAGAACTTGAGCCATCAAGAGGCCTACAGATATTTTAGGAGTGCACTCTTCCCCCATGTATCTCCTGCTACCAGGAACAATTAATCTTCCTACATAACACTTACACACATCTTGAACCAAACAGTTCCACTAACTCCAATAAAGTAAAAAGAACCACAAGCATTTTTCTGTTTGATTTTCCACACTCTTCAGGCAGTACCTTCAGTGCTGACACTGCTCACTTGCCTTGCAGACATGGGGAAATCAACAACCACTTTGACAGCTTTAGTTTAGGGAAAAAAACCTCATTGTTTTCAATAAACTTTTACTATTACTTCAGGTGGTGCTCCAAAACAGGTTTGCTGCCTGATTCCCACCAACAGCATCACCCTCAGCACAGCTTTTTCTTAGCAGCAATGCAGAAAAACCACGATTTTCTGGCTTTCATCAAACAGAATACTCCTATTTCCCTTTTAGCTGTTTAAAGATTTTGAATGAATTCCTTACCACCTTCCTGGCAAACTTGATGCTTCTTGACAGTGCTATGTTAAATGTTAAACTGAAAACATCAGCACTGAAAAGAAACATTTAACAGGGCTCTTCTTCCCAAGGAGTTATTTAACTGTTGCTCACCTAGCAAATGCACAAATTCCCAAATTCTCAAAGATCAGAGTGCACAAAAATCCCAAATTCAGTCATCAACCTCTTCTAGGAGACCAGGCCACTACTGATGGGTGGCAAAAATGACAGAGAACACACATATCACACAACTATGGACTAAAAAACCCACCAGGAACCACTCGGGGAAGGTTATCCCACGGACAAGTGCTGAGCACCTTAAAAATAAATTGCATTTCCAATGATGTTCAGAGGGCTGTCAGCAGTTAAAAGCTGAGTGCCAAGCACAGCACCCAGCGAGGGAGAGCGTCTGGCACCCCTTCCCCAGGGAGAGCTGGCAGAGCTCCCTGCAGCACTCCTGGGCACCCTGTGTGCATCATCTCCTCACACTTCCCAAGTCTCAGCTTCCTTTCCCAAGCAAGCTGCTCACGAGGCTTCACTCCAGCCCTTTTTTCAAACACTGCATGGAATTGGGAATATCACACATCTTCATGCCACCCCAGGGCTAAACTGTCCATGCCTGCACGCTGGGGTCAGGTGAGGCTGAACCAAGGCCAGGAAAGGTTCATGTCCCTTCTAGAGATGCCCTCAGTAGTGACCACTGAGCCTGTAATAGGGGAAATAAGTGGCTGGAAAAACAAATTAATTGGGTGTGGGAAGAAGCTGGTTGGCAGTGTTAGGCTGCCTGTGGAAGGCAGATAGTATTTGCAGTAACTGAAAGACGCTGAACACTCCTGGGGAATTGAGGAAGAGCAGGGCTGGGGATGCAGACACCAAAACATTGTATGTGTCTAAAAGGTGACAAATCACTTTTGGATGTCATCTTAAAAGTGACAAACTGCTGCTAAGTGTCAGGATTAAAAGGGAAGAAACAAGCAGACCAGGCAGGCAGCAGAGAAAAGAGAGATGTCACTCAGTGATGTAAAACTGAGCATGCTGAGTCTTGTTATTGTTAATATCCAGATTGGAATTCACTCAAATCTAATCAAAACTTACACATTCTGATGCAAACATTCAGGTCATGTGTCAAAATAATCTTTGCCAGAATCTTTCCAGACCCTGTGAAATTATCTATCGATTTCAATCCTGGAATGGAGAACAGGCTTGTTAAATCTGCTGATGTCGCTAAGTGGAGAATGGAATTAAAATTCAAAAGCAGCCCTGGCCACAGAAAAAAGCATCAAAAATTTAGGATACAATTCAAAGGGTAAAGAAGACATTAGCTGCACAAATGTGAGACTTCAATGATTTTTTATGCAGCTGTTCAGCAGCTGTTCTATCATCATGACTGTATGGAACTCTGTCCTGCTGTTTGAAAAAAGCTAATTTCATCTTGAGATATTTACAAAAACACCACACGCAGGAAAATGCAAAATAACGGATGCTGATGAGGGCAGAGATGACTGGGCAGAAAAGGAAAGGCATGCATTACAAACAGCCCTCACACTTTTCCACACTGCTGCAAAGAAGAAAAGGCCAAGCCATGAAATCAGAAGTACCACGCATGGAATTATGGAAGAGGCTTTTCAACTACATGAGAAATTAATATATTCCATCCTGGGCCAAGAGGTAATTAGACTTTGAGGAGTTTCATTTCACCACAAGGATCTTAAGGGAGGTCTTTCCCTTGAGAATACACTGAATTCCTGAAATTTTACATGTCCACTTCCTGGATAGAGTTATAGCAGCCAAACATCCTCATGAGCATCCCTTAGGCATCACATTAAAATATACCACAATATTTTCTATTTTCCTAGATCTATTCTAGCTCCTATAGCACAGCAGAACTAAATTCCAAAGAAGCTGAATTATTTAGAGCATTTACTGTCCTTCAGGGTCATTACAAGAGCATAGAAGTTAGCCCTATGATAAAATATAAATTCTCTTCTCTACGGCATAGTCTGACCTCACTATAATGAAGCTCCATGGGACTGAGAAAAATTGCTGTACAGCAGGACATTCTCTGAAATACAGTTTTTGTAGCTTCTCATACCAGAATAAAGAAGCACCCAATTTGACTAGAATTTGTTATATCTGGTATTGAAAGAATACTGCTTAAACATCGACAAAAAGGGGAAAAAAATCAATAAGGAAATAAAACGCATGGTTATACATGAGATGCAGCAGAGAATGACAGCTACAAACCCCTCAGATTTGCTTAGGTGTTTGTTCTACCAAGTCTCATTAAACAGGAAAAAAGAATTAAGTTCCCACTGCTGGGACTGTTTCAGAGAGGGCAGGCTATTAGCAGGTCGTGTTACAGAGTGCCTGACTAATTCATTGTGTGTTCATCTCTCTGGAGTCCTCTGAAAATTTATGGTGTAACACCTCATGGCAAAAACAGCCCTGGCAAAACAGTGCTGGCTGCTCAGCTCACACAGGGAGCTCCACTTCAGCTCTTTGGAGGAATTCTGAAGGTGAATCTCTGTTCAGCCTTGTACAGAGCAGCATAAACTATTTTAAAGCCTCCTTTTAATGGGGACAGGGAGTGAGAACACAACTTGTATCCTGGATTTTGTGTGTTCCCTGGACTCAAGGACAGTTGTTCTGGGAGTATTCAGGCAATGCTCAGATGTTCCTTTTAAGAGCCACATTCATTGGCTTTCAGCACAGGATAACTCTGTGAAAGGGGTTATGGTTAATGCTGTTCTGCACAATGTGAATGAAGGAAGAAGGGCCACTGCCCTCTGGAGAATGATGTCCTACAGAAAAGCAATGGGAAGATCATGGGTGTAACACACAGCATTTTAAAGAGGTTTTCAGAACAGCCTTTGTGACACTGACAATTTTTTCCCTCCCTGAAGCAGCGCAGATGTTTTGAAAATGGAGCACTCCGAGCCTTAAGCATTTCCAACTGTGGTGGGCAGGGAGGAGAGGCTCCCCCTGCTCTGACGTTTGTCTGCACTCACAGTTCACATCAGCCAGACTTCCTCAATCCTGTGACGTGGTGAACTGCAATCAAACAGAACTGCTTTAACAAAAACTTATCTCCTTCAAGCTCTGTGCTTTTTAAATGCTCTGCCAGACTTGCACATCTGTTGAGTGAGGAAGTGACCTTGGAGGAGAGTAAGGAGGCTGAAGAAGCTGCTGGGAACAGAGAGATGCAATTACTGATGATGAACTGGTCTTATTACCATAGAAGACTGAAGTTCAAGTCTTGATCTGTGTCATAAGTGAAGAATCAATCTGGTTAATTTTGCCAATAGCCATTCTTCGGAAACCATTTTTCATTACTGCCCAAGAAAGAGCTCTGACCTGAGGAGTGAGAGCATTAACCAGAGCATTTTGGGGCAGCCAACACTGCCTGAGAGCTGCTGCCCTTCAGACCCATCTCCTGACCACAGAAAGCTTTCACAGAGATCCCTTTTGCTTGTGACAACAGCCTGTTTCACACACACTTCATGCAGAGAATCTTAAAAACCCTGCCAATGCTGGAATACTATTAAATATTAATTTGAGACTGAGATAATGGGCATGGGCTTCCTTCCTCTCTTCCTGCAAGTCAAAAAATAGTTTTCCATTCAAGAATGATTTGGAAGAACCTACACTACATATACACATGTAGCAACACAGCCTATCACAAGTTTTTATCAAGAGTGACAAGCTCATGGCACGAACATTATAACGTCTTAAAATCTTTCAGCACAAAAAAACCAGCTAAAAAGTCCTGGATGACTTTGCTCAGGAGATGGACACTGTGTGTGCTCCAGCTGACCTTACTAATGATCATTCAAGCTTCAAATCTCCTACTAAAGACTCTGTTGTAAGCAATTATTTGCTTCTGTGCAAAAAAGTTCATTTCATGCTCTGTAAACACATCTCCTTGTGAAAGACCAGCCTGCCCATAAAGATTGCTTCTGACAGCCTGCTGACCATCTCCTGCAGCAAGTGCCTGGAGCATCTTTTGGAGGCAGGAACATCTGTTCTCCCCTCCCAGAGAAGAGAACATGTTTACAGGTGAGCCATGTACAATGACCTTGACAAAAGGCAGCTGGAGAGTGTTGGCACCTAAGTGAGACAGAGTAACTTGACACTCTAAAATTAAAGACAGAAGCAACTGCTTTCAAGTAGCTGTAATAATTTGTCATAGCATTTAATCAACTAACCTCTTGTGGAAAACATCCCCTCTGCAGTGCTGCTCTCAGGGTAAGGATGCATGGATGACACAGGCTGTGGTAAGAAAGATGGCTTTTTAAATAAAGGTGGAACTGCAACAGGATGGGTGCTCATCAAGCTTCGGGGGGAAAAAAAGCACCACACTGGTTACCAAAACTAGCAGTAATCAGCAGACAGATTATCTAGCCCAAACCACAGGCAGCCACACCTAATCCTGTGAGCAGTCTCTCCCCCATGAGATCATGAAATCTGATGCTATATGGCAAGTGTGTTTTGCCCAAGAACATTAGTCTGAATCCCAAATCCATTATTTACAGTGCCAGTTTTGGGTGTCAGCACATGCAAAACTGCTGGGAGACAAGCTACATATTTTAAGATAATATTAAAAAAAAAAAGAAAAGCAACTGCCTTCCCAAAACACAAGCTAAATGTTAAATGTTAGATGTGGAAGTTGCCACTTTTCCTAGAAAGGCAAGAGAATCATAAATATGCCAGACATTTAATGCATGGAAACAAGTAAACTTTGAATAATTTTATGCTATTAAGAGATGCATATTGAATATGGACCCAGATCACTTCATAATTCATATCTAACACATACTAAAAGTCAGCCTTGGCATTTCACAGGAAGATGCCAAGCAGAGTGGTCTTTCAGATGCATCTAAATTCACTTCAGCACGCAGACAGAGCAAGGAAACACTTTTATCCCCCCTCAGTATCCACCTCAGAGAGAAGTGCCACTTCTCTCTCAGTACTTCTTCACAGTTGACTTCAACCAGACCTACTTTCCAATGCCTCATGTCACAAAACACTCCAGAGGCCACACATAAAGTGAACTAGTCTTTTTTTATTTCTAAGAACAGCTTCTGAAACTTGAAGTAAGCAAAGAGACTTCAAGATTTAAGCATCCACATGATGCTCCCAGATTAGGAAATATTTATGCATTTCCATAAATTTACCACTGTGCAAAGAGGCAAGAGAAGTTCACCATCCCAAAAAGCCTAAGCTGGAGCAGTTGACTATTATGAATTATAAAAGCAAAAAGCTCAGATAAATGTCTGTGTTTCAGTAATCCCATTTAGGACAGCTGCTCAGAAGAGCCTATATAGGACTGGATTTTCACAAATTACATTAAAAGGAGGGAGGACCATAACACTTACTGTAATGATGAGATGTCAGTCTTGCCAAAAAGTAAAAAGAAAGATTCTCAGTACATGCAATTCAGTGGAATTAGTGTCCAATTTGCATAACAAAACAAAAATCAAGGCTGCTCTGTACTTTCAAGTAAAGCTAATCTTAGATTGATAAATCCTGACACTTTTGTCCATGGTCTGAAGTAAATCCTTGCAAATTCCTTGAAGGGGTGAGACCAACAATCTTTTTACTCTACACAGCTGAGCAAAACCAGTTGGCTGAATTACACTGCTGTACTACACTCATCATCTTCGGAAGCAGAGCTCTGTTTAGAGGCTTTTTTCTCGTCTCAAATCCAGTTTCTCTCATCGATCTGGTTGCAGTAAGTCCCTATCCAGGGCTGTACCAGCACAGTGGAGGGAAAAGTAAACTGGCAGATGGGGGCAAGATCACCAAATTGCCTCTGTTACTGAGACAACCCCTGTCACAGTCCTCCTTAACAGGCCCTGGTTACTGCATCCTTATTTTTCAGGCAGCAGAGCACATTCAGGCAATTAATTTACTATTCTTCCTGCCATTTCTACCACTCCAAAAATCAAACTCTTTCAGACTTCCTCATATAGGAACACGTGTCAATCTCAACCTCCCCCTAACTTTTAGGCTTATCAAATCAAAGGGGTTAAAAACCCTTTGAAGCAGAAAGTTGCTTCTGTCAAAAGAGAAGGGAAACCTCGGTGCCAGCCTTAAAGGAATCAATAAATAATTATTAGTAGGTGAGAAATTCCACACATTTTTGTCTGCTTAGTACACCTATTTTAACATCTCCAAACAGTTGAATCTAATTAGTTGCTGCAATTTAAGGCACCTTCCCTAGATGAAACTTTAAACAGGCACTTGCTTCAGTTTCTAGAACTGCAGCAAGCCTGTGTTAACATTTTTAATCTCAGTGACAGTCAAAGAAGAGCCCGATTAAACAACAACTCCACAGTAACACTGTTCTATTTAATCTTCTTTGCAAGCTTCAGAAGGACCTTTGCATAAAAAAATAAAAACAAAAAACAAACACCAAAAAAACCAAAACTAACCCAATGCTCATGTAGTTATAAAAGCTTTCATCACTTAATCCGCTATCCTCTGTACGAACTCTCCTGGAACCCTTTCTGCAGCAGCTCTCACTGCAGAAGTTGAACACTTCCTCCAAGAGGGGGAAAGTCTGAAGAAACTACAGTACATGATGAGCGACATGGGAAAATCAAATACTTTAACCTCCAAAATTCCTTTAAATGCATTTTTTTAAAAAGCAGCAGTTGTTTCGAACAAGCCAAGATATTCCACTTAGACCACAGAGATGAGAAACCACCCCAAATTCCTTCAAGTTAAATGGAAGCCAACCTTCTGCTAGATTCCATCAAAGGTAGGATCATTTTCTTTTCCTTAAGAAGATGCAAGCCGAAGTTCATAGCTTCTACGGATTTCAGAGTATTCAGATCAATCTTCTAAGAGCTCTACAAAAATAGTGTATGCTTTTGACTGATGTTTCAGAAAATGAACTGTGGCTTATCTTTTAATCTGGAATGTGAGGGATTCAGGCTCCATACACAGTAGAGAAAAAGGACCTCTGAGCATAATTAAGTTGAGACAGCGGCAGCTGAGGGGCACGTATCATCTTTGAGATTTTTTTTCTGATGGAGTTGTGGCATGACACCAGAGCAAGCCCAAGAGATGGTGAAAATATCCAGGGTGACTGAAGGAAGAAACTTCTTTGTGGCTCAGGTGAGCAACCACTAAGAAAAGATTCATATTACAAACATCAACCTTCAACGGATAAACTTTCTTAGTAATGATTTGTAAGCCAAGGAAAAATGCCCAACTCAACACATGCAACCAGTAGCTGTGGACTCTGAACTCAGCACAAGTTCTCCTCCTTGCCAAGGATTTTATACATACATTCTGTGATTTTCCAGAGCCACCACACAACTGGCAAGCATCAAACCAAACCTCAGCCTGAATGTTTCATTTGTTATAGCATGTTGATACAAAGACCCATTTTATGCTCCTGTACAAACAGAATCAGACATGAAAACTTCTCCTCTTTGCCAGGCACCAGAGAGAGCCTTTGTTCAGCTGCACAAGAATTCAGTGTAACCAGCTCATACTTAAAAATCAGCGTGCAGCAGCCAATGTTCACCATCCCAGAGCACGGAGAGATTTGCTGGGGGGATTATATCTAAGCAGTTTTAAACACTAATGTGAAAATAGCAAAATCCAAATCATTAGACCTGCATTTGCTGGGCTCTGCTCCCACCCAGGGCACTGTGCCATGTCCCTCCCAGCAGAGCATGCAGTCCCTGCTCCAGCACTCCCCCATTGATGCTTCCAGCCCTAATCTGCTCTTGGAATGGCTCCCCAGTGCCAGGCAGACTCCAGGGATTCCAGTGAGCACAAGCTGGCTTATATTTAAACCAGACCAAAGCTGGAGCAAGGCTCTTTAGGGGTAACACAGACAGGCAAGGAGATTCCCTTTGGTCACCCTGTGCGGTACGAACTAGATGCATCATTAACCTTCTATAAATATAATAAGTACATACCATGCTCTGAAATATCTTTTTACCAAAACAGCTCTCACACACACAAAAAAGTAAAAGTTACTGGTAACACTTCAGCAATTCCCATTTTCCTTTAAAACTCCATAAAGATTTTTGGCAAGACTCCCAACAAAAGTTCAAGGACCACCATTACTTGGCGAGCCGCTAACCTATGAACAAGCCCTGTCGGATGTAGTGCCTGTTTGGCACATCCCTGCCTGAAGAGGTATTTCTGCTACCCAGTTTTCAGCCTTTAGTACTCAGCCTGTCCCCTCAGGACACCTCCTTCTCCTGTGTTGACCTGAGAGCTCTGAGAGCTGCATATGGAATCACATGGTAATGAGGTGTCTCCAGCAAAGCACAGATATTTTCCCACTCTCTCTCAGGGTATGGAAAAATGAATGTGAATGGTTTATGCAGTGATGAATCAAGCTGTCTGAATTTTGCAAGTCAAGGACATCAGATGCAATTCCCATGTCAATATTCATATGATCCCTCTCTCCCCCCAAAGCCACACAGCTGTTACAGAAGCAACGTTTTGTATCCCATGTATATGGGAAAACGTCCTTCTAGGTGATTCAAAGCTATGCAGAAAAGAGAAGAAGCACAAAAAAAAAATCTTCAGTTAAAACTATGTGCTTCAATCTTGAACAGAGTAAGTGAAATATCACAAGTTTTTGTCGCAGAGGGCCATGCCCCGACTCATTGATGCACAAAACACGGTTCCATATGGTTTAATAAATACTTCAGTTTTTTTTGCCTTAATGCTGAGTAACTGTACACCTGTTACAAATTCCAGGTCAGCATTTAGTTATATGCCAAGGTACCTTTTTAAGTGCCCACCTTCCAGTAGTAGTAGTAAAGGGCCAGTAAATAACACCATGCAAAACCATCTGTGGCAATATTAGTTCCACTCTCCATGTGTGCTCTGACTAACATCTGTGCCTGTCTCACCAAATAATGTTTTCAGCTAGCAAATCCCCCTGAGAGAGGCAGAAAGTAAATTTTCTTGATTCAGACACTGAACATTTAATTCCTAAAACTTTATTTTCAACATTTCCTTGGAATACAGTGTATGTAATATTTAGAGCTGCTGGCTTCCAGGAGACATTTGTCAGAGCCCATTTAGAAGCGATAACTTCTAAAACACCTGCAGCTGGTTATAATGCATCAGGAAAATAAAGTTGTCTGGCCTTAGCACCGTGCCCATGTTTAAAGGAAAAAAAAATCAAAACCATATGTCTGCTCTTAGTTTAGTCTCAAGTGATCCATATTTCATAAGGTAAGTTACCATTAATTTTTAAACTCCTATGAATTGAATTCTACTAATTGGACTTCTTGGGTTTTTATAAAAATGCTTTAAAAAACAACCCCTTAAAATTCCCCAAATTCAGCTGGTTTTGATTGTACCAGTCAAACATCCCTAATCTTTCTGGTAAGAGGAGCAAGCTCCAGAAGTTATCATAAAAGTGCCAGGGCTGAAATACCTCCCTTGGCTTCTACCCCAGAAATAAGTTTCCTGCAATTGTTTTATTCAGCTTATCACCATTATGGGTGCACAAAATGACATCCCTTCCCAAGTAATTTACATTGTGGGTTTTAAATTTAACCTTCATCTCAAATAAATAGTGGCTTACTGCTTCAAAAGAAGTACATGAGAGCAGGGATTTTAAATCAGTCAGGAACTCAGTGTTGACCCAGGTTTCCATTCCCTCTGAATGAAAGCCATTCAAACAAGGTGATGGGATTTTCCTGCTGCAAAGGTTCTTGAGCTGCTGCTCCTATGGCCCTAAACAGGCACTCCTGAATGTAAAGGCTAAAGTCAGCTTAAATAACTTGTGCTACAGGCAGTAAAAAATGTTCAATTTAAATAGCAAATGTTCAGCACAATTTTGTGGCCTGTGAGCACAGCTCAGCATCACTAAGGACACTCCACCAGCCAGATCCAGACCACTGGGAGAGTGATGTACTGCAAATGGAAATCCTCTAAACAAACACACAACTTGTGCTCCAGATTGCAGTGAAGTGGTTTAAAAACTATGTAAACCTTCCCCAAAAACCCCATCTTCCCAATAATTGTTATTTTGTGGGTCAGAAAGCAGTAACTGTTCACACAGCCATGATGCTGCCTTGTCTTTTAAGTGCAAGCAGCTCTAAACTTCATTTTACCTCTGCTGCCCTGGAGAAAGCACCTCTCACAAACGAAGCACATCTGTAAAACACTCTGAAAACCAGAGCAGAAACAGAGGAGCCAGGCTTGCGCTAAAAACCTGACCTCTCTGGGCAAGATGTTTTACAAAGGAATTATCTAGCACAGTGATAGAAGAGGCTGAGCACAATGTATTTTGAGTTCATACCTCCTGTGAAACTTAAGGGAGATAAACAGCCCTGTCAAACTTTGTTATCTTAGGAAAAGAAACATTTTCTCAGTGCCATGGATTAATGCACTCACTGCCTTCACTGCTTAGACTTGATCTCAGTGCAAAGTTTGTAAGAGCTGCCTCCCATCCTTCTTTCAGAACACAAAAGACATTTAAAGATTTGTCTTCTGCTCCCATGTGCTCCATAGATGCAGTTTCCCAGTAATGCTTTTGCTGACTGACCCCTCAGCAGGCTTTCCCATTCCTTAACAGTAATTGCACAGCAAACATGGACACAGTCATCCATTCCCACTGCTGAACTTTTAAAAAGGAAAGATAATTACACAGCTTTTGATACAGCAGAAGGTTGCAGAGCAAACAGAAAACAATTAACATTTCACTTACTGCAAAAGATTTTGGGATGATGTACATGACAAAGGTGCTCTCTACAACCACACGTTTGTTTTCAGGCCAATTTCTAACCTGAAATGCTCTTCCAAATTCCAGCCAGAATTGGAACATCGGCTTTATCAGCTCTTTCACAGCTGCTCATGGGTCCCGGCAAAAGCAACATAAACTGACAAGGTTCTCATTCAATTTTTTTTTAAACCTTTTGTAACTTCATAGAGCTGAGCAGCAAAATGCCAAAGCAAACTGCAAGCTCAGGAAGGCACCAGTGCCCTGACTTTACCTTGGAACCAGCAGCCAAGGTTTCCTAACACTGAGTCAAGGGGACACTGATTATCATCTTCCTGCAGAAGTAACTACACCAGCCAGGAAAAGGTGACAACTCCACTGAAGCTCCTCCAAAATACCTGCAAAATAATCTATGCAGAACTTGGATTTGCAAAGGAAGCAGAACCAGAGCTCTCTTACAAACATGTATTTTAAGCTAAGAACCTCACTTTACTGCTACAGAAATCCACTTCCCTCCAATACACAGCCTTTTCAGTTTGATACACAGAATATTTCTGGTTGCAGCGTGCCTTTAAAACACTAAAATCCTGATTCAAACCCAGACAACAGCACTCCACCCATGTCAGTACATACATCCAAAGTCAGGACAGGGTTTGGCTTTGAGGCTCTCACTGCTATTTTGGTGGCACAGAACCCTCTCTTCTCACAGAGCTTGGCAGGGACAGACCCAGGATAGCACAGCTTCTCTTTCTCTGGCACTTGTCACCTTCAGATCACCTCAGCAGCACACTGAATACTTGCAGAACCACAGCTGAGTGAGCAAACTTGCCACACAGTGCAATTTTTCTGTATGATACAAAATCTATCACCTATGAGCACCCAGTCTGTTAGAAGCAGACACAGGTTCTGCAAAACAAACCAAAAGCATTTTAGATGGCTGTTAGTCCATTGTCCTGTGCAGCACTACCTGCTCTCACACACCCAGGGATTTTAGAAGCGCCCTCCCTGGCACATGAAACTTTTGCTCCCATTACTGCTGAAGAACCACAGCTACACCATTGCAAAATCCTAAAGAGTGACTCAATAGCAGTGTCAGTTCACAAAAAGGCAAACTACTGCAAAAAACCCCTAACCATTTGTTTATTTGAACTTATCTGTAACCCACAAGCAGCACAATATTACTTTGTAACTCATAACAGGCAGTAGATCGACTTTGAAAGGAATGTACAGTCAGCTTTAAAAAGACTTCTACAAAATGCCTGGAACATTTTAATAACTTAATTCTGACTTAGAGAAATCTTTAATTAACAGAGCGTTTAGAAAGCATTTTCAGAACAATCTGGAATCCTGTGGAATGTGTTAAGGCCTCCAAGGAAGGCTGTTCTGCCTGAGCTCAGTCATGACTTAGAAAGGGAAAGCAGCAATCAGAAGCAGCCAGCATCATCCAAACCTGAACACACAACTCATCTGCTGTGCTGGTATCTGCCTCCAGGATCACCTCTGCCACTCTTTTATCACTTCATTTCAGGATTTGCCCTGCTTTTTCCACAAAGATGGCATTACCCAAGTCACAGCCATACAGGACTTGACTTACAAGAATTAACTGCTGCTTACTTTTGCACCAGCAAGCCACTGCTAATCCATGCTCCAGCAAAAAAGCAAGTGAATTAGGTCAGGGGAGCTTAAGTGTTGCATAGCACCTTATATCCACAGCTCAGACAGCCCCTTCCTCACCCAGGAGCAGGAGCAGACAACAGTAAGTCAAGTCCAGATGGCCAAAGGGTCTTTGTCTGGACACCAATGAACTTTCATTTACTCTTTAAAGAAGGCTTATGTCTTGAAATGCCTTATCAAGTACTTATTTAGAGGAGATTATACCCTGCTGGGTGCTGTTTTGTAACTTCTTTCAACTGTAACCTTTCCAAAGTACAGCCAGTCCCCTTCCAGCAATAGAAATGATGATAGAAATAGATGGAGCAGCAAAAGCTATGCCTTTCTCTTTCTGAAAGCTGCCCCTCCAACCCATGCCACTGTTTCTGGAATGTGCCTTACACTGTCAGATACCAAAACACCTCAGTGTTTACAGTTTGTTCTACATACACAAAAATGTTTACATGACATGAAATGTTTCCTTTCAAGCTGCAGACCAGGAGAGAAACCAGAGCTATTCTGACACAGGAAAGCAAGAGAGAGGACACACAGTGATCACCTCAGATGATCATCTGGTGCTAAGGCCAGACAACTTTATTTTCATGATGCATTTTAACCTCAGAGTGCTGCTTTAGTGCAGCCACTGTCTGCATCAGCTGCACACTGACCTGCTGAGAACAGTTCCCACCCTGGAGCTGGCTGGGAGCCTTGGGAGCAAATATTCAACCCCACAGACTTGAAACACCCCCCTTGATGACTCCACAGTGAAAAAACTGAGGCCACTCAGGCAATTCCATTAGCACAGATCAGGAGTTTGGTCAAGCACTGTGTCAGATCCACAGGATGCCACTTCTAGCACATAGCCCATCAGCTTTCCTGGAGTCAGTGCCAAGTGTTTGCCCATCCCAGCCCACTCTGGCTGCTGGGTTTGGGATTAGGATGCTGCCTGAGGAGCAGATGAAGAAATGGATGTTTCTCAATCCCTCTGGAAAGCTGTTCTGCAGTGTGTTTGCTACAGAGCCTGTTTGATGCTTCCACTGTTCTGGCTGCAGATCACAGAAATCTCTGACACACTTGCCATGGGTCACCCAAGCCATCCTGCAGACCAGCAAGGAGGAAGTTTTCATAACAAACAAAAGAAGCCAAGATTACTTTGAACCACAAAGGACGCTTAAAACAAGGAGCTTCAAGAAACCAGGTGATATCTTTGCAACAGCTGCCTCTCCCTCCCTGCTTTTTCAAGTATTTCTTAATCTTAAGATGTTTTGGAGGAGGTTCACTGTTACACAAAGAGCTCAGCCTCATTAGGTGCTGAGCAGAATTGCTGAAGTCAACATGAAATGCACAAACCCAGACATGCAATTAAAACCCTGGATTACATTTCATTAAATTTTAAGAGTATATATATCCCACTATAACCCATCAGATTTCAGGGTCTTTTCTGCCAACCAGTCTCCTCTTCTGAGGAGCTGCTGAGAGGTTTTAGAGGCTTTAGAAGCTTTTTACCCTGTGATTTCAAACAAGATCCAGGTGCATGATCTGATCTCATTATTTAAATCCTGCCCCTTCTTGCTGACTGCACAGAGCCCAAGCAGGTTGCACACACACTGAATGGTGATGTGTTACAGGCTGCTCTTGTTTAGGGAGGCAGAAGAGAATCCCAACTGCATCATCCAGCAGCACTGAGCACAAGCCCAAACTCATTCATGTTAAGCTGGCCAAGTTCCTAAGCAGGGTGGAAGGAAATTTCCTTTGGAATTCTCTTCCACCTCCTGAGCAGAGATCAGCACAGATGATGAACAAGTCCACAGTAACATCACATCACCAAGAGCCACAGCTTCCACCACCCTCCAGCAGAAGAGAAAAAAAAACCCAGACTGTATCTGCAGACACAATGTGAATCCATTTCAAATGGATCCAGCTTCCATGAGCTTGAAAACATTTTGCTGAAGACACCAAGCTGTGACTCCCAAATGAGGTAAGCTGCTGCTCCTCTTAAATGTTTAGATCTTTAACAATTGTAAGGAAGCAAAAAGATTAACTATAATCAAGGTTTCAAAGTCAGTTCCTTCCACAGCTCTGACAAACTAAGGAAGAGGAAACTGGATCCATGAATCTCATGCCTGAGCCAGCAGATTCAAGTATGAAACCACTACAGAACTTAGAGACACCACATACCAGACTGAAAACACCAAGATCTTTAAACACTGGATTCAGTCTCCAGTGAAAATCCAGATGTCCCTTTCAGAAATCCATGCAGTACTGGTGACACAGTACCAAATCTAATTATTGCACTGCTGAGAAGCTCCTCTTTTTTTGGTACAAGTACCAGCAAACAATCCAATTTTTAAGATATTTTCTACAGAGCAAATTTAGGGAAGGAAAATAAATATATGCCTTTTGGTGCTTTATTTTCTCCTTGCAGATTTCTGACTAGGCCTCCTGTGTGCTACAGAAATACTAATCAAATCTCATGAAGCCTTCACTTTTCCCTAAAGGGCCCAAATAATTTAATTCTGTTTTTCCAGTTATCTCAAGAGGTATTCAAAAGCAAGAACTTACTACAGGTTTTTTAGCAAAAACCAGACTTAAAATAGCTTTAAAAACACTTAAATATGAGGGACAAGTTTGCCAAAAAAAGTCTAAATCAGGTAAATCACAAGTGTAGTGAGCTGAAGACAGTTATAAAATAACTTGCATTTAATTGAATATTGCCTGGCTTCTTGCATTATTTCTTTAAATTTTAATAGCCAAATGTCTACTTTGTAGCAGCAGTCTAATTTTGATACCAGTTAGGTAATTCTATGTAGCAATCTAATCTATTCTTTTTCCAGTTTTCAAGGATTCTCTAACCTCTTCTGACTTCCCCTAACAAAAGTTCTATTGAACTGCTCTGACAAAAACATTTCAGAGGGAAAAACAGGCCATTTTCATAAACAAATACTGGCAAAGTTCAAGTACAGGCATCAACTGTGATAAAGGGAACAGAGCATTTTCATTTTCTTCCCATTTATGTTGAATAGCAAAAATCTTGGAGCACTCCAACGTAGAGTGACAAGATATGAAAAACAGGGTGAGGCAGCAGAACATTTTTACAGCACTTGACTGATGACTAACCTATGATGTCAAGGGCTAAATATACAAGAATCTTGAAAATCACAAGGCTGTGCATGTTGCAGCTCAACTTCCAGCTTTGTGTTTCCCACAGTGGGGTCTGTGGGCACTTTCAGGATCCCATTAAACAACTGGGAAGGAGAGGCTTTTCACCTGGTGTACATTTACCTACAGTGGTGCCTCTATATTGCACACAAATCACTTGTAGCTGTTTGCACACTTTGGTGCCTGCAAGGAACACAGATATGTGTTATTTTGGATGGTCCAAGCAGGGAGACAGAGTCAAGTGAGGGCTGTAGCTGAGTGAAAGCTGTCAGTGATGCTGGAGAAGGGCAGCAGGGCTCCATCCTCCTCCTCTTCCTCCAGCCCAGGAGCTGAACACAAGCACCCAGAGTCCCAGAACTTGGGGCTGAGAGCTGTGCTCTGACCTCAGCATCCTTCACAAGGTGGCTCTGGGGGGAGGAGGAGCTGACAAATGCCACCCCAAACCCAAACATGAGCACACCCTCATGGGCTTGACTAGAGCCAGGGTGTCAGGTCTGGAGAGACTCAGCTGGTTTCTGAGCATCATTCTCTGCCTCAGCCCTTAAATCCACAATTTCACAGCAAGGGGTGGGTGCCAAAGTCTCTCACTTCCTGAGGTTTCCAGTTCACCCTGAGCATACAAATACCTGCATTATGTAACACCTGCAGAATGCAAACAGGGATCGATTCAAAGGAAAAACAGTTTTCTACACGAAGAAGAAATTAAGGGGAACACACAAAGACAGCAGTCATCCTCCCAGTTAAACCTCAGTGACTTGGAAGACAGCATGTCAGCTACATACAGACATCCCTAAAAATAACTATTTTCCATTCCTACCCTAAACCTGACCCATAAACCACTACATTTCTCACGTTCTGTCCATTCAGCTTTTTCTTCACACAGCCATATTTCTTCCACTTCATCCTGCAGCACTGGTCCCACTAATCACTGACATATGCTCCAGCACAGAGTATTTCCTCTGGCATGCTCTAAAAAGAAGCACTGTCACCAGAGCAATATAAGTGCTGGCAAATATGGTCTGTCAGGTTTTGTTTTCAAGGACTATAAAAATAGACTTCACTGCATTAGGCTTGAAAACTCATACCCTCTAGAAATAATTTCTAAAACAAGTTTTCACATGACTTGTTATTGTTTTCGAGTATCCAGAGAGAAAATCTGTTCTTTTCTATTTAATTTCACATTTTCAGGTTAAGGCAGTATTTGAGTTCTACTACACAACTGACAATTCCCAGCTAATTTATCAGCAATGCCAGTGCTCTCTGCTCATGTATTCATGACAATTCATAACTTCTCAGATGCATTTCTACCAGGAGCAGCCACTTATTATAAAAATATCACCACTTGAAAAGCCACCAACCATCAGTTGTTTCCACAGCTTAGGCCTTTCACCCAGGGTGATCAGTGTAAATTTATGCTGATAACAGCTTTGGCCAAGATGCACAGAAAAGGATGCTGGCACAGATTGAAATTCAAGACACTTTCTTGTTAGTGTGTAATTGCTTTGCCAAGGACTCTTTTTCTGTAATCAGCAGGCCCAAGTTCCTATTTGCAGAAAATATGACAGCACAATGAATGAAGACTTGTTATGTTTTATACAGATTTTACACAGATTCTCTGCAGCAGTCAAAATCAAGGACAACAAGCAGGACCTTCACACATTGCAGATAAGACTTTTCCCATCTCCCATTAGCAGAGCACACAATTCACATCTGAAAATCAGACACAATCTGGGGCACAATGGGTCAAGAATCACATTTCCAAAAATCAACTGCAACAGCAACAGTGATAACCTGGATGGTTCTCTGGTCTCCATACACATAACCAGACACCATTCTGCCAGTTTCTACATAAATATCCCAGGTCTTCCAATACTTTGCAGATATTTTTGCAGTTTACTTCCATGCCCTCAGTACCAAGCAAGCAAAATAATCTTGAGAAATCTCACTCCAAACACTTTAACACTACCAATATAACTTCTTCACTGCTACAAATAAGACCTGTGAGCAGATGCTGGTTTTCTGAAGGGAGATTTTTTTTTTCTAGGCTAAATTAGTGCCTTGAAACAGTTTCCAAAACAGCCACACACATAAAAAACAGGCAGCATGCAGCAGCAAGATATCCATAGGAGTTTTAAATATTTCTGACACAGCCTGAGAATCAAAGGGAAGTGACAGCCCAGAGTGTATCTGGTTGATCAGCAAAACCAACATGTGCAGGAGTGGAAAAAAGGAGTTATTCCTTCTTACTTGGCTATCACACATAAAACACTGGCAACAGGCCACCAGGGAGATAAATGAGAAAACAGAAGATAATCACAGGGTTCACTTCTTTTTGAGATCCTGAACAAGCCTGTTATACAGTAGCTAAAGTGGATGGACAGGCTAAATTGAAATGAACTTCTGTAATGTTACAGAAAATTACTTCCTTGCCCAATTAAAGCCTTTTACAACACCATTATGTCTTATTTATCTAGTTTTTGGGGTTCTGATTTTCTTCAGTGACGGAATATATTTTGCTTGTATTTATCTGAGCTGAAATTACAGTCTCTAAAGAGAGCCACTTCCAAGGAAGCAGAGTGAAGATTAAAGTCAGTCTAAACAGAAGGGAAGGAGCTGCTTACTCTTTTAAAAATATTATAGAAACACCCCAAAAACAAACAAAAAGAAATCTTATGGGATGCCAGTCCTGGCTGTGGTTATTTTTATACCATACTCTAGATCAAAGTCACTAAGACTCTTATTTTTCAAAGGAACATCATATTCTAAGATATCTTTGAAAACTTTGGTCTAAGTGTTAAGAACACTCAAACTCTGTTTCACCTGTTTTATTTATTAAGAAACAGCTCATGCTTAATAATCCCTGTGAACATTTCTTCTTTGGACTCCATCTGAAGGCTGGGAAACATTAGGGAAGCTCAAGAAAGAAAAAAAAAAACCCAAACCTAGTTCTTTGCCATCATGGAGAAGAATCATTTCCTTGCTAGTGTGATCAACTTGGTAAAAGCAACCTCCCAAACGAATCTGAACACAAATAAAGGCAACTTACAGAAAAACAAGCCTATGTGATCTTCCACTGAGAAAAAAAACAAGACTGGCTACTAGGGGGATTTAAATATTAGGTCTTCTGAATAATCATAAGCAGACAGAGAACGACATGACTTTCCTTTGAAAAGTCACCTTAGCTTGCACACATAGCTGCAAGCAAAGGATTTCAGGCTTTAGGGATCAAGCAGAGCAGAACTTTTCATAGCAACTTAAGCTTGTAAAAAAGCCCCAGTTGTTCAGGAGGGCTGAGGCAAGGCAGCTCCGTGTGGAGGAGGGACAGCTGACAGTGTTTGCAGATAAGATCTGGTGAAGTCCCAAAACATCACAAGACCTTGACTAACAAAGACAAAATGCCAATCTAACCAGATTTTTTGAAAGGGAGAGTATTCAAGTAAGAAATTCCACGCATCCAGAAAATTAAAATTCTTGGAGGAGACAGACTGATTTACTGCTATTCTGTGAACCTTTTATATTTATGACCAAATAGTTCTGCAGCAGGAAGACAGGCTTCATTTACAGGCATCCGAGTTTAAGACACGAGTTCTTTTTGTTTGAAATTTAACCCCTTTGCTGGTCATTATTTTAGTCAATAGCTGATTTTTTTGTGTGTTACAAAAAACAACTCTGATATTACTTTTGGAAGTTCCACTTCAGCAGTTGCCTTGTGGTCTGCAACCACAAAGAACAGGCCAAGTTCTCTCTTTGAAAGCTTCATCAGGGAAAGGTGTCAGGTCACTGTTAGATCAGCTACACATGGCACACACATGAGAAATACACATTAGTGGTGAGGGGAGATGCTTTGATCAGGAATTAGTTACCTCTGGGCAGAAGCAATTTGCAGCCTAACAGGGGAGGATGTCAGCATTCACTGTTTTCAAAGACAGTTTTTAGAAGTTGCTTTCTGCTACTTGTGCTAATTGCAAAGGAAAAAGGTATTAAAGCTGAGAAATTAATAAGAAGTTGAGACTGGAAGACACAGTCATCTTATTTGGTGACATTAAGAGTGAGCTTCTCCACCAAGCTGGGGAGCACAACACAGTCAAGCCTTCCTAGACTCCATCCTCCTTTCCTTCCTTTGCTTTCTATTTCTGGCCAAAGAAAGAATCAAAATATCCACATGAGTTACATGAGTTTGCTTAAATCAGGGTTTCCATTTTAAACCCTCCAGTTCTCTGAATGTACTCATGAGGGACATGATTTGCAGTAGAGCTGGCAGCCTGTGTATCCAGAAAATGACAGGGGGACTAAATAAAACCTTTTTATTCTTGTGAGCTACAGAAGACATGCCATTAATGGCCATCAGCTTTAGGAAGATAACTCAGCAAAGTGGGAAGGCATGAAGCAGTAACAGAGGAAACTCTGTGAGCGGGAAAGGAGAGATTTTGTTTGTAATAAAATCAGCAACTTTTCTACTGAAGCAAGTTTCTCCCTTGGATATTGGTCGCAGCAGAGCACCGCTGATGCTCCACTGTAATTGTGGTTTAAAAGCCTTAATTATAGATATATGCTCTAGGGAGCTCTCTTATAACCTAGAGCTAAGATTAGAGAAAATGGAGGAACTGTAAAAAGGAAGAGAGGTAATTATTTAGAAAGAAAAGCAAACTTAAGGACCAAAAACTGGTAGACCTCCCTTCTTTGAAGCTGCAAGTTAAAGCTTTATCAAGTTTATACAAGGAACAATAAGGAGACATGTCAAACAACTCATTTCTTGTATTTTAGGGGGTGCAGAACTGCCAGCAGATCTCAGACACAGTAGAAGTTACTCTTCTACCCAGGCATTTGAAAAGGAGGACTGCCTGGCAACTCTTTGTGCTGGTATTGATTTACTGATCTGTAGCTTTCTCCAATCGTTTGCCAGACCCTGTAAATCTAACAAAAGAGGCAGAGTCTGACAAGTCAGCCATAATTTGATATCCACTACTACTTATATTCTTAACAAAGCTGTGTAGATAAACACTCCATTCCTTGTTGCCTATCCATCACCCATGCAGGATAACACAAATGCAGGAAATACCACCACGGGTGTTGATTACACTGATAAAAAAGATACCATTGCCACTGAGGGGCCAGGCTTCACGTGGAATAAAGCAGGACCAGCAGCACTTACTGGCTCCCTGAGCTGTGAGAAGTCATGACCTGAAGGGAAAACCACAAGCACACTCTTCAAGAGATAACAGAGAATAAAGAAGTTTTTTCACCACCACCAAGACAAAAGGCAGTCTGAAAGCGGAACATGAATTTTTAAAATTAGAAAGTGGGGGCTATTATCCCTGGATTTGGAAATTAAGCATCACACTGTTACACTCTTGGAAGTGACTCAGGCACCAGAATTTGTTCAGGAGTCTGTGAAACATGATAAACAGATTCACACTATCCCTGAACTGCTAAAAATCCCCACTGACAGCTTTTGGTTCTGCAAACAATCTGGGGCCTGAAGGCAACATAGAATGTCATTTATACAACTCCCTAGAAGCAGAGGAATCCCATGCCAAGCTGTATCCAGAAGGAATATCCAAGTGGCCAAACTGCACTAGCACTGACCAAAATCCTTCTGTCCAGGGACAGGAGATCAGGCTAAGACAAAGTGCAAATGTCAGGCAGAAAGGCTATTCCTGACTTGATTTCAGAATAGGAACAGAGAGCAAATTAAATTAACAGAAAGTAACTACTCCCAATCTAGCTCAGTCTGACTGAAGCAACATTTAAATAATATTTAAATGAATGACTGTTAAAACAATCATTAATGTCTGCTTCCCATCATAGCAGACAGTTTTTAATCCATTCAGCCTTTCCAGTTTTCTATACACAAGGAAGCAAATACAGAGTGACAGGAAGGGAAACTGCAGCTCTTCATCTTTTTCTAGTGACACCTGTACCTTGTATTCAAACAGGGAGTGGAAGGTGGCACTATATAACAAAGTCTGGTTGGTAACACTTTTCTGCCTAATTTCACCAACCCTCCTCACTGGTAATAAGTAAATTCCTGTTAGTTTTTCCAATCCTCTTAACTCAAATACCTGGTAGTTATCTGCCAGGAAATCAGTAACTGTGGTTGCTCTTAAATCAGTTGCCTCTTACAATTTGATTAATATTCTTTCATCAAAAGCACACAGCTCTGGAGATCACCACATGATTATGGTTTTCACCAATGACTTAAAGCAGTCCAGATGCCAGGAGCCAAAAAGTTTTGCAGTAGAAATCTTCCTACCACAAAGAAGGGTCACCATTGCAGCAATTAAGTGCATATGAAGCATGTTTGAACAGTGAAACAGAACCACTTTTCCAATAACAGAAGGACCTGCTCAATGATGAAGAACAAAGTATAATAAACCATTTATTTTCACACAGCATAGGAGACCTACAATACAGTTCATTTGTTTATTCAGCTCTGTGTTGCCATTACAACAAAGATCACCACAATCAGACCTTGAGTGAAGGCCACTGGAAGCTCAAGTTTCTTTATAAACATATTTTCAAATTTTACTTTGCACTTTACAGCTGTGAGATGTTCAGACACTTCACTTCAGCTCCATTTGCCAACCACAACTGCAGGACACGCTTACCCAGCTCAGGAAACCCTGCTCATTTCACAAGTGCACTCACTGAAGTGATAAACTTCAGAGCAGCCCACATTCAATCAGTCACTCTTAAATTAAACCAGGTTTGTTCAGCTGCAGCACTTGCACTCCAGTCCTTAGATGCTACTTGTTTTACACTATACTTACAAAAACAAGCTTTTCAAAGTTTCCCTTTACATCAGCTGATGGGTGCCTGGCAAACACAGCAGTGCCCAAGAGCTCTGTGGAGCAGCAGCAGGGTCATGGACAGGACCAGAGGAACCTGTGAAGCACAGCAAGCTGGCTGTCCAACTCCCTTCTGGCTGGCAGAGAGCAGAACAGGTGCTCCTCTAATTTTTCCCAAGCCCTTCTCCTCCCTCCCCAGGTTTATTCAGGTGTTCCTCTAATTTTTCCCAAGCTCTTATCCTCCCCTTCTGTTATTGGAAAAGTGGTTCTGTTTCACTGTTCAAACATGCTTCATATGCACTTAATTGCTGCAATGGTGACCCTTCTTTGTGGTAGGAAGATTTCTACTGCAAAACTTTTTGGCTCCTGGCATCTGGACTGTGCTTTAGGTCTTCCTTATTAGTTTTTGCCAACCACACCACAATGCTGACAAACCTTGACAAGCTCCCAGCTGCCCCCAGGTCAGAACAGCAAAGCCCATCTCTTCCTCAGCTGAGGAGGACATGAGCAGCATCACTCCCCACTCAGTCATCACCAGGGCTGCATTTTCACCCATGCTAGCTGGAAACTTTAGGCTCAATGGCACTAAAGCCCCAAACTTTCCAACAGCAGCACCCTCCCAAGACATTTTTCAATCCCGAGTTTGCAGTTGGTTTCTGATTGCCAAGGAAGCAGCAGGATGTACCCCACATCACTCCAGCCAGCCGGCAGCAGAGGGCACCACACAATCACCGATGTGATTTATACACTTCCATCATGCTCCAGAGTTAATTTATAGAGCACAAATTACTGCTACAACAAGCTACAGGGCGACTCCATAAAGCATTCATCATATCAGATAAAAACGCACTGCCACCAAAGGCAGCTCATTTGCTACAGTGCTTTCAGCCAGCAATTCAAAGAAAAACCTTCCAGCTTCGTATCTCTGCGAGCTCAAAAGCCACATTCCCAGAACAGCAGGTTTCACACAGTGAGGATCTCCAGCCCGACCACAGAAGAGCAGAGCAGCAGCTCTGCAGAGCACTGAAAGCCACATAAACACTTGCATTAGCCCAAACACAAGCCACCAGCCCACAGCCTAACTCAGCCAGGGTTTACACACTGCACAGCTACATCCACATCAATTAAACATTTGGGCTGAGGATGCTCAGCAGCCTCTGAGGCAGACAGCAGAGATCCAAGAGACAAAAGGAATAGCTGCATTCCTTCTGCTTCTTCCTACCCCCACACCCACAGATCGTATGTTTTTACTTATTGAATAGTTGTTAAAAAAAGAAAAAGATGAATCTACAGAAAAGTCAATCTGCATTCCGTGAGCACGCTGAGACACATGTAGTGATGAGCAAACAGCACAGTCACGAAGTCAAAGCAGCTTCTAAGCTGTCAGCAGAAACACTTCAGTGCCACGATGCCACCAGCCCCATTTAATGCCAGACCTGTTACACACCCCAGGAAAAAAGGACTTCCCAGATCATCCCCTCTGCTGAGCACTGCACAGAGTGACAGAGGCCACTTCTGAGCACACAGCAGTTAAGCAAGGACTAACTCAGAGCTCCAGCTTTTTTAAGGAGATCTGCAGCACGACCTTGAGGCCAGGACCTTGATGACTTCTCTCCATCTCTCCTCTGTGGAGGGAAAAACACCCACAGAGCTGCAAAAGAACAAACCCAAAGGCAGAGGAAAGAGCAGATACCTCACCCTGCTTATTAAAGCAAGACACTATTTTCAGCCACCATAATGTTTCCCCTGAACATGTAAATACAGAAGCAATTAGCTGCCTAGGCACTTCCGCAGAAACCGTTTAGAATAATCTTCCCTAGAATATATTTACATCATTTCTGATTGCTTAATTTTCTGACACATTTGTTTCGGGCACTAGGAAGATTAAATAAAGCCAAATCACCTATAGTGATGCATATTGCCATGTTATTGAAGGTAACATGCAGCACAGACAGACAACAAAAACTCCTGGGTGGTTTCAAACTTCAAAATTTTAGCAATAAGACAAGGTTCTAGGAATTGTTGTTAGTTTTAATTCAGCTGTTTCTTAAAACATTTCCCCCTCTTCTGCTTTTACTCTGAGGGATAGAACTACTGACTCAAACAGCAGACACCATTTAAAGAGAAAGAATGAGCCTGGACAGAGATTTCATTGAAAAGCTCAATTCTGAAGTACATAGGAAATGTCCTCAATTCAAAGATTAGCCTGCACAAAAAGGCAAATTAAAGCCAGAAACAGAAGAAAATCTTTTCTGACTGCTCTGAATATATTTTTTCATTATATTCTCTCCTATCATCTGGAGTTTTTGTATTAAGAAGTCAGCTCTTTCGAAAGGCTTCAGGAACAAGTAGACAGACAGCATATTCATTTACAAGCTGGAAGTTGATTATTAAGTACAAAACCCATGAATGCTTGTTGGGACCAAGGAAGGGAGGCTGGAACCATTGATTGTGAGGATGCCCAAAAAACTCTCTGCAGTCAGCTGGCAGATACCTCTATGACAACAGTAAAACAAACCCACACAACTAAACAGAAAAACAAAATCACATTTGAGTTGTTTTTATCCTGCTTCATCTGAAATTATTTTTACCAAGACAGCCTGTTGTCCTTAAGGCTATGTTTTCCCTTGCTCAATGTAACTGGAGCTATCATTGCAGGGCCAAATCATTCAAAAAATAAGCCCATAACACAAATATATCTTCACTCACAGACCCCCTGCAGCCCATAACTCCACGTTAATTAGACTGGAAGATGAAGCCTTCAGCCTAAAACCCAGCAGCTCTGATTTACACAAGTGCAGAGAGGTTTTACTGCGAATTTTCCTATGAGCTGCACAGGCGTTTCCTGCCCAGCTCCACGCACCATCAAAACAAAAGCGGATCTCAAATCACTGACAGCTGCCATACTTTACAGAGACATAAAGAAAAATGGAGCAGGCATTGTGTACCACACGAGCAGCTCAGGATAGCTGAACACCGAGAACACTGCAAGGACACAGAAATCAGCAGAGATGCTGCCAGCCTTACACCTACCCAAAGCCTACAGTGCAAGGACAATTTTGGAAGACCAGAACCATAAAAGCCAACTTGCCACTTTGAAGCCTCTTAAAAATAATTATCCAGTTTCTCCTTGTTACCTCTGGAGGACATGTGATTTTACAAAGGTCTTTATTTTGCCCTAACATATGAAGCTATGGAGCAGGGCTTGGTTTATACCAGTCATGCAAAATAGATTCCCTGCATCCCACAGAAATACAAGCATAAGGCAGTAACATCAGGAACTCCGGGCGTGTAATGATCACTGTGTGATCAAGTCAAAAGGACTTCTGCGCAGATTTGAGGACCTGCTGCAAATTTATGTTTTATGACAGGCAACAGCTGATCCCTTTCCCCAACAGCACAGGATGTGAGCATGGTTTTATTCAGATTTACACTAAAAAGCTTGAATTTGAAAAAGCGTTTCTTGGGGGAAAGAAGAGCTCAGTCCCAGTTTGCGTACAGCTCTTTGAGAGCCTTCTCTCCTTCAGAGCAGAAATTGTCACAGCAGGTTTCTCCACCTTTACAGTGCAGTTACAGCAGGAAGTCTCCAAGGAGGGAAAGATTTAGACGAATAAGAGTTTTAAGTGGTTTTGAACAAGCAGAGCCTTTTAGAGTGGCAGCTGAACTGATAGTTACACAATGACATTTCAAGCTTTCAAGTCCCAATCATTCTTAATGGCACAAAGCTAAACCCAGAAGGGGACAAAGCTATTACACAGCCAAAAGTAAGCACAGCTAAACTGTGCTTCCAAAACGTCTAATTTGGGTGATCCAGCCTTCCTGACTCACACGCCGCGCAGACAGGTTGGGCTGTGAAATTTACTACTACACCAGTAGGACAAGAAAGGAACGCAGCCATGTGTTGCAACAACCTCAGGCCACATATCCGGCGGGCATCCTCTGCCTCTCAGGAAGAGTTATCCGCTTTTCCCAAAGGAGCATCGCTCCTCTGACACAACCCGAAAGCTCCACCTGGTCCTTCCTCCCTGCGAGCCCTGAGCTGTACGGGGACGCCGAGTAACAGGTGATGTTTGCTTCCCACACCCTTCCAAGGCAGGTGAAGTAGAAAAGGCACGGAGGCACACCCTTGGGAAACGGAATCGCCGTTCTTTTCTGTGCACGGCTGGGACCAGCTGCCCTGCCTCGCTCCTTGGCGCAAGAAGCAAAGACCTTGCTTTATTCCCTTACCACGCTCAGTCGAAAAAAGGCGAGGAGACCCTCCCGTGAATTGACAAGAAAGTACTCGCGCTGCTCCTCCACCGCAGGCACAGGATGCACAAAGCAGCTCCTTCCCGGGGACCACCGAGCCCACCCGGCTTCCCTGCCCCAT
>NW_005054308.1:7129056-7138231 GCF_000277835.1 Geospiza fortis | reverse complement strand
AACTCCGGCACTTCCGCTCCGCTCGCGCGGGGGGCGGGGCCTCGGAGACCCCGCCCACCGCCCGGGGAGGCCCCGCCCCGCTCCCCGCTCATTACCCTGCGCTAATGACCCTCCGCTAATGATCCCCGCTAATGACTCCCCGCTAATGACTCTCTAAGAACCGCGCTCCCAGGGTGCCGCGGCACGGCGGGGTGCCTGGGCGGAGTGGGATTCGAAGCGGCCGTCGGTGGAGAGGGGGGGTGGTGTCACGGTGGTTAATTGGCTTAAAACGCCTTAATGAGGGAGGGACCCCTTAGATGGGAGCGGGGACTGGGAGAAGCGGGGCAGGCTGAAGGGTAAGGGCTGCAAATGCTCCCCGAAGGGTTCGGGTGGCCCCCAAAGGGCTGGGGTTCGCCCCATGGGCACGCAATAAGCGGGGGGCACCAAGGCAGTCTCCAGCCGGGATGGAGATGCCATCGAAGCATCCCTCCAAATCCATCCCCATCCCTGATTCGCTTTAAAAAACAGTGCTGTTTAGCCGGATAGCAATTAAGTGGCTTTAACTATGATGAAAACGACACAATTTAGAGGCATGGAATAGTGTTTGAAGGGTGTTTTTAGGGAAAAAAGCAATGGCGGCACAGCTTTCCCAGGAACGGGGAGCGGATCCGTCTCCTCAACGAGGAGCAGCAGCCCCGGCGCTCGCTCGGGAAGATGCTCTGCCAGCAAAACAGCCGTGAGGCTAGGCTGTGTCAACAGCAAGGCTCTGACAATCCTCTGCCCTGCTGGGCACTGGGAAAATAAATATTAGTTCTCTTCCAATGCAAACCCCCGCGGGGAAATACCGAATTTCCTGGAGCGACAGCAAAAAGAAACCATTACGCACCCCAGCATTTGCAGCTCTTGCCACCCTCGCCCCACACCAGCAAGTGGATTTAAACTTAAATAAACTTCCATAACCCACTAGATGGCATCTTCTAGCAGATTTCAGTGCCTGCTGAGAGAGGCAAATTATCAAGGAAAGCATTTAATTTAGAGAGCAGGTTAGGGTTCCTAAGTCTAACTACACGTTAAGGCAGCTTGCGCTTTCATTTTAATTATCGATGAGAATTTGTCGCCAGCTGATTCCTTTAGCAGAAGCGTTAACGCTTCCATTGTTTCTCCGTGGGTGGAGAAGATAGCGACCCGTGAAATCCCTTCGCTCCTGCTTTAGAGCAAAGCGTATTCCCTTTATCATCGCTGAATCACCTCCGGCAGTGTAGAGACTCGGGCTGCTCCTGAATAATGCATAGCCACTAAAATTGTACAACAATAAAGCTACATATACATTACCTGGTACTGTGAGAATCCGGGCTGGAAAGCTACAATACCTCTGATTTAATGCTGCAGTGCCAGTGTACTGCCATATGGACCCTTATAATAACATCCACATCCCCTTACCTCTGCGAGAGCTCTTTGAAAAGTGGCTGTGAAATAGCAGGAGGTTTCCTAGGGATGCACACAGGCTCACAGGCTGCCCTTGGCAGAACATCCTCATTTATATAAAGAAATGACAGCCACAAAGTTTGAGAGTTAATTAAAACAAAGCCACTAGCTGGCTTGACATATGTTTAAATTTGGGATTGTGAGCCTGCTCGCTAAATTAAATGTTTGCTTCATAAATTGGCTTCAGCAGAGTTGCATGAGTTTTAACAGGGAGCAGATTATGGCTGGTGCTGCAGGTAGATCAGTATTTTGTATATGTGAGAGCATCTTGAATGATCCAACCCTCTGAAGAGCCTCTTAGGAATTGCAGTCTGGCTGCTCCTCAGTGATCACTCTGGAAATGGATGTTCCAGGCCTCCCCTTTCTGCTTCAAGAGGGAGTGAGTCCTGTTGGGCTTACCAATTAAAATAATTTATACTCCATGCAACTGCCTTGGTCCCAAATAAATAGATGTTTCTTCTAGTAAAGGTAGAGCATGTCTCCCTCTGCTCTTTCTCCCGAAGTGTTTTGGTGGAGACAGAGCTCTGATTTTGGCCTGTTGGATGCAATGCCTTGGGGATTGATGGAGTACATGCAAAATAAACATGGATTTCCATTTCTGAGAAAGGAGAAAGCCTGTGGCTGTTAAGCCTCTAACT
The DNA here is from genome assembly GCF_000277835.1 of Geospiza fortis. Taxonomy (NCBI): domain Eukaryota; kingdom Metazoa; phylum Chordata; class Aves; order Passeriformes; family Thraupidae; genus Geospiza; species Geospiza fortis. The sequence goes on along the minus strand of NW_005054308.1, from coordinate 7,136,129 downwards.
GGAAAGGGAAATTGTGTACCTTCCCCAGGCATATTTTCAAAACAAATATAGGATAAATTAATAGCAGCTCAATCCCTGTCTGGAAGCTCTCTTTGCTAGCAAGCTGGGTTGCCTGGTTTGGAGCTCGTGTGCTGAGCTGCTGCAGGGCAGAGTGCAGCAAAAGTGGGTAACAGCATCATGGAAATTAAAAGCCTTGATGAAGGACGAGGAGCAGGGTTGACCAGAGGGACTTGGTCAGCAGATGCTGGGAAAGGGCAGGAGAGCACTGAGAAATGCTAATGGGAGTGGATGTGACAGGAGTTGCTGGGATAAAGCCCACAGATGGCATGACAGCATGGAGATGAGATGGCACAGACTGAGGGAATCAGTGCTCTCCTGCCTTCTGGTCTCTGCCTGCAGCTCCTCAGGGCAGGGACTGACTCCTGTGAAGGGCTGCATTTCGACCTTGGAGCTTCTTCTGAAAGGAAAACAGGGAGTCCTTTGGATCCCTGCAAGTGAGGTGAATGGTTCTGGGATCCCCCCTCTCCTGCCAAGAGGTCATATGTGAGACAAGAGCTGGCTTTCCATGCTCCCACTGCTGTGCCAGCCTCACAGCATGGGTTAGGGGAGAAAACACTGCCAGAGGGATGGCATATCTTCACGGGGATAAATGGGGAAGAATACCACCCAGGAGCCTGCTAGGTTTTCCCCTTGGGTTCCCAGATGCTGCAGATACACATTGCCACTGTGGGGGATGGAGTCAGGGAGCTCCATCCAGGTCTCTGTGCCCACACTGTGTCTTGTGTCAGATGGCTGCACCCACAGGGAAAGTCAGCTCCTTTTTTGATATGTGTTTGTATGCTGGTGATGCTTTCTCTTTTCTGAAAAACTCATTTTTAGCCAGGAGGAGAAAAATAAAAACAATCTCTAAAAAATGAATGAAGCTCAGCCATGGCTGTGTCACAACAGGACTTTTGTTTTCGTGGCATTTCTTTATCCTTCAGTGTTTATTAGTTGGAAGTTCAGCTCATATTTCATGTGAACAGAATTGATTTGTTGGGTTTTTTTCCCCCCTTTTTTCTTTCCTGATAAAAGACAATGCAGAGGGACCTGCTCGCCTGTGGGCAGGAGCACAGCCCTCCTCTGCTCAGTATGGGGGTGTCTGTCAGCACAGCCCCCCACAGCCACCTCGCTGCACTCCCCCAAACCCTGGAGCTGCTTCCAGCCAGCACTCAAGATGCTGAAAAACAATGTAAATGCCTGAATAGCTCACAGAAGTGAGATGATTACAGGCTTTTAAAAAGAAATTGCAAACCTTGTCACTGCGGGAGAGCATCCACCCCTCTCCCCATCCCTCCCAAGAAATGAAGAGACAGCACCAACATCCATGAATCCTTGTGCCCTGGTTGGGAGTTACCTGTGGCGTGACTGACCTGGGGTTTTATCCACATAGAACAGACTTTTAGCAGAAAAATAAATAAAATAAAAATGGTGATCCACCTGAGCAAGCAAAATCCTCACGGTCAACAGGGAAATCTGCCTGAATTTACTTTGGACAAACAGAGCCCAGCAGTGCAGGGCAGGAGAGGGTGGCTGAAGCTGGATGCTGGTGGAAGATGCTCAGAGTCCTGCTTGGAAAGTGGTGCCATCACCAGTGGTCACTCCTCCAGCCTGGTGCAAAATGGAACAAGTGACTGGGTCCATCTGCAGCCTGGAGATGTGCAAAAGCAATGAAGCTGTGGAAAGAGTTTTCCAAAGTGTAACATCTTTGACTCCTCTGGCCTTAAATCAGGTAATTTCACTGATTGCCTGTGGCAGGGGAAATTGCTGATGTCTAAGTTGAAGCACAGTCCTGGAAGATGAGGCAGTGATGGCTTGCTGGGAGGATAAATACCAGAGCAGAGTATGAAGCAAGGAGGGAGCCTCACACATTCCACATTGCAAACAGATACATATCCTACATATCCACTGATTTCCTTTGCACAGGAATATATTTTTCCTCAGGAGTAACATGAATCCATGCCCCTCTTGGCCAGGCTGCCCAATTTCAGGCATATTGGTGGCCAAGAGAAAAAGTTCTTGCTGCACTGGGCAGGGTCTGAATGGTCCCAGCTCTCCCTGCTGGACTTTGGTGGTCATTGAGGACACCACTTCTCCAGGCAAAGCTTTGCATGTCAGGCTGCTTCAGTTCTAGAACTGCTTTCCCAAAGCAGCCCTGACAGTTTGTGCATAATTATCAGTGGGGCTCAGTATAGGAACGAGGAGACAGAGTGTCTATTCCTGGCTGTCTACTCAAGTAACCTTATTTTAAAGAAAAAAAAAAAGGAAAACCACAAATGTTGTTGCAGTCTCTCTGGCTGGAATAGGCAATGAGCCTTGTCTGCTCCCTCTGCTCTGAATTCAGAGCTGCTGCAATGAACAGGACTCAATCCAAGGCTGGTGGAGCCAGGCAGACAGACTGCAGTCAAGATGTCCCCAAACCTCCCTGGATCCCTGGCTTCTCTGAGCACACTGTGAATTTTGAGGCCAACACTCCCTGTGCTTCTCAAGGGCTTTGGAAGCTCACGCTCTAATAATTAAACCTCGTAGCCTTCAGCCTTGCTTTTCTGTTCCCTGAAGCAGCATTAGTGCTTGGAACAGGTACCAGCTCTTAGAATGGGCATGCCAAGGGCTTGCATGGTTCTGACAAGGAGGAATTTAAAGGCTCTCTCCGATATGTGAGAGCAACAAAGAGCTGGTTTCAATGGAGATTTTCAGCTTTCCTGTGAGCAGGGTTCATTTCTACATCACTGAGCTGAACCTGGAGGATAGGTCTGCTCTTCTTCCAGCTTGCTGGATGCATTCTGGGGTGAGAGGAACATCACTCCAAAGTCTTCTTTAGGGTGGATCTGCAGTGGATCAGAATGCCTATATGCTCAAGCTCTCTTTTAACAGATTATTTGCTAAGTGTGATAAACTCTGTTTACACCCCTAAAAAATAACCATGTAGAAAGGGGAAATCAGGATAAAGGTGCTTAACCCACTGCTAAAAAAATATGGAAAGGGAAAAATAAAGCTGATTATAAGAAAATTTAGGTGAAGTGATTAAAAACTTAAGTGATACGGATAATATCATCTGAATTACCAAGGGGAGAGGAAAAAGGGCTATAAAACCTAAATAGAGGAGAATCAAATTCGGAACAGATGTCAAGAAGAACCTTCCCAAGTGAAGAATCAAAAAAGCAGGGAATTACCTACCAGGCAAGGCTGGAGTGGGCACACTGTGACTTTCCAAAATGAGATGTGACCCTGGAGCACAAGCCTGGGGCTGCTTTAGTGGTGGACTTGGCAGTGCTGGGTTAACAGTTGGACTCCATCATCTTAAAGGTCTCCTCCAACCTAAATGATTCTACGATTCTAAGCACAGAACAAAATGTGCCAAGTGGCTTCTGTGGGATCTTCTGCATCTGACATAAAATCAGCTTCAGGATTTTTCATACTGAGGAAAAAAATGATTGCCCTCAGCAAGGGGAGCCTGGGCAGCTCTTCCAGCCCTCTGGATTGAAAGCACAACATGTTCAGCCTTGGAGGGGTCCTGAGCCCCCCAGCAGGTGCTTTTGCCCACTCCAGGGAAAAGGTGGCATTGCTGCCACCCATGCCATGAGCCAGTGCAGAAGGTGTGCAGGGGGGGCTTTGCCTTCCTCCCTCTTCCCCATGGATCCTGCCAGGGTTTGTGGTGGAGGCAGTGATTTGTGCCACTGCTGGAGGAGCATTTGGCAGCTGGAGAGGCTGTTAGCAGGGGTCTCAAGTGCCCGACTGGAGGGCACGGCACTGAGCCTGCCCTTGCTGGGCTGCTTTGCCAGCAGTGGGAAGGCTCTCCTCTCTTAAAATAGATCCTCTCCAAGGGCTCTTGTGTTCAAGAGCTAGGAGGAAACCAGGACCTCTGTCCTTTATATTCTGTCTCTACAAAGAAAGGCAGAAAAAGCTGTGTTTGAGAAGCAGAGAAGGAAGGCAGATGTGTATCGAAACAGGCTGACCCCTGTGGCAGGGAGGAATGATGAGGGGGACTCCACTGATATCAGAAGGCTAATTAATTACTTTATTATACTATATTATTCTATATTATATTCCACTATATTACATTAAATCTAAACTGAATCTGCCAAGCACTCAACTGCACAGAATCTGGTGACTGTCCTGACACACACACACACTGACATTGGCCCTGATAGGCCAAGGAACCAAAACACCATCACTTTGGGTAAACAATCTCCACATTGCATTCTGCTTTGGCACAAAACAGGCACAGCAAATGAGATAAGAATTGTTTTTCCTTTCTCTGAGGTTCAGAGAATGTGAAACCCAGAAACATTCATGGGAAGAATTGTGCCTTGCTTTTCTCTGTGAGGAGTAATGTGGCTACAGAGGTGGTGTGGGATGGGATGAGAGGATGAGACTGGGAGGGCAGGTGCTCCCTGGAGTGGTGGTGCTGGTCCCTGGTGATGAACAGGGACAGCAGCAGCTCTGTGGCACCAGGAGCTCGCTGCTCAGGCCCTGCTGGTTCAGCTGTGCCTCAAAGTCTCTGACCTCTGCAGCTTCAGGGAGCCTCACTCCTCCAGGCTGCCCTGTGGCTGCAGGTAGGCATCAGCCAGGGATGGGGCTGCTCAGCTGCTCAGTGCATTTTGCCAGTTTTTTATCTTTTAGAGATGAATTCCTATCTTAACATCAGAGGTTTGGATACCTCATGTTTTCTTATTCACATCCCCAGGGTTGCTCTTGTTCTTTCTATTTCTTCAGAGCCTGATAAAGCTTCTGGCTTCTGAGACACACAGAGACATTGTGGAAGGAATTGTACAGCTCCCATCAGCTGAATCTTGTAATTCAACCGAAATTCTGTTACATTTTAACTCTGATATTCAGAAGTACACAGAGATTATCTGGAGGTCAATGAAGAGGCAGTTTTCTCCCTGGAAGGCTCTGTCCCAGCAGTCATTTCTGACAGGCAGCCTCTCCTTTGAAGGAATTTTCCCCTTCTTTGGCTGGGAAGATGCTACAGTGACTTACTTGGACCAGATGTTTGCACTTGGAGAGTTGAAGTTCAGTGCTGCCTTCATCCTGAAGATCCCAAATGTCCTTTCTTCTCCTCCCCCTATAGTCTGCAGTTCATCCCTCCCATCCCTCTCCTCCTGCCCTGTGAGGCAGCCACTAATGAGTCTCCTGGGGCAGCAAACATCAGCCTGAAGTGTCTGTGTGAGTGAGAGGCAGTGATTAACCTGGGAGCATCAGGAGCACTCACTGTGACAGCCTCTCAGTGCTCCCTTCTGCAGGGAGAACCCCATGGGAGGAGCAGTGCTGGGCTGGGGTGGGAGCAGGAGCAGAGCAGGGATGCTGCTGCCTTTGGAGGAAGCCTGGGAAGCAAAGTCCTGCATGTCCCACATCCCTGTTGCTTGGCAGGTGAGTTTGCAGATCCCACACGAGGCACCAGAGACATCCCACGCTGGGGCTGTCACATCCCATTGCTGTGGCTGTTGCTGAGGATTGTTAATTCAGCAGCCCCACGTTAAAGACTTGAGCCTGGTGAGCAAAGCCCTGTGCAGAGCTTTCTGCCTCATCCCCAGGGGACAGAGCAGGATGAAAGATGACTGACAGCTGCTTTGAGCGGGCTAATAGCCATCATCTTGCAGTACACAGCACTGTAAGACAAAGCACTTCCCACGGGATCCCCCCAGACCTTCCCTCCTGGGAAACACATCAAAAAGTTTCAGAGGAGGCAGGAAAACTCATCCACCCAAGGAAGACCTCAGGGTGAACCCTGTCCATACCACAGAGGGGAAACAGCAGGCAGAAAATCCCATGGCCTGAGCTGTGGGGTCAGAGGAGTGGTATTGGGGGTCCCCCTATTACCAGGGCAGAGACAAAGGGAAAGGGTTCATGTTCTTCTGTGCCCCAGAACTCTCCTGTACACTTCTGGTGTTTGCTTGCTTAATTTGTTGGGAACTGAGCAAGAAAGTCAGTTCTGGAACTCTTGGATTTCAGCCTGAAGCTGGCACATAGATTTGCCCAGGAAAGCGAGCAAGGGAGGAGCTGGGTGAAGCAGAGTTGAGAGGGCAGCATCTTGTTTGCTGCTGGCCTGTCTGAGAAGGGAGAAGGGAAGGAAAACACAGCAAATGTGTCCAGCACTGGAGAAGAGATGCTCTCGTCTGGAAAATCACATTTCCCTGTTCCTTGCACAGAGATTGCAAAAGGGTGGACTCTCCTATGGGAATAGTTCCACATGGCCTGTTTCTCCAGCCACCATCATGCCTAGCTCCCCCTTTCTTCCCTGAAATAAACACAGACAGACCAGGGAAGAGCAATGTGACTGCAAATCTTTCTAGAGAGCTGCATCAGAGCCACAGAGAGTCTCATAACTGTGTAATAGGGTATGCAATGAGCCTAATGAATCTCCATCTCCAGCCCACAGGCGTGTCCTGGCTGTGTGCATTGTCCTCTAGCACCCTGAAGGCAGCCAACAAATAATCAAATTAGGACAATCCCAGACTGGCTGGTGATGGCTCTGCCAGCCCCTGGCACAGGGCAAGCAAGCTCTCCCCACACCATCCTGCTGCCCCTCGTGGGCTTGGGCAGGACCTGGCCCTGCCTGGGTACCCCTGGGAAAGGCTGTGCACTTGCACACCCTGGAAGTGCTGAGTGGTGGTGGACAGCAGTGGAATGTGCTGGAAGTGAGCTGGAGAGGCAGGAGGTGCAAGGCAGGGACAGCCCACCCTGGGGACTGTGTGTGGGTTGTGCCTCTCTGCCAATGCATCAGTTCCTGAAAGAAAAATACAGTGACCACAGAGCTGGTGGGAAATGCTTCCACAGAACAGGGTTTTTTCCCCCCTCAGAGACTGCCAACTTGTTAAATCCCAGTTGTTTTGCACCAGCAGACTTCAAGGACGCTGAGACAAACCTCAGACAGGTCACAGGCCCCAGCTCTCCAGCTGACAGGCCTGAGAGCTCACATAAGGGCTCAGTCCTGCTGCTGTTCCCTTGGGAAGGAGGGGACAGCACAGAAAATGTGACACACTGAAGCTGCAAACCCCCCACTGCTGCTGAGAGCTGAACACAGAGGCAGG
>NW_005054308.1:7118169-7129046 GCF_000277835.1 Geospiza fortis | reverse complement strand
TTCCTGGTGTCTGTCCCCCTGCTGGCCTGCTCAAGATGTGCTGGCACTCTGGTGCACCCCCAGACCCACAACCAGCCACAATTATTCCAAGCTGCTGTGCTGGAAGCACACAGCTTCTTCACTGCTGCCATTCCCTGGTGGCTTTCCAGAGCTGCCTGTGTGCTCTGCTGGGATGCAGGCTGGGCAGAGGGCAGGGGACATTGTCTGGTTCCAGCAGGCTGTGCCTGACATCCAGCTGGGCACCAAAGGGACTCTCAGCACAGAAAGCTGCTCCTGTCTGGCATTTTCCCTGGCCACACATGCTTCAGGTTGGGCCAACATTGTGAAGATGGATTTTAAGCTGGCTAAAAACAAGGGCCTGCCCATCACTGCTGGAGAATCACCCATCCCTGTCACAGACATGTTTTCTGAAAAATCCTTTCCTTAGGATTTTTTCTCCTGAGAAGCTGAGAGGCCTCAGGAACAAAATGTAAACAATGGTTATCTGCTGCTGTGGAATGCAACAGGTGGATTTGTGATTGGTCTCATGTGGTTGTTTGTAATTAATGGCCAATCACAGTCCAGGCGTCCGGACTGTCTCAGTCAGTCAGGAGGCTTTGTTATCATTCTTTTTCTATTCTTAGCTAGCCTTCTGATGAAATCCTTTCTTCTATTCTTTTTGTATACTTTAAATACAATATATCTCATAAAATAATAAATCAAGCCTTCTGAAACATAGAGTCAGATCCTCATCTCTTCCCTGATCCTGGGATCCCTGCAAACACCACCACCCACCCTGAGAGAGGCTCTGTGCTGGGAGAACAGGACACTCCAGGGTGGAGAGCAGCTCTCCTGCTGATGTAGAGCCTCTGGGAACATTTCTAGAAGCATTTCTGCCATTCCAGGCACAGGGATGCAAATGATTGCTGGAGGGTTTCTCAGCTCTGGGCTGATGTGTGACACAGCCAGGGGAATCAGGGAACTTCTGTCCCAGCTGAGACAGCCTGGCTGTGGGCTGGGACCACTGGGAGTTGTTTCCCCAAACTGAACTCCCTGCAGCAGTTTGGCTTTGCTAGAAGTGGCATTTTCCACCTTATCATAGGACTGATACTGCCTAAATCTGTGCCTCTCAGAGCCTGGCTTTAGGTAAGTGCAGGCACACGTGGCTGCTGAGCTTCGTGTGCTGCCCTTGAGCTGGGCCCAATTCCTCAGAGGGAAAAGGAAACAAAAAAAAAAATAAAAGCCAGAGGAGAAGAGAACACAGGGGAGAATCTGAGGGGAAACCCAAGGGGAGAATGTGGGTGGTGCCATATCTGGGTGAGATGTGACACTGGAGACCATCTGAGGTTTTACAATCCAATGAGAGCTCAGACCACCTCTCCTAAAGAAGAAATTAATACATTTACAGGACCCAAAGGAGAGCTCCACTGGGAAGACACAGCTTGTGGGACTGGCAGAGCTTTCTCAGGAATGAGGAAGGAACCTTGGACTTGGCCAGTTACAAATAGTCCCAACATTCAAAGCAAATATTCCTGAGAGAAACTGAGATGTAAGAGGCAGGTGGCATTGAATAAAGTGTGGGAAAAACGTTCAAAAGAGCAGATTCCTCTTTTAGGCTTCAGACAACCCTTCCATTCAGCACTTGGGTAGAGTCTCATTGGTGTGGGGTCAGTCAAAGGGAATCTGTGTGCTGGTGGGAGGGTGCTGTGGCCCTCAAGCACTCACAGTCAGGCTTCAGGGACATCTGCTGCCTTATGTCTAACACATGCATCCTAAATGGGCTTTTTCCTCCACAGACCTGAGATGTGTGCTAACAGCTTTCTCCTGTCCCGTGGGGGCTCTCAGGGCACTTTATGGAGGGGAAATTCTGGTGTTTCCTTCCCAGTGTGGTGCCAGGGGACTCAGTAAGCCCAGTGGAGCTGCTCAGAGGCAGAAGAGGAACCTCAGTGCCCATTCCCTGGGCTCCTGCACCCTCAGCCCAGGGGAATGGCCCCAGCTGTGCTGTGCTCTGCCCAGGGCTGCCAGGCTGCCACTGCCTCCCAGAGTCCCTGAAATGCAGGGCAGTGACTTAAGGGGGGTGCTGGGAGATGATGCTGGACAAGAGGAAAGAAATTAAAACAATAAAGAATGAGCTGACATCACTCCTCTGAGCTTCCACAGACATAAACCCTCTGCTCTACAGGCACCTGGGTATATCTCATCAGCTTGGACTGGATTGTTCCTCTGCATATTTTAGTTGTGTGGATGAAAAGAAATGTTGTGGCAGAGAAGAAGAAAGACTGGAGAAGACTACAAAAGGATGTGAGCTGCCAGTGTGTTTTGAGTTGCTTTATTCTGAATCAATATTGAACTGAAGAGGAATTATAAATCTAACAGATTACAGCTGAAGCAATGCCAGGGCATCTGTTTCCAGATATTCTTTTTTTATTTTTTTTCTTTTACTGGCTGGAGCAGCTGTTTTTACAAGAATCCACAGTAAAAGAGTTATTAAAACAAAGGGGGAAAAGAAATAACAATAAACAGGAGATATATAGCAGACAAGGAGCAGCAGAGATGAGGGGCTGGGAAATAAATGGTAGAGGAAGAATTTGACAACCAACAGTTTGTAACCAGCATCAGGTGCTACAAAATCTGGAAGATGTTTGTTTTACAAGACAGTGATCCCCAGCTCCAGGACTGTTCTTGGTGATTTATGGCTCCTGGCAGCTGTTGCAGAGGTTGAACAAAAAGCAACAGAGACAGAAAAGCGTAAACCACCCCTGGTGCTTGCCTGTTGTTTCCTAATGGAAGGGGATTTATCAGTAGGGAGCCCATGGGGGTGGCTGGGGGCACCTATGGGCAGGCTCCCAGCTCCATTTCCCCCTGTGCCCAGGACCAAACTGACTTCTGATGAAATTCAGGCTGTAATCAAGGCAAGGGCCACAGAACTGGGGGCATTCACGTGGCTTAAAGCCTGACTGTGCTTCAGCCAAGAGGATGCAGTCAGCAAAAGCACGCTGGGTGCCAGGCTGAGGATGGAATTGTGGGTCAGAATGGAGCTCTGGGAGGTCATGAAGCCACTTGTCAAAGTCCTGGCTGCCACCACAGCTCACTGGGCAAGTGTGACCCCTCAGCCTGGGGTGCCTCGTCTGAGCATTGGGCTCCAGTGAGTTACACAGTCTTTACTTCCCCAAACTTTAATGTAATGTAACAGATTTCTCCAGAAACTATTCTAAAACAGGCAAAATGAACCAAAATCTGGTGTCCCTCCCATAGTTTGACCTTTCCTTACACGCCACCTTTTCACAGTCTCCAGCTCTCCAAAGGGTGGCTCATAACCCTTGAAAAGCCTTTTACAGTGGCATTTTGTAGGATTGACTCTGGTACAGCCCTCCAGTTACATGGTCCCAAATTTTTGGGAGCTCTGCCATATTCAGGTGCCGTGCCCTTGATATGTGCTCAAAATCTTGAATCTCTCTCTCCCTTTTTCAAGCACAAGAGAGGGTTCATATTCCTCTCATTGCTTTACCAGCACTGATCACAGTGGCTGCCAAAACTAAAAAGAGGATTTTGAGTTGTATCTGAAGTTGCTCAAAAGCCAGAAAAGAAAATCATCTGTCAATAATCCATATGCTCAACTTTCTGTCCCAGGAATGACCCCTCTGCTGGCAAACAGCACCCCTGAGATACTCAGGGGGGATGTGGGAGGCAACTGACACAAAACCATTCAGGATGTTGAAGATTTGGCCTTGTGCTTGCTTCAGGTTTATTGATTCATTTTGCAACAAGGCCCCATAAATAGATTTATTCTTACGGTTATAATCGAGCCGATGAGAGCTTGGGAAGTGGGGACTGAAAGCAAGCAGAGCGGAAATCAAGCCTGAAAGAAGGTGAAAGAACACATCTCCCAGATGGTGGGAAAGAGGAATTAATGTTTGTCTCTCTGGACACTGCCCTGGAATGGCCCTGCATGCCCAGACCCAGCACTGCTCTCCTTTGGGGCCAGCTCCACTGGGCCCACAGCCTGTGCTGTGCTGCCACCAAAAACCCACACCCAGTGCTCTGCTGTGTCCTTGGAGGGTTCCATCAGCCCCATCCCTCCCTCCCTTGCTCCCTCCCTCCTTTTGGCAATTCCCTGTCTCCAAACCTAAATTTTGCTGCTTTTCTGACTTCAGCCCTCTCTATTAAATGAGGAGAAGCAGAATTCGTTCCCTTTCTTTTTCTAGCTTGTGTTTTTAATTGCTGAATCTTTCATCTCTTCTGAAGCATCTGAGGAGCACAGGGAGCAGGGGCCCTCCAGCCACTGCTGCAGCTCCAGGATGTGACCCGAAGAGAAATTATTCAAATAAATTTGCAGTCACCTCACAAACAGCTGCTGAGCAGGAAGGCAGGAATCTTCCCCTAGTCCACAATTTGATGCAGATTATTCACATGGTGCTGCTGAGGAGTTAATACACTTGGCTGGGACAGGACAGAAATGATGCCTGCTCAATATGACAGAAAATAAATAGAATCTGCTTTCGAAGGATGCATTGACCGAGCTGTCGTGCCTGATGCTGGGGAGACAAGTGTCTACAAGCTTCAGCTTAATGTGGCATGGAAATGTATTGGGTTGTATTTATGGCCATATACAATACTTAACTGGCTATTGTGCTGATTAAATATTTAATTGACTGTCTGTGAGGAGAAATGCACCATTAGTCTATAGGGAATTACACTGTTCCTTGTGCCTGCTCTTAAATGAAATGTGTAATTCGTTGTCACTTAAGCATAATGTTAACTGCCTGTTAAGGACATATTTTCAAGGGAGATAAATACAAAACTTGCCTGCTGGCATTGCCCCAGGTGAACCCTTAGGTGCCTCAGTGTGGGCACAGCCCTCAGGAGCATCCCAGGGCTCAGGGGACAGTGGGGAGGGACAGCCAGGGAAGGGACTTTGGGGTTCCTGCGCTGTCAAGTGGGTTTTGGAGGTGCTGGTTGAGGTTGATTTCAACCCCTTTACCACCAGTCTCTAGCACTATGGCTGTCCAGGTCCTGTAAGGGGAGAGAGCAAGGCCATCAGGATGCTCCTAAGATACCTCTTGCTGCAGGTCAGACACCACCAGGAGAGTTTCTCTGCCTAGTTTTGTTTGGGAGTCTGAATTCAATGGGGAAAATAGAAAGAGGAAAGAGGCAGGGAGAAAGGCTTGTGAAAGAAATTGTTTCTTCCCTTCCTCAGGGCTACCCTGGGGTACAGCAAAAGCAAAGTACACAGAGCAGAGCCCTCTTGCCTTGCAGGCTGCACTCTGCTGAGCACCTGCGAGCACTCAGGAACATGCCGAGTTTTATTCCTTATCATTATCATTATCATTTAATGTAAGCCCTGCAGCTTGTGATGCAAAACCTGCTGGTATTTTGTTGGAAACCCACCCTGCTCCTGGTGCCCAGCATCACACTGAGAGCTTCCAGCAGCACAGACCCTGATGGCTGCACAGCCTCTGCTGGGCAGAGTTCCCCCACCACGGCTGCCACGGCTCTGTGATTCATCCCAGCAATGAAACTGCCATCTCTGCTGAATAACTGATCCTTCAGCAGTGTAACTCTTTTCCCATTGACAGTTTGGCAGGCTTTGACAGCTGGCTCCTTCTCTTCAGCAGATTTCCACGTCCCTGCCCTCGTGCCGGCTGCAGAAGCAGCTCCAGGGCAGCATCCTGACTTGCAGCGAGATGCCTGCTGTGTTTGATGCTTAAAAGCACTGGCCAGCTATTGACATTCAATAGCTAGAGCTCATATTCTGAATACTGCAGCTTTACCAGTGGCCTTAGAGCCAGCATTGATTGGGCTGAACTGTCTGATAAGTGCAGCTCCGTGCTGCTCTCCCACGCTCCCTCAGCTAAGGGGGTTTTTAACTTCATGATGAATGGTCCTGAGCTCCAAAGCTTCTCTTAACAGGATTGACCTGAAGACACAACTATCCCAGGGCACACAACGAGGAAAGCCCTGCCAGCACCAGAGCAATGAAAGCACAGTGTTAATTTCAGCCAGGATCCATATCCTCGTTAGGTGCAGGCAAAGTGTGACATTCCCTGGGCTGGCACGGGCAGCTGGGTGTGCCTGGCACCAAGGCTCCATGCCCATGACATGCAGCAATGTCCCCAGGCAGGATCACCTCTACAAGAAGCCCAGTTCAGCTCTAGCACTGTGGCTGCTCATCTGGCTGCCCTCAGCCTGAGCTGGAGCTGGGAACCCCTCAGGGCTCCCAGCCTTGAAAGGAGCTGGCTCAGAGCTGGGGACTCCCCTGGGGATGACAAGGTGGTGGCACCAGTGATGCAGGACCAGGAGCAGAGCTGCATGCAGCAACATCCATCCTCACACGGCTGGCTGGGAGAGCTGCTTTGCCACAAGGGAAGTGGAATGTGAGTGTCAGCAGCCAGGGCTGCCTCTTTCCCCTGCCCTGTGACAGTGTTCACAGGGGTCTGAGGATGAGGGAAGAGAGGAGGATCTCACTCCATGTTTCAGAAGGCTTGATTTGTTATTTTATTATATATATTATATTAAAACTAAACTAAAAGAATAGAAGAAAGGATTTCATCAGAAGGCTAGCTAAGAATAGAATAAAAAAGAATGATAACAAAGGCTTGTGGCTTTGACTCTCTGTCCGAGCCAGCTGACTGTGATTGGCCATTAATTAGAAACAACCACATGAGACCAATCACAGATCCACCTGTTGCATTCCACAGCAGCAGATAATCATTGTTTGCATTTTGTTCTTAAAGCCTCTCAGCTTATCTAGAAGCAAAAATCCTAAAGAAAGGATTTTTCATAAAAGATGTCTGTGACACTGCCCCTCCCTGATGGTAGGGGACACACACGTGGCTGGGACAAGCTCTGCTGTGCTGCCCCAGACACATTGTGGTGATGGTTTGTAGGGAGCTTCATTCAACACTGATCAGCACAATCCAGAAAATCCAGCCTGGGTTTGCTGCAAACAGGTCCAGGACAAGGGACACTGCTGGGAATGAAGGATGCACCTCGTGGTGTTCCTGCATGTCTGAGTCCCTGATAGCTCTGCTGGGAAGAGAAAAGCAGAGGGAGGGTCCTGTCCTCCAGCTCCAGTGGTGTCACCTGCTGCCAGCACCCCCCACCCATCCCTGGGATCCTTTGCTGTGTGCAGTGAGGGGTGACCAGTCAGAGCTGCCACCATCCCCATGGGACAGTGCTGCCACATCTGGGAGCACCAGGGAGGCGTCACCATGGCTCCCTGGAGGTCTCTCAGCTCTGAAATACCCAAGTGCCAGGCCCCCACCTCCCAGCTCCAGGACCTTCAGGGAGGCAAATGCAGATTGTCTTAGGCTGGTTGGCTTCTTTTTATTTTTCTCCTGTTTTCTTTTTTTTTTTTTTTTTCCATGGCTTTCACACCTCCCCTCACTCTCTATTTTTAATCAACTGACTCAACCCTGATTTCAGTGCTTGAGGACTGGAAAGGTGATCCCACTCCATCAGCAGGGCACAGCCCACACATCTCCCCTCTGTGCTGCTCCCCAGCCCACACAGTTCTGCTCTGTCACGTGGGTATCCCTGCCAAGACACCACTATCATATATTTTTGCCTCCGTGGAGGTGGGGTTAAGGGGCTGAGGATCTGCAATTCCTGGTTTGGAGCTGCATCAGCCCTTGGGAGATGCAGAAGAGCATCCTGCCAGCTCTGCAGACCACAGCCTGAAATTGGGATACTAGAGGGACATCAGCAGCCCTGAGTGTGGGACAAGGGCTAATGAAAGTGAGGGGCTGGTGGAGAATTGGAAGGAAGCTGATATGAGGTCGAAAACCCCTTGCCAGTCCAGGAATACATCTGTGTGAGCAGCTCCTGGGAAGTGCATGCCTGTGTCAGCCCTTCCCAGAGCCAGAAGCACATCTGGTCTGCCTGTCCTTGCTCCAAGCCTGGTGGTTTAAGCCATGCAGGGTGTGTGTAGGTCCAGTTTTGGAGTTTACTTGGCCACCAGTGGTGATTTTGGTAGGACCCCATCATCCCTGTCATGGGCTGAGCCCATCCCCTGCAGCCTGGGCAGAGAGGGCAAGAAGAAGCATGGGGTTTTAGCTTTTCTTTAGAACATTAATCACACTTTAATTATATTGAAACCTGGAGACATGGCAAAGGATTAAGTGGATTATCTTCAAAGTAATTTGTTATCAAATATTTATTCTTCTGGGAAGGGAGATGCAGCCTGAGAAATTCTGCATTATCTGTGCTGCCAGCCAAGGACGTGGCACGTCCTTCATGCCTCCCCTGCCCTCACCCACCCTGACCCTTCAGAGCAGGCTTGAAATGCAGAGCACCATCCCTTGTCCCCTGGTGTCCCCTGTCCCCTGAGGCTGGTGGCTTTGAAGCCAGCTCTGTGTTGGGGGCTTGCCCCTGCAGGAGGGGGTACCAGTGCCTCACTGGTGTCTCTTATATTGGAATATTACCAGTATAGCAGGATGGGATGTGCCTGAGCTTGTCTGGCCTTGCTAGGGAAGAGGGGAACATCGTGGATATCCCAGCCACAGGGAAACATCGTGAGCATCCCAGCCATGAGTATTGGAATATTACCAATATAGCCGGATTGGACATGCCTGGGCTTGTCTGGCCCTTGCGGCTTGTCCAAAGGTGGCAACTGTGTGATTTCACCTCAGAGACACCTTTGTGTGGCTGGATGCTGCAGCTGGATGCTAGAGACAAGTCCAGGCATGCAGGAGCTCAGGTTTACCCCTGGCAGAGAAGCTTTAAGGCGAGGATGAAGGAAAGGAGTCGGTTCTGATGGAGGGTTTGGATGCAGAGCTTTATTCTGTCCCACAGGCCTGTGAATGCAACAACAGCTCCAACAGAACCTCTCAAACTGCGTGGTTGCTGTTCCTTTTAACCCCGGGGAGAGGGGCAGGGAAGGGGCACAGAGGGCTACCAACCAGGTAGGGGGGAGAAGTCTTAAGGGACAAAGGACACCTGGATGGCCCAATGCCCCCCGGGGGTAGAGGGCATCCTTTGAATCTGCCAATCACTCGACGCCCTTCTGGAATTCCAGGACTGACAGACAGGGAGGAGAAAGGAGAGGTGACTGACACACCTGGGAGGGAATTATCAGGGGAGTGACTCGGGTTACTGAGGTAAACCCTGAAATCACAATGCAACAGTCTCTGCTGAGCGGAGGGCTCTGGCAGGGGGATGGATGCTCCTCTTCCCTGCTCCCTGTTCCCTGCTCCTGCTCCTGCTCCTGCCCCATCCAGGCTGGGAAGGGGCCGGGGGCTGCAGCACTGCCGCAGGAGCTGCCGAGATGCGGCCCTGCTAAATCGGATTCAGCCGGAGCTCTTTATCCGTTCGGCAGACTGTGGGTTTAGTGCTTGGATGCTTCATTAACTAATAATAATGAGTCATTGTATTTGCCTCCTGGGCACTGTAAATGATCCAGTGTCAGGAGACGCTGCGAGGACACGGAATCGCAATGAGGCTGAGCCTCGGAGCGCTGATCAAACCGTGCAGAGGCAGCCCCGAGCTGCCCCAGCAGCTGGGGACAGTGCCCGGGGAGGGGACACCTGCACGGGGACCTGGCCTCGCTGCGGGGCATGGCCAGCCAGGCTCCTGTGTTGTGATGTCCTGGTTTGTCTCAGATACCTCCCTCTAGATTCCTTCCCCAGGCGTGTCAACCACCTCTCCTTTCCCCCTCCGTGACCCCTGCTGAGCGCTGTCTGTCAGTCCTGGCATTCCAGAAGGGCATTGAGTGATTGGCAAAATTCAAAAGATGCCCTCCACCCCTGGAGGACATTGGGCCATCCAGGTGTCCTTTGTCCCTTAAGACTTCTCCCCCCTACCTGGTTGGTAGCCCTCTGTGCCCCTTCCCTGCCCCTCTCCCCGGGGTTAAAAGGAACAGCAACCACGCAGTTTGAGAGGTTCTGTTGGAGCTGTTGTTGCATTCACAGGCCTGTGGGACAGAATAAAGCTCTGCATCCAAACCCTCCATCAGAACCGACTCCTTTCCTTCATCCTCGCCTTAAAGCTTCTCTGCCAGGGGTAAACCTGAGCTCCTGCATGCCTGGACTTGTCTCTAGCATCCAGCTGCAGCATCCAGCCACACAAAGGTGTCTCTGAGGTGAAATCACACAGTTGCCACCTTTGGACAAGCCGCAAGGGCCAGACAAGCCCAGGCATGTCCAATCCGGCTATATTGGTAATATTCCAATACTCATGGCTGGGATGCTCACGATGTTTCCCTGTGGCTGGGATATCCACGATGTTCCCCTCTTCCCTCTGCTCACCTGCCTGGAACAGAAGCTGTTGTCTCCATTTCCTTCCCATTGATAAAGGGAATTTTCAAGCCCTCCCTGCGAGCAGCTCTCGCAGTCCCCCTCTGGTGCTGCACCTCGAGGTGAGGTGACAGGGACTTGGGGACCTGCCTTGGTAGGACATCTTTGCATTTCTTCCATGGATAATTCCTCCTCAGGAGTGAGAGCAGGGTGATGTGCAGCATGGGAGAAATATGAATGATAACCCTCTGTCCTGGCATGTGGGGGATGCCTGCCCAGTGCCCATCCGAGCCCCGTGTGCCTTGGCATTGTGCTGGGGGTGACAGATGTGCAGGGCACTGTTGCATGTGACACAGGTGCCTGTCCCCTTCCTTGTGCCTTGTTTGTGGGTCTATTTTGCCTCCAAAATCTTATCCCTGATTAAAACAAAGGGGAAGAAAGAAATCAGCATAAAAGCAACAAGAGAATCATGAAAAAATAAAAAAGGAAAAACGGGGAAACCAGCTGGTGGGATGACTGTGCAAAGAGCAGGAGTGCAGGTGAGGTCGTTTCACATTGTCAAGGGGGACAGGCAGAGTCCCTCCTGCAGGAGAGGCAGCCACCCAAGGTCTTCTTCTGCCTCAATTAACACAGGACACTCCAGACATAGGAGCTGAGGGGGTGGCA
>NW_005054308.1:7109050-7117815 GCF_000277835.1 Geospiza fortis | reverse complement strand
CTTCTGCCTCAGCAAACACAGGACACTCCAGCCATAGGAGCTGAGGGGGTGGCAGCAGGGTCCTTGTGCCTGTGCAGTGTCCCTGCAATGCTGTGAGCTGTGAGCCCCACATTTCACCCCAATGCTCACCCTTTGCTGACAGTCTGCCAGCCTCAGTTTTGGGGGACCAGGCCCCCTCCATTTCAGAGGAACTGAATTCCCCAGGAACTGTGGGTTGGTGCAGTCACCTCTGTTCACCCAACACCACCCCACCACAGAATGAACCAGCTTTGTTTGACAAGACATTGTTTTCCATAAACCATGTGCACTGGCATTAATTAGATTTCTATCCTTTAATTCTTTATTAATTGAATCTTACATCAGCTTGTCTTTTCCTTGCACAGGATTAAAGCCAGGCTGAGCAGGCAGCACTGATCTGGGTCATCCCCTGTTTTCTCTCCAGGAGCCAGCTCATCTTTCCTCCTGCAGCATCCCTGGCTCTGGGCTTCACTCCAGGATCTGGCTCAGGCAGGGCATGGAGCTGAGCACCCTGGCCTGCCACTTCTGCAGTGTTTATTCCTGGCAGATGATATTTAATAAGGCCACATAATTAATGAACTAGAAAGTGCTTCAGCAGCTTGACGTGAGACAAATATAGCTGCCTGCTCATTTCCAAGTACCAAACAGAAATATTTGCTGCCTGTTTCTGCCTGTTATGTATCATTAGCAATTTTGCCATCTCTATTAAGCATTTGTCTGTAACAATACAAATACAATTTGAAAAACTCTGTTCTTATTGCCCTTAGCCCTTCTGGGTATGCTTTTTCCCTGCTATTCTCCTTGTTTTTTGAATTCTTAACATCTCATATCTTCCATAACATAAGCACCACTATTTGCTTTTCCTTGGCCAGATATACATATGTACATTTTCCCATTGCAATCTCTGCTTTCATTTCACCACTGACCCACAAGCTTCCTCTGACCCTGTAACCATCCTTGTTGGCTCTGAAAGATCCCTCCTAATTCCCAGCTGTGTATTTTTCCATGTGATTTTTCCCCCCTCGCAGCCAGGCAGAGCCCAGGAGCCTTCCCAGGGCTGTGCTGGCTGTTTGCAGATCCTCCTGCCTCGCCCCGGGCACGTTTATTCCCCGCCATGGCAACGAGTTCTGCTGCAGGGATGCAGGGATGCAGGGATGCAGGGGTGCAGGGATGCAGGCGTGCAGGGATGCAGGGGTGCAGGGGTGCAGGGATGCAGGGGTGCAGGGATGCAGGGGTGCAGGGATGCAGGGATGCTCCTGCTGTGCCTCAGCCCCCATTCCAAGAGGGCTCCTCTAGCCATGAATCCCCAGCTGAGCTGGGCTCACTCTCTGCCCTCCCTCGTCCCCCAGCCCGCCCTGCTGTGACTCAGTTTCCCCTCCCGAGGGCTCCTGTTACACAACACCCACCTTCACTCTGCTGTGGGAGGTGAGGCAGTGAGAAAACTCCCACTGCTGGGGGTGGGAGCATGGGGAGAGGGAAAGTGTGCCAGCAGAGCCTCTCCAGCAGCAGCAGGAGGACACGTGTGTGGCTCTGGCTGTGTTCCCCCTGTGTGAGGCACCCCACAGGCCATGACCCAGGGCAGGGAGGGGTGTACAAATGGACAGAACCTTTTTGCAGGGAGTCAAAGCAGACTGAGACCTGGAGGAAACAACCCGTGGGACTTGGGAGATGTCCCCTGGGAAAGGGGATGGTGCTGCTGGTGGTGTCAGGTGTGTGACAGGAATGGATGTGGTGATGTCCCACCAGGTCCCCGTGGTGGCAGCCCTGTATCAGCTCCTCTGGGACTGCCCCAGCATTGCCCTGGGACCAGTTTTGGGGTTCACTGCTGGGCTCTCCATCTCTGAAACAGTTGTTTCCACCCCTCTGCTGAGCAGGGGCTGATGTCTGCCTTCCCCTGCTGGTGGGAGGGGAAGAAAACTCAGGAGGAGCTCCCAGCTGAGCTGGTCCTGCCTCCAGGACATTTCCTTGTGTGTGGATTAAAAGAGAAACAAAGTGGTTTAAGGTGTCTGCAGCTCAGTTCTTCCCTGGACCTCCAGGCATTTCCATCCTTGTGCTGGTGCCCAAGCAGCCCTTTGGCTGGAGGCACAAGAGGGAAAAACCATGTGGGATGAAGTTTTGGGAGCAGAGGAGCCAGTGAAGCTGGACTCAGAAAGCTTCCACAGCCCTCAGGGTGGGGATGGCTCAGCACGGGCCTGACAAGGCAAACCAAACTGAACACACCATGAATTTCTACACTTACTCACATTTTCTGTGATCTCAGCATTCTCCTTTGGGTTTCTGAGCTTTCATGCCTGTTTGCATGATTATTTCCAGGCCTCCTCCTGGAGTATGAAATCTCAAAAGTTGCCCCTGGTACAAAGGAAAGCCACAAGGCAAGGAACAACCAGCCCTGGAGGGAGAAGGCAGCAGACACCACAAGGCTGGTGGGAATTAGCAATTTCACAAACTGTGACTTGTGAGCAAATTCCCTGCTGGAAGCTGGCTGCAGCTCTCCCTGAGCCAGCTGTCTGCCCCGCCTGGGCAAGCACACACACAAAAGGATGAGCTTGCTTGGGCCAGCCTTGGATCTGGAGCCCCATCTGGGCACTGCAGGAGCTGGCAGCTGAAACACTGCCCTGAGCCCAGCCAGGAGCCCCTCCCAGCACTGCCTTCCTTGGTGCTGTGGGGTTTTTAGCAGCCAAGCCCCATCATTACACCCCTGCCCCATGCAGGGTGCAGCAGGTTTGGGTTGATGGTCCCGTGCTGTGATGGTGTTTACAGGGGTCTGAGGATGAGGGAAGAGATGAGAATGTTGACTCCATGTTTCAGAAGGCTTGATTTATTATTTTATGATATATATTATATTAAAACTATACTAAAAGAATAGAAGAAAGGATTTAATCAGAAGGTTAGCTAAGAACAGAAAAAGAATGATAATAAAGGCTTGTGACTGACAGACAGTCTGAGACAGCTGAACTGTGATTGGCCATTAATTAGAAACAACCACATGAGACCAATCACAGATGCACCTGTTGCATTCCACAGCAGCAGATAACCATTGTTTACATTTTGTTCCTGAGGCCTCTCAGCTTCTCAGGAGGAAAAATCCTAAGGAAAGGATTTTTCAGAAAATATCATGGCTACACCGTGGCAATCAGGAGGAGCTCTGGAAGCACTCAGTCTGTCCTAGGGACCATGTCACTTTGCTTACTCACTGCCAAAGAGGTGGATCAAAAGGAAAATATCAAGCTGCAATGGCTGGGACTTGAGGTTGTGTCAGTCTTTGCAGTTCAGAAAAGCTCCAGCAGGATGGGATGCTCCAGAACAGGGGGGACCCACTTTGTGCCTGGGGTGAAGGTGGGAGAGCTGTGCTCTGGGCACACAGACACTGCTGTTGTGCTGGGAATAGGATCCAGATCTCTGTGCAGGACAGAGCATCCTTCCTCAGGTGCCAGAATATCCTCCAGGCTCCAAAACAAGTCATGGGGCACGGGAATGCACGGGGCTCAGGGGCTCGGGGACAGGCCAGGGGAGAGGGCAGGAGGGGGAATCAGGGCCCTGAAGTGAAGCAGAAGCACAAAGGAGATTTTCCCAGTGTCATTTAGCTGGCAGAAGGTGACACTGGGCTTGTCACCCGCTTTCATTACGTCTCCAGGGCTTTTCATGCAAATTCAGGCAAACAATTTCTCGGTTCCCTTTTAGCACTCTGGGAGGGCCAATTTCATTTCAGGAGCAGTGGGGAACAATAATCATCTTGAAGTGTCTTCCATCCTGAGAGACGCAGATAAGAGCTGTGCAGTGGACTAACAGCACTAATTTGACGTTTTCAGCAGATAGCTTTGCAGATGACAAAAATCAGACACCATAAAAAGCTGGTAAACTCCATAGCAGCAGGGTTACCACCTCCTGCACATCCCTCCCACTCCCCTCCTCTACCCTGAGAGGGGGATGAAACCCTGTCCCTGCTCATTGCCATGGGGAGGGGGCTGTGCTCTGGCCGGGGCAGGTTTGGCTGCTGGGGAAGGACCAGGACATGGCTGGGGCAGGCAGGGAGATGCTGGTCAGTCTGGTGAGGCAGTCCAGCCCATTTGTGCTGCACTTCTTCATTGGAAAAAGAATATCACCTGTCTTCTACCTTTTTGGAGAAGTCTCTGGTCATGTATCCAAAGGGAAGAGATCACTTTAGTGCTCTGAGATTCCTGATCCAGTTCATGGAGCCAAGCAAGAAAAAATCCCACTGCAGCAAACATTTCTGAGGTATTTTTCTGATCCCCTCAGCTGTCTGAGCCCATGAAACATTTGCAGGCAGTTGTCCCCCTGCCATGCACACTGCCAGCCCCTTGGCTCAGCCAGGGATGCACAGGTTAGTCTTGCAGCTCAGTAAATCCAGCTCCCCTCACAGGAGGGGTGCCTGGGTGCCCAGTCCAGCTGGGTACCCCAGCCATGGGTGGGTGCTGCTGCTGCTGCTTGGGAAATCAAGTGGCAAAGTGATAAAAAGTGGCTGTAAGTGCATCCCCAAGAGAGTCAGGCAGGGGCTGGCCCTGGGCTGGCCCAGTGGGAAGTGGAGCCACTGAAACCTCAGCAATTTGTGTGGTCCAGAGCTGTGTGTCCAGGCAGGATCAGCTCCCTCTGTGACAGTGCTCACAGGGGTCTGAGGATGAGGGAAGAGACGAGGATCTGACTCCATGTTTCAAAAGGCTTGATTCATTATTTTATGATATATATTACATTAAAACTATACTAAAAGAATAGAAGAAAGGATTTCATCAGAAGGCTAGCTAAGAATAGAAAAAGAAAGAATGAATTACAAAGGCTTGTGGCTCCGGCTGTCTGTCCAAGCCAGCTGGGCTGTGATTGGCCATTAATTAGAAGCAAGCAACATGGGCCAATCACAGATCCACCTGTTGCATTCCACAGCAGCAGATAATCATTGTTTACATTTTGTTCCTGAGGCCTCTCAGCTTCTCAGGAGGAAAAATCCCAAGGAAAGGATTTTTCATAAAAGATGTCTGTGACACTCGCTGTGCTCTGCGCACAGTGGCAGTGCCTGCCTCTCCCCAGCCAGCCTGCCCCAGGTTTAACTGCTGTCCTGGGAGGGTTCTCCTCATGTAAATCCCCAAAGTTTTTGCTGTGCTTCAGTCCATCCCTCCTTGTCCAGCAGAGGATGAAGAACAGGCACCTCCCTTTCTTGACACCACTTTTCCCATTATCTCCTTATTACAACCTGTTCTTTCTGAGCCTACAGCCCAGTTTTGACAGCCAACCTTCCATGTGTCCCTCCTGGTCCCTTTCTGTCCCCTCCCGGTCCCTGTCCGTCCCCTCCTGGTCCCTGTCTGTCCCCTCCTGCATCTGCTGAGGGTTCTCTTCCCTCCACGAGTCCCTCTGATGGATTAATCCCACTCCCAGGCCCACACCAGCAACCTGGAAAGCTGCACATCAAGGTTCAGTGGAGGATTCATTTCCCTGAGGTCTCTTTTTTATCTATTTTCCTCGTCAGATAAAAGACAGGATTGAGTGACCAAGCATATGAATCCAACTGGGCCCAGTTTCTGAGTTTTAATTTCTGCCAGGCTAGGGGGAAAAAAACAGAGACAAAGGCACTGATTTCTCCCTGGTGCAAGCAGGAGTGCAGCCTGTGGAGCACAGCAGGGTTTGTTCACATGAAGTTAAGCTGAGCCACAGGCACTGGGAAGAGCAGCTAATTAAACTGGTGACACTGGGGCAGGCTGGGCAGGGCATGCTGCAGAGAGCAGAGTCTTGCTGACACCTGCTGCCAGCAGGGAAATGAAACCCCACCCAACACTCAAAAATGTGATTTTGAAGCCATTTTTGTACCTGAATTGGGGTGAAATGCAATATCAGATTTTTATTTTCCATGGGAGGAGATATTCAGCACAGCTTTAGGAGAGCTCAGTGGGGTTTCTCAGCTCAACATGTGACTGCTCAACCGGTGCCCATTAATTTTGTTTTCTCCCTGAAGGCAGAAATGGGACTAGGAGAATGGCTCTGGCTCTCCCACCCTTTCTCCCAGAGGAAACTCATATTTTTTCATCAATCCTGAAATATTCCCAAGGAAGAAATGTTCATTTTTATGAGAGTGGCATTAGAGCCAGCAAGCTGTAACCATGGGAAATTCCTACCTGATATGAAATTCACTTCACTCACCTGAGCTTCGATTGCTTTCTGCCTAATTTTTTTTAAATTATTATTTTGACCACAAGCTGCTGAGGACAGGCACTGTTCCTCCTGGGGCTGCTATGACTCTCCCGTGGGATGAAGGACACAGATTCCCAGCCCAGACTGAGTCCTCCAACAGTTTGGGAAAGAAGAATACCAGGTGGAAGTTACAGAGCAC
Source organism: Geospiza fortis (assembly GCF_000277835.1). Classification (NCBI taxonomy): domain Eukaryota; kingdom Metazoa; phylum Chordata; class Aves; order Passeriformes; family Thraupidae; genus Geospiza; species Geospiza fortis. Next base: position 7,111,463 of record NW_005054308.1, on the reverse strand, counting down.
CTACAGCTCTGATTCTATCCCACATCCTTGCCCTCTTTTTTTAAATTTGATTGCTGATAGCAAGCACCCCTTTGAGATTTCCCTTCAAATCTCTGCTAAAGCTGGAGGTGTCATTTTCCTGATATGATTTTTGAGTGGCGCTGCACCAGCCCAGCTTGGCTCTGCTCCTGCAGACACCTGGTGTGGGGAGGAGATGGCCTCAGCCATGCTCCAGCAGCATCCCTTGCTCCACCTCACATTGCCCAGTGCCTGCAAGGGCTGGCCCCCTCCTCCTCCTCCTCTGGCATTCATTGTGGCTCTGCTAGGAAAAAAAAAAGTGTGAAAAATAAAAACAAAACAAAAAAAAACAAAACAAAAAAAAAAACCAAAAAAAAAAAAAACCCAACCAAAAAAAAAAACCCAAAACCACCCCACCAAAACAAAAAAACTCAACCACCCCCAAAAAAAACCAACCAAAAAAAAACCCCAAAAAAGCCCTACCCAAAACAACCCCACCAAAACAAACAAACAAAAAACCACCACCACCACCAACAACCAAAAGAAAAAAAAAACAAGCAACCAAACAACCAAAAACGAAAAAAAAAAAAAAAACCAAAAAAAAACAACCAAAAAAACCCAAAAAAAAAGCCAAACAAAAAACCAGCCCAGCCCTACTTGCTTTGTCCCTTGCAGGGAAACCACACACGATTTCTCATCTTGCTCCCAAATATAAAGGAACAATGTCTGGCTGGCCTGGCTGGTCGCAGTTCTGGGGAGGGAGGCTCTGCAGAGTGGCGGGGACCCCTTGCTGGGCTAGGTTCTGTGTTGCCCATGAATCTCAGGTGGGTGTCACTGTTTTTATTTTCCACAGGCAGATTCACAGGAAGGGACTCCCAGAGATCACCCCCAGCTCTGGGGCAGGGCCAGCTCTCCCAGTTCCAGTGCTGGTCAATATTGCCTCCCTTGTTTTTAATCCTCCCATTTCCCGGCTCTTGGAGCTGGGATTGACATCCCCAAACCCTCTGCGCTCCAAACTGAGCCTGTTTCCCTGGTTTAGGGGCTCAGGAAATGCGTGTCCAGCCCACTGCAGCGGCTTCCAGCAGCCTGCTTCTGCACAGGACCCCTGGGAATTAGCAGGGAATGCGCAGGGCATTAGACACGGGAGATAACACTGCTGGGATGTTTACACTGCCCACTGAACAATTGCTCATCTCGCCAGAGGGCAGGCTCGGCCCCGCCATGCCCCGGCTGCTGGGAGGAGGAGAGCTCCGGCTATGGGGAAAGGCTTTCCATGCCTCTGCAACTGGATCATCATTTCTTCCAACAGCTTGTGTCTTATTGAGGAATTATGATCTAAACCACTGAGGCCCTGAGGGAGCAGGGCTCTGAGCAGAGAAATGCTGTGTAACACCTCCCAGGGCGGATGGATGCTGGCAGGCACTGCACTGGAACAAGAAGTTCAGGTGGTTTAAGATAAACGGCGTGTGCTGGGTTTTAATGCACATGCAGAGCTGCTCTGGTTTCTGACAAAGGCATTTCTGAGTCTGCAGTGTTATGAACAGAATTTGGTTAAATTCTATTTCTGTAGAGAAAAAAACCCAACAAAGTTACAAGATCTTTAGACCTGGAGTTACTGCGGCAGTGTTACTTGTTATGTTAATTACAAGTCGTTAGAGTTAATCGTTCTCTTTGACCCCAGCCGGGGCAAGGTGATAGCTCCTTTTGTATTGGTAAAGTGCTGCCTAAGGCAAAAGTGCACCTCTCCCCAGGCAGTGGGGGAAAAGGACATTACAATATGTAGATTTCGGAACCAAGTGTACTCTGGGAAGTGTTAAACTTATAAAACCCCCCAAAACAACGAGCCAATTGTAAAATTAAGAAATTAGAGTGATTCCTGGATGTGAGGAACAGAGTGCTAGACCTGCAGAGATGTTGGGAGACCTTGGGGCCCCTCGCCCTGACTGCAGCAGTCGTCTGCAATGGTGACCCGGAGCCGCAAGCAGTGAAAAGCCGAGAAACACCGGGGGCCGTACCCAGATGCTGCGGTGAGGATTGCCTTCCCCAGCTCCGCCCCCAGTGCACAAAGCTGCGCAAATCCTCCTGCTCTGAGCCACGCTGGGAGGGAAAGTGGAGACTGCGGGTCATCGGGCTTCCCAGTCTGGAGCTGATCACTTTTAATAAAGGCATTTAAAGGAGAAAAGTCTCCTGCCCTGTTCATTTCATGCAAATCATTAAATTAGTTACAAAGTGCGACTGTCGTAAAACTACCGTAAAGCGTGACTGACGTAAAAGGTGCCGTAAAGCGCGACTGTCGCAAAAGGGGGTAGTAAAGCGCGACGGTCGCAAAAGGTGCCGTAAAGCGCCACTGTCGCAAAAAAGTGCCGTAAAGCGCGACCGTCGCGGAAAGGTGCCGTAAAGCGCGACTGTCGCAAAA
>NW_005054308.1:7093257-7108246 GCF_000277835.1 Geospiza fortis | reverse complement strand
TTTAATTTATATTTATATTTATATTTTGTTTTTCTATTTTCTATTTTATATTTATAGTTTATTTTACTTATTGATGTTGATATTGATATTGATATTGATATTTTGTTTTACTTATTTTATATTTCGTTTTATTTTATTTTTTTCGTGGTGAGGAGGGAGTAGTTGATGAGAGAAGTGGCACTGGAGGGAGCAGAGCTTGGGGCAGCCCACGAGGAGGTTGAGCAAAGCTGCCCCATCCCATGCAGGGTCAGCCCTGCCTGGCGCTGGCTGTGCCACTCCTGTAAAACCCCCAGGCTCTCCTCCCTGCTCTTGTGCAGGGAGGGACTTGCAAGATAATGATCTTGTACTTGCTGAGATAGAAAATCGCTTGAGGAAATGCAGCCCTGTAAGGGACACCGCCAGACTCTGCACCTGCCTCACCTGTCGCAGAGCACATTGCAGCTGGGATTTTTCCCTTGAGGGGAAAAAAAATCCAGTATTTGGTCAAAGACATGGAGCAATATTTGCAAAGTGTAAGCAAAAGCTCTTAAATGTGCTCATCTCTGCAAGCTGTGAGAAATGAGGATGTGGAGAGGGAGCTGTGGCCCCTGTCCTTCCTGAGAGGTGCTGAAGGAGCGAGGCTGCAGCACCAGCATCCCTGGGTGCCCAGTCTGGGACTGCAGCTGAATAAAACCACAAAGCTCGAGAGATAACTCCACAAAACCCAGGGGATAGAGATTTTTGCTGGGTCTTCTTCCTCCTGCTGTGGGCAGGCTGGTGAATCTCATTAGCCCAGTTCCAGTAAAATGCAGATGAGGCTGATTGAGGCTCCTGAGATGGGGCTGGATCCAGACTCAGCCTGCAGATCTGCCCCTCCAAATTCTCACCAAGCTCTCAGCTGAAGGATGCTCTTTGCTTCCCTGTGGTATTTTTGGGGTTCCCCCATCAAAGGGAGGAAATGATGAATGTGACTCCATGTTTCTTAGAAGGCTAATTTATTATATATTATGTTATATGTTATATGTTATACATTATATTATATTACATTACATTATATTACATTATATTACATTACATTACATTATATTACATTACATTATATTACATTATATTATATTACATTACATTATATTACATTACATTATATTACATTATATTATATTATTATATTACATTATATTACACTGAAAGGATGCAGACAGAAGGCTTAACAAGATACTGCTGAAAGACTCGTGACTCTCTCCAGAGCCTTGACACAGCTGGCTGTGATTGGCCATTAAAACAATCCACATGCTGGATAAACCATCTCCAACCACATTCCAAAGCAGAAAAACACAGGAGAAGCAATCAGATAATTATTGTTTTCATTTTTCTCTGAGGCTTCTCAGCTTTCCAGGAGAGAAATCCTGGCGAAGGGATTTTTCAGAAAATGTGACAGTGACACTTCACAGGAAAACTGCAGGAAGGTTCATCCCTGGTGGCCTCTGGGGATCCCTCAGCCTTCATGGCTGCTGTCCCCAAAGTCACAGACCCAAATCCACACCTGGGTGGAGCCTTTGCTTCCCCTGCCATGGGGCAGCTCCTCCTGGAGCAGCCTGGGCACACACTGGAGCTGGCTCACACCTTCCCCACCTGAATCCTGGGTTTGGCATCATTAGGAAATAATACCCTGGTCCTTTTTATGTTTTTTTTTTCCCTCCTAATTTACAGCTTCGGGCTTTGTGCAGCTCTTGGCTGCTTTCTCAGTCCCCAGCTGGTCATCCAGGACTCTGCATTAGCCCTCAGCCCTCCAGCCAGGGATGCTTTGTGCCATTGTCCCCAGTAAGCAGGGCTTTGCTCAAACTGGTGTTAACAGATGACAGCAGAAATTGCTCAGAAGACTTTTAAAACCCTGCTGCTCTTGAAACTTTTTATTTAGTTTCAATAGCTCCTGTGTGATCTCTGCTTGGGTTGCTTGAACAACAGCTGGAAACTAATGTGGGCTGTGGCTCTTGGGGACAACCAAAGCCAGAGAAAAAGGCCAGCAAGGATAGTGGCAAAAGTGATGATCTTGCTAAGAAATGCTGTAACAGAAAACCCAGAGCTGCCCATAAATCCCATCACCTTGTTATGCTCCTGAGCAAAAAACAAAGCCAAGGTAAAAAAAAAAAAAAATCACAAAAAGCACCCTGCTGTAAAGCCTGTGTATTGTAAAACTCAAGACATAAAAATAATAATAAAGCTGCAGGAAAATCTGGAGGCACAAGCTCTGACCCAGCAAAAACAGAGCATCCAGGCACATTGTGGGCAGGAGAAGGCAGCCAGGGAAGGTTTCAGCATCAGGCTGTGGGGTCTGACTGGCCAAACCTGGTCTTCCATGCGTTCAGCTAATTAAAATTCCTCGGACTAAGATATAATCATATGCATTATGAAGCGTTTCCCCCCTGCTAATATTTTAATTGCCAGCTACTCCCTGCTCAGGGTGGGGAAAGGGGAATAAGGAGTTGAGAAGTCACAGTGAATCATCTGAAGGAACAGATGGAGTGAGGAGGGGACAGGGGCCCGGGCAGGGATTAGCACTCCGCACACGCCTCCCCACACACCCCCCTCACTGCAGGGCTTCTCTCCCGGCACAGCCAGGAGAAACCTGTTCAAACAACAGGTCTTGCATTAATATCTCATTCTCTATAAATAAATCAATAAAGGAAGCTCTGTTTGGCTGCTCCTCCTCTGAGTCACTCAGGAGCCCAGTGATGCTTCAGGTCCTGCTTCATCCCTGCGCTTTCCTCCTTGGCTGGATGTTGGTGGGAAGGGAACATCACCATCCCCTCTCTTGCATGGGCTGGGAGAGGCTGTGCAAGCCCTTCTGAGCCCTCCAGAGCTGTGCAGGTGTCTCTTTTGGGGGAGCAGCACCTGGGGAGTAGCCTGGCCCAGGGGTTTGAAGTTTTGCCATTTGTTTATAGCATCAATACTTTGGAGTTACAGAGTCAAAAAGGAAAGGTTTAAGCCCTAAGCTAAGTCCCTTACAAATAAATGGCTTGGAAAACATATTGGGGTGCTGGGGGGACGTGCTGCTGTGTGTTTCCATTTTCCATGGAATGATCCTGTGGGAACAGGGCAGGGCTGCTGGGATTCTGCAGCCAGGGTGGCCCCATCCCAGTGTGCAGGCTGTGAAACAGAGGAGGGTTTGGCAAAAGATGGAGTGGCTAATTAAGAGCCTCTAAAGATGAAAATGTTGTGATGGGAGCATGGGGACAAGAACAATTCCCACTGAACATCTGCAAAACATCTGGGCTTTGGATGGCTTTGCCTGCAGTTGGTTTGGGAATTTAACATGACGCTGAAGAGCAGGGGTGGGAAACCCAGAACCTGCTCTGCCTTTTCTCCATATGTGCTCACAGGCTCCCTGTCATTTTTGTGGTGTGTTTACTCTTTTTTTTTCCAATTGAGGAATTATGATCTAAACCACCGAGGCCCTGAGGGAGCAGGGCTCTGAGCAGAGAAATGCTGTGTAACACCTCCCAGGGCGGATGGATGCTGGCAGGCACTGCACTGGAACAAGAAGTTCAGGTGGTTTAAGATAAATGGCGTGTGCTGGGTTTTAATGCACGTGCAGAGCTGCTCTGGTTTCTGACAAAGGCATTTCTGAGTCTGCAGCTCATGAAATTACTTACAGCAAAAATTATTAATATTACCTACAGGAAGCTGTGCATGCAGCCATTGATCAGCATGTGTCCCACAATAGAGATTTCTGCTTTCTTGGAGTATTTCTTCAGTGTCCAGGGCTGAGCAGCTGCTCGAGGCAGGAGCAGTTTTGGCTGGGGATGGAGCAGCCACAGAGCTGGGTGTGAGCTCTGCCAGCAGCAGCATTACAGGGGTGATTGCCCCAAAGGGAGCAGAGCCAGCCCCTCATTCTCTCTCATGCCTCAGGCAGCTCATCTGCAGGCACATCAGCTCCTGTGACAGAAGAAAACCCTTTTCCAACCAATGGGTCTGTGCACTCAACATTGCAACTCAGTATTTTCTGGGCAGCTCACCTCAAGCCCCTCATCTCACTGGGTGTCCTTGTTGTCCTTGTCTGTGTTTGGCATCCCTTTGCTCCCTGGTACATGCAGAAGAGTTTGCCATCCCTGCTGTGAGGCTCTCGTACCTGAGTCCCAAGTGTGAGCTGAGCCCTTGAGCATCGAATTTTTAAGAAATCAAAGCACTATTTCCCCAGCACTGAGCCTTCCCCCTGTCCCCTTGCTGCCTGCATGTTCAGTGAGGCAGCAAAGGCTGCTGAGAGTACCAAGGGGACCCTGCAGGGCACCTGTGACTCAGGATAAATCCTGGTTCCTGACCCTAAAATCTTCAAAAACATAAACAACTGATATGCCCTGGACTTCTCCTCTCTGGCTCCTCGGGAGTGCATGAACAAAGGGCTGTGTTCCAGCTATGAATCCACTACAGTGATCAGCTGTGTTGAGCATGTCATGCTCTGTTAGGAGCAGCTAAGTAAACGGGTGTGTTTGGATTGCAAAATGATGAGATCTCTCCTCTCCTCTCCTCTCCTGCAGCCAGACATTGATGGCTCCATAACTCAGGGCTGGCGGATCACAGCACAGTCCCAGCGTGTTACAAGGTGATCAATAATGAGTAGGAATTAATGCACTGGAAATGATGGATTCAGAGTCACTTTGGAGTGTGGCTGTGGGCTGTCACTGTTGCTTGGCCTCGTGGGGACAGCAGAGCAGCCGTGGGTCACAGGCAGCTCCCAGGGCTCTCCCTGCATCAGTCTGGGCTCAGAGATGTGCACAGCACCTTGGCTGAGCTGGCTGAAGTCAAACAGCTCATGCCGACCTTCCCAGGAGCCTGGGGATGTTTGTCCAGGACGATAAAGGTGAAACAAATCCCAACCTCAAGGCACCTCATGCCTAGGCTGCCAGGCAGAAAAGCAAAGCTCCCTCTGGACTGCAGATAAAACTGAGACCTTGCTGAAGCTCTTTAAAGAGTGGCTGGAGCTCAGCCTGGGCCAAGCAGCCTTGATGTGGCAGCAGGACCTTTCCCAGCTCTTCCCTGGATGCTGCAGCCTCAGCTGTGGTGGCTGCACTCCCCTGGCTCAGCTGAAGGAGTCCTGGCTCTGTGTTTAGCAGGGGGAAAGCAGCAGCATTTCCTCTCCTGCAGCCACTAAATATTGCTCTAATAACCAAAAGGCTTTTCATCTCTGGAAACCATGTCCTGCTAACTCCTCCTGCAGACACAACCCAGAACCCACCCTCTCCCATCTCACTCATTTCCCACTTTCTCTGACCCTTTATTGCCTAATAAGTGTTGTCCCACTCAATTCTGGAATCTGCTGCTGTGGTGGTGGTGGTGTCTGTCCTGGGCAGCCCTGGCTTGCCTGGGCTCCTGTCCCCAGGTCCTGCAGGAGCAGCACTGCCAAGGGGATGGGGGCAAGAGCAGGGCCTGGAGCTGGAGCAGAAAGCTCCTGGATCCCTCCCTGAGGAAGTGGAAGAGCCCTCTGACTGCCAGGTCCTTGCTCCAGGGGAGGAGCTGTTTCTGAGTGAGCCCTGGTCAGGAGGTGACCCCTCAGTGCTGGTTCATCTCTTTGGCCTGAAAAATAGAACCCCATTTTGGCCTGTCACCCCAAAGCAGTGATTGATTGTCACAGACATCTTTTATGAAAAATCCTTTCCTTAGGATTTTTTCCTCCTGAGAAGCTGAGAGACCTCAGGAACAAAATGTAAACAATGATTATCTGCTGCTGTGGAATGCAACAGGTGCATCTGTGATTGGTCTCATGTGGTTGTTTCTAATTAATGGCCAATCACAGTCAGCTGGCTCGGACTCTGTCTCAGACACAAGCTTTTGTTATTCACTTCTTTTCCTATTCTTAGCTAGCCTTCTGATGAAATCCTTTCTTCTATGCTTTTAGTATGGTATTAATATAATATATATCATAAAATAATAAATCAAGCCTTCTGAAACATGGAGTCAGATCCTTGTCTCTTCCCTCATCCTCGGACCCCTGTGAGCACTGTCACAATTGATGGCACTGAGGGGACAGGGGCTGTGGGAATGGGGTGACAATCCAGAGACTTCAGCTCCAGATCAGGCCAGGGGCTCTCAGGGGTGATCAGTGGCCCCAGAGCTCCAGGAGGGCTGGAGGATGGCACGGTGTGGGCTCTGGGGCTGGCACACACCCAGATGTGCTCCCTGCCTTTGCCTCCCCCTGGGAGGCCCTGGGGAGGCAGCACTCACAGCACACACATCTGCAGCTCTCCATGTCCTGGCTTTGCCAGTGCTGCTGTCATCTAAACAGCACTTCTGGTCTCTTCTGCATCAGAGAGAGATCTCTCCATTTGCAGCAAGCACAGCCAGAGGGTCCTGTATTTCCAGCAGCTGCTGAGATGAGGAGGCTGCAGGAAGCTTCCTGCATCATCTGCTGTGGTGAGCCCACCAGCTCCAGATGTCTTCTGTGAGCTGGACACAGCAAGTGGCTCCTTTGGCAAGCTGAGCCCATCCTCACACCCTGAACTGTAATGTTACAAACATGAAATCTCATCAGGGCTGCCAGGGAAAAAGCCCCAAATCACAAATACCTGCCATTACAGCCACGTGGCCAAGCAAACAGCTTCTTGCACCAGCACTGCCTCTGAAGTGCTCTCAGCTGGGGGCTGATGCAGTTCTTTGGGTTTGTCATTCAAGAGAGAAAACAAATCCATTTTCATTTTAAACAGCAAAATTGTGGTCACTGCCCAGATTCACTGACTCCAACCCCTTTGGCATGATGTTTTAGCCAGGGAGTAAGAGAAGTGCTTATCTTTTGTGGGGAGGGTGGGTGGGTGCCTGGTTCCATCCCTTCCCAGCAGGAGCCCTGAGCACGCTGCTCCCAGCAGCTCTCCAGGCACTGTGGCAAGCTTTCCTGAACACTTTAGTGCATAATAGGACTGGTTCAATAATCCCATTACAGCCTGTCTTCAGGATGCCAGCACTAATTGGCAGGCACTGGGACCTTCATCCCCAGCTGGAATTTTATTGCTCATCACAATTAACCACAATGCTGAGGTCCCTGAGCCACACACGTGCCATTAGCTCAGTCTGGTGCTGTGTCCTCGCTGGGTACTTTGGGGGCCCCATTGCACCCTGTCCCCAGCCTCCAGCAGGGACAGCTCCCACTTCTTGCTGCAGCTGATTTCCTTCACTTCACGCAGTTTGCAGCTTAATGGGATTTATTCTGCGCATGTCTGGCTGGGAGGCACGGTGCCAGCAGAGCTGGGAAGCCAAGCACAGCCCAGCCTGGTGCTTGGCTGTGGCCATGGCATGGGGAGAGCAGCCTGAGCTGGCACTGCCACTCTGAGGGGCTGTCACTGGGCTTTGCTGGGCTGGTGACATTCCTCTATGACCTCTCCAGCCTGCCCTTCCCTGCAGAGCCCTTGACATGTGCTTCACCCAGAGGCACAGCTCACCCCAGTGCAATGGGTTAAAATCTGGGCTTTGGGTTTTTCCCTGCTCTAAAGTGGTTAAACAGCAACTGTGCCTCATTCTAGTGGCTTGTTTTATCTGGGATTGCCACTTCTAGGGAGTGTCACGTCTTTTAGGGAGACAGCAGAGAGCTGAGGACAAACTCTGACAACACAGCTGGTGTTGATTTTATTTCCTCTTAGTCTGAACAGTCTCAAACTTCAGAGACTCTGTTCCCACTGGGGCACTTGGTGGTGATGAGGAGTAAACTCCTGGCCTCTGTGTTTGTATTTCCCACCCTCAGACGTGACTCAGATCCCAGTGTCACAGACTGAGCCTTTGAAAGCAGACAAACCTCCACCCAGAGCGTGTCCTTCAGCTGGAAACTAATTACAAGATGATACTGGATATGCCAAAACTTTACAAGGCTTCAGAAAGGGATTAGACAAATCTAGGAAGGAAAAAAAATCTATCAAGAGCTATTAAGCATCAAGACAAGCTCTGGGACCCAGATGGGAGGATGCCAGGAAAATGTCCCTCCAGACTCTGTTCACTACATCCAGCCACTCTTCCAGAACCAGCACTGGGATGTTGGGCTGAAGAGACCTTTAGTTTGTCCCAGACACACTAAATCTGGGCTCCTCTCCTCTCCTCTCCTCTCCTCATTCATTAGGGATCATTTCAGGGTCTGTGTGCTCTGCAGGGCTCTTTGCCATCAGTTTCTGGAGTTTTTTAATCAAGGGCTGCTGTCTCTTGGTGCTGGAGCAGAATGTCAGGCACATCTGGAGTGCTGCAAAGAAGCCTTTGGGATGAGGATCTGTCATGGGGAAAGCAAAGTGTGGCTCTTCAGACAAAAACTTGCTGAAAAGAGGAGAAAAAGGAGGCTGGAAGAGAGTTCTCTTGGTTTTCACAGCTGAGGCTGGCATGCAGGAGTGACAAAGCCTAAAAGCCCACAGGATGCAGCTGGGGAGGGCTGTGCCATCAAGCTGTACCAGCAGCTGGCTGGGGCTGGGCTTCAGCTGCTGCTGGAGGAGCCACAGCACAGCAGTGATGGCTTTCATGCTAGATGTGGGCTGCAGAATCAGGAATCCACTGAGCAGCAGCCTCAAGTCCATTCAGTCCTGTCCTCACTGCTTTTATATTGGATAGACCCCTGGTTCAGTCCATTTCTCCCAGCTAGAGCTGTCAGTCTAAATGAACCCCTGGCCTCTTCCTGGTCCTGCTGTCTTGTTCTCAAGCCCATCAGAGCCTGGCAGCACAGTGGGATGCTGTGCCCAGAGCCACCCTGGGAGCCTGCCATGCCCCCAGGAGAGGCAGTGCCTGATCCCTTTGGTGCCCAGCTCCTGGGGATCCCCCTGCCTGTGCCTGTGGAGTGGCTCAGTTATTTGGAAAAAAGTAATTATTATGCCATTATGTCATTGCTACTTAATGCCAGGTCATAACAGAAAGTACAAACACAGCATAACTTGAAGAAAAATCTGTAGCATTCTGACACTAACTTCTGACATTCATACTTCTATAAACAGCAACTTTCAGACGCCAGTATTTCAGGTTTCAGGCAGTTATATCCTTACATTTTTGTCCAAGAATATTTCGGTGAAGAAAGCCCCTCCAGTGTCCATCAGCTTTTGGAGGATGAGACGCTGGTCACACAGGTTCACTGCCTCCTCCCTGCCCTGCTGGCTTTGGGCTGCCTGGCCCTGGCTGTGTCCCAGGAGGGGCCTGGGCATGGGGAGAGGGGAGAGCTTGGCTTCTGCCTTCTCATCTGGTTTTGAGCTGTGATTCCAGCGCAGAGCTCTGTGTTGGGGCAGTATTTCATGCTTGCTGCTGTCGGCTGATAAACCTTTGATTTTCACTTCTGGGAATAATAGCACAGTAATGAATTATATTCACAAGAATAACTGTAATAGTCATAAAACCGCAAATAGAAGAAAATTGTAAATCAGTCACCCCCTTGTAATGTGCTTGCTTCATCTGAATCACCCTCCCTGGGCAGATTATCAATTTTATTTGGCTTTTCCATCCTAAACTTTTATTAAGTGGGGTGCCTCATGCGTAAAGATACCGAGCACAGGCCATATGTTCCAGGGATTTATCTGTTTACTTTGCCTTCCTCCCCTCCCTCTCCCCTCCCTCTCCCAGCTCTCAGGACCCACAGGCAGCTGACCTCAGACCATAAAAGACACATGTCCCCAGTGTCACTTTACCTTTATTATGCAAAAAAAAAAAAAAAAAAAAATTTAAAAAAAAATTCAGGCTGTCAGTGATGCAGAGACCTTGCTCTGTGCCATGCAGCATCAGCCAGACCCCGCAGCATGTTTAGACTTCCATGTAATTAAAATAGAAAGCCATTAGCATAGCTCCAGGGTAATCAAGGGGACACAGCCTCAGCTCCAGCGTGCCCAGGGCTGTGGCACAAAGATGCTGCTGCTCCCAGTCCGGGGGACAATGCTCATCCTGAGCCCTGTGGGTAAGTGGGACAGCCCCTGGCCTCAGAGAGGGGTGGGAGGCAGCAGGGAAGCATCAGGGGCAGGATGGTGACAATTTACACTGTGCTGGTGACAATTTGCCCCTGTGCTGCTGGGACTGAGCCGATGCAGAGTGTGGCTCTGAAGGCAGAGCCATGGCACCAAGTGCTGTCTGTGCCTCTGCTGTGCCACTCCCTGTGTTTTATCCTGGCCATGGAGGGAGGGAGCAGCAGAAAAAAAAACTTCTGGGCCCAAATATCTTCTCTTGTTTGGTGCTGTACGTTAATTTTTAGCAATGTCTTCATCATCTCCCTTTTTGCTACCGAATCATATTTTAAAAAATCCCTTTATTTTTCCTCTAAAAGCCACCTGTTCATGCCTTTTTCCTTGTCTTCTATCAGAAACCCTCTGGTTTCAGTTGTGCTCAAGGGGTGCAAGGCTGGCACACAACCAACTCTAAATCAATGCTGATGGGCAAGAGGTGAGAGCAGCCCAATGAGCTGGGGAAAGGTGCAAATTCCAGCCAGCAAAACACAGCTGTTGGGTTCAGTGACCCTTTTGGAGGCAAGCTGCATGCAGGAGTGGAGTTTGCTTCAGCTGGATGTGAACCTGCCAGGGCCTGCACGGCATTTCATGGCTTTTGGAAACACCAACTGCAATTTTCCATCATAACACAGCAGGGGAAAAGGGAAAAACCACAGACTGTGTGATTTACGAGATGCTTCTCTTGGATTTCCATCTGTGATCTGAAATTACCAAGCAATGTAGAAACTCCGAATTGTTGCTCCAACTGCTCCCACCGTGGGTGCTTTTGCCATGATTTTTCATGCAGCTCCAGCTTCCCCTTCCCCGTGCCCAGCAGCCTCCAGTGCTGGCTCTGGCCCCTTGCCCAGCAGCAGGTTGGTTTTGTGGTCCTCGATCGTCAGAGAATTTTGGGTTGTTATTGATGGCTGGTGGAGCTGAAACCATCTGCACCCATCAGGGACTCTTGGTCAGCCTTCCCACAGCTTAGCAGGACCTGGAACATCTGTTGAGTGAAGGATGTGCTGGAGAACAACATTTTCTGCTCTGGCAAATAGCTCCTTGCAAGCTCAGGCTGGTTTGGCTGAGCAGCAGGGTCTTGGCAACCACTGGAGCTGTGGCTGTGTGTCAGGGCAGGCATCACCCTGGGCTCGTCCCCCTGGCTCTGCACACGTGGGCTTTGCCTGGCTTGCCATGAGTGCAGGCTCAGGGGTGACCACAGAGGGCTCAGGGGGTTTTCTCCAGCTCCCCCACTGCTCCTGTCATCGCTTCTGCTGAAAAGCCAGGCTTGTAATGCGTTTTTCCCAGTCTTCCTGGAGGGGTTTGCACTTTCAGCCTGGAGGTATCTCAGATCACCAGCCCTGCTCCTGCTGCTGCTGGATTCATTTGGGCTTTTCCAGAGCTCCTGTTTGGCCTCATCTAAGGAAAACCAGAGCCTGGCAGGCATCCTGCACCATCAGCAAGGCTCCAGCCCTGCTGTGCAGCTCAAACTGTTCCTGGCTTTGGCAGAGCTGGAAAGCAGGCTGAGAGCACCAGAGGTGTCTGGGCAGGGGTGGGTGAGGCCAGGCAGGGACCCAGGGTCACTGTGGCTTGTGCAGAGCTTCACTTTGCACCCAGCACCAGGGGTTACCTGCACCTCTGTGATCCAAAAACTCATCAGGGGACAGAACTGTCACTGGGGCATGGAGAAGGGAGGTGGGAGTGGGAAAGCTTGAAGATACCACAGCATCTGCTGGAGGTTCAGCCCAAGAGGTGCTCCCCAGAGAGGCTCCTGCTTGCATTTTCCAGGTGATGGATTGACATGTGGTCCCCAGTTCTCTGTTTCCAGAGATGCCAGAGGATGGGAGGAGCCCACGGTGAGAGCATGAAGCAGAAAATCCCTTCTGGGATCCCTGCAGGGTGTGTGAACTGCCCTTGCTCCTCCAAAAAGCACTGTGGGAGTGAGTTGTTGCTTGTGCTGCTTCACAGCACTGCAAGGGGTTGGGACAAAAACCTCACAGGAATCGGATTTTAAAAGCAAGTTCAAAGTTCAAAAGTAGCTGTAATGTGAACAGAAATCTGCTCTTTGCAGCCAATTAGCAAGGCTGTGAAAGCAGCAGGAGCATCTCATGTTTTGACAGCATTAAAAAGGCAACAAAACTAAACAGTGTGGATTGAACATGGCACCCACAAGAGCTGCTCAGAGCCCATCTGGTGGTGGCTGCAGCAGCACAGCAGGTCCTGGGACCAGCAAGGGCCCAGCAAGGTCCCAGTCTGCCCACCAGGACCAGCATCCCTGCCCTGCCCTGCCTGGCTGCTGTGGGCAGGAGAAAATGACACATTTTTTGTTGACTCCATCCAGAGCAGTTTTGTGTGCAAGGGTCTGTGTTTTCTCCACGTGGTCCCCTCTTTATTCTTTTTGGGTTAAAAATTTTCCTTTGGGTGGAAAGGTCTGGTTTTGGGCTGTGTCTGTGCAGGGCCGGCAGCATGGGGGGGATGCTCTGTCTGCCTGGCTCTGCTTGCATGAACAGATGAGTGTGCAGCTGTTTCACTGTCCCAGCAGAGTGAATCAATGAGTCTTTAATTAGTTTATTAATAAAAGAATATTAATTAGTTTGCATTAATTATTTTAGCAGACTTGGGGAATCACACAGGTCTGGCACAGTATGCAGGGTGTCACCTAGGGAGGACAGAGGAGGACTGCTCTTCCTGAGAGGGGTTTCCCTGTGTGAGGGATGGTCCTGAGGATGCAGGAGATGGGTCCTCAGGTGATTTCTTTAGGGCTATGAAACACTGAGGCTCCCAAAGAGACAGATTTTTCTTCTTTCTTGACCAACAAATAGTGAAAGGCTCCACATTTGCTGTCTGGGGCTCACACAGAGTCCCTCTGGGACCTGCTCGTATCAAGAACCTCTAGATGCAATTCCTTATGGTTTTTTTTGTGAAAAGGTGATTACCATAGAGCAGGTGTGCCTGTAAGTGAGGGCTCCAAGTGCCTTTTGTCCCAGCTGAGGCAAGGGGAGCCTCTCCAGACACTTGTTGCACGCAGCAGGATCGGGAGCCAGCAGCATCCAAGCCCCTTTTATTTTGGCACCTGAGAAGGGTGGAGAGCCCATCCCTGGGGACCTTCCTGCCCCACCGATGAGCCGGGTCCCCTTCCGGGGATGCCTCCGAGCATCAGCAAGCGACCAGGCCAGGGGCTTTGGGAGCAGCACTTGGGGGCAGCTCCGGTGCCTGGCGGAGCCGGGGCGGAACCGCAGCCCCGGCAGCAGCCCCGGGCTCGCATCCCGCGGTTCTCCCGCAATGGCATTAACGGGGAGCATCCCCTGCTCCAGCCCTGGGCTCGCATCCCGCGGTTCTCCCGCAGTGGCATTAACAGGGAGCATCCCCTGCTCCAGCCCCGGGCTCGCATCCCGCGGTTCTCCCGCAGTGGCATTAACGGGGAGCATTCCCTGCTCCAGCCCCGGGCTCGCATCCCGCGGTTCTCCCGCATCCCAGGAGCAGGGCTCGCATCCCTCCTGTTTTGCAGAGATAAACAAAACTCCTCAACTTTTGTGAAAGTTGTGAAGCTGGTATGTTTATTACAGCGCTGGACACGTGGGAATCATTCCTTTAAAATGACATGAGTACTTCTGGGAACTTCAGGTCCCTTTTTATCCCCCTCTCAAATACATATGCATACAATTTCACAATAGGTTCATACAGATTCATTTTTATGAATTTCACGTGACATTTGCCGCTAGTTCTTCTTTATCAGAAAGAATTCCTAGGTCAGGCTGACCTGCTCTCACAGCAGTCTCTGTCTCTCTCTCTCACCTTCTGTCTCCCCCCCTTTACCTCTGTCTTTCGCTGAAGCAGTTTCTCTGAGCCTAGGCTTTTGCAGTCAGGCTACATAGCTATGTTTTCTAACCACAGACTCAACTCAAAAATGTACATTTCACCTAAATAAAAATGGATTTCTACTCTGGAAAACTTCCACTCTGCCTCACTCCCCGCAGTGCCATTACCGAGGAGCAGCATCCCCTGCTCCGGCCGCGCGTAGGGCGGAGGATGCTCTCCGTGACTCAGTGACCCTCTCCCTGCCTGCCTTTCTCTCCTGGAGGTAAGCACTGGCAAGCAGCTCCCTCCTTCCCTCCCTCTCCCCTCCAAGCCAAAAAAAAAAAGCTGTGACAGCTTGATTTAGGGCTGGATAATGAGACAATTGTGAGGAGGATGGGTACAGCGGGAGCTGTCGCCTGCCAAATCATTTGGCTTAATTGATCAAATATTTTTATGCGTCGTTTATTCCTTTAAGGTGACCATAAGCCGCGTCTCCTGCAGCTCTGAAATGAGCAGAGCAAGGCTGGAATTCACCCAGGCTGAACCTGGTGGGTTCAGAGAGGGGTGGGTGGCCCTAGGGACCTCCCGGTCACCGAGCACTCGGCTGGCAGCCGGCACTGCCAATGCTGCCAGTGCCAAGTGGAGGGTGGGAGAGCGGATCCGGCCTCTCCGGAGCCCCCCAGGGCAGCAGCAGGCAGGGGAACCGCTGCAGGTATTGTCCGTCTGTCCGGGCTGTGGCTGTCCCTCCCCAGGCCGCCTGTGCCGTGCTAGGCTGTGCCGTGCCAGGGAACACCCAGCGAGCCAAGGCGGGCACCCCGCTCATGGCCAGGAAATGTTTTGCAATTAAGTCTCTATGATCACTAAATACTTCAGTCAGAGCGGGATCTGTTAATCTACAGAGGAAAAAAGGACAAATCAGATCCGTTCCTTGCCGGCTGCCAGCTCGCTGCAGGATGCCAGGGGTGGGGACGGCTCTCGGTGCGGGCAGGAGGGGGCACACACCTTAAATTCCAACCTTCTCCTTCGGATATCGCTGCTCACAGGGGCCCACTTCAGCCCGCGGAGCCCCCCATGTCCCTGCAACCCCTCCTCCCTCGGGTTCAGGCTAATCCCACGGGGGTTCCTTCGCCCACCCGGGCTTTGACACGCTCTATGTGGAGAGCAGCGGCTGGGAGGGTGTTTAACCCTTTGTATGCGGAGAGCAGCGGCTGGGAGGGTGTTTAACCCTTTGTATGCGGAGAGCAGCGGCTGGGAGGGTGTTTAACCCTTTGTATGCGGAGAGCAGCGGCTGGGAGGGTGTT
>NW_005054308.1:7077347-7093116 GCF_000277835.1 Geospiza fortis | reverse complement strand
CATCCCATCCCATCCCATCCCATCCCATCCCATCCCCTTTGGTATCCACGTTTCCCAGGTTCCCAGCACGGCGCTGCCCCTCCTGCCACTGTCAGCCCAGATCCTGGCTCTGAGCTCACCTGAGTGCTCTAGTGTTTGGATTCTGCCTGGCACATAAAAACCTTGACCCAGGCTCCCTTTCAGCTGAGCAGAAGAAAGCCTTCGCTGCTGAGAGCAGCAGCAAAGGCACACCTGGCACTTTGCTGCGTCACTCCGAGGACAGTTTGAAGGGAAGAAAAGCACAGGTGCTCACAGGAAAAGGAGAGAACAGCAGGGATGGATGGAAAAGGATAAACACGTGGAGCATGTGTGCTCCTTTCCAGGAGGGGCGTCACTTGTACCCCAGGAAATGTCAGGGACTGAAGAGAATTGGTTGTCCCCATGCCTGAGGGGTCATGCTCAGCCCTCAGCACTGTCCCCTCACACCCTGTGTCCTGTACTGCCTCTAAGTGTTGCACGTAGGTAAAACCTCACAGAGAAACCTTACAAACCTTGTAAAACCATGGCTCAGGCCTGCTACTTTGGCTAAGCAGAGAAGGGCCATGGGAAAGTGACTCAGCTGAATTAGAGGTAGAAAAACAAGTCATGTAACCGTCATGTGTTCACATGTGGTGTGTGGTGGTTGGTTGAATTATGTTTGTTATGATTTAAAACTATGTAGCTGGTAATGTCTAATTGCTTTAGAAGGCCTGGTTTTTGGAATAAAGCAGCTCTCCTTTGCACCTCCCTGTGGAGCCTGCGTCACTATGGATCCTCACCTCACATCTAAGGACACCTTTCCAAGCCAGGGGGTGCTGGAACCTGCTCTGAGGGCTAAGAGATGAGAGCTCATGAGTACAACACCCCCAGGTGCTTTTTGGACTCTCACAGCCACCAAATTCTGTTTTCTCTTATTTAAGAACATCCCTGTGACAAACCTCCACTAACAGTTCCTCTTGCTTCACCTAGAGAATCAGCAGGCAGAAAACCCAGAAAACCTCCTGGTCCTTTAGGAGCTCCTGGCCAGCTGAGCTCCACCAGCACCCATGGGAAGCAGACATCTCTCCCACATGCTGCTGATCCTCTGCACTTCCCCCTTTGCTCAGAGCAAGTCAAGTGACATGAGATTGCCTCGATCACACACCCAGCGGTGCTGCTCCAAACTTCTGTGCTTGAGGAATGAGCAACAAGGCTGTGGGGCTTCAGAAGAAGGCTGGAAATCCTGGAAACACTGGAATTGAGATGCAGGGAAGAAGACAATGAGATAGAGGTGAGTTGGCAGCTGGGGCTGACACTCCCAGCCCAAACTCATAGGAGGAAGAGGGGCTGGTCTGTGCTCCCTGCTGCCAGTGGAGGAAGGTCGCTGTGGTTGAGGTATGTCAAGAGAGTTGCCATTCTGTATGACCACTAACGGTATTTGCAGGTCTGCATTTAAAAATTATGATAAAGGTGATCAAACTGTCAGGAACCAAGACAGATGGGGAGCTCCCTGGAGCCAGTGAGGGATTCCCAGCAGCCATTTATATTCCACTTGCACTATGGACTCAGAGCAAGGAGCCGGGCAGAAGTGCTTTGCAAAAACATGGTAGGAAGGAGCACACAGACACTGAATTTGTCTCTGCTTGAGCTTTTTATGCCATCTTTAGATATCACCCAGAAATATTGCAGGGGTTATAAACTTTCCCCAGGAAGTATTTTGATGAGCAGAAGTCCCTGATGGGATAACAGCTGGTAACTTCCTGCAGCCAGGTGCATTCTTCCCTTCCTTGTCCTCCCTCTCAAGGCTTTGATGAGGTCCTGCTGCCAGAGACTGCTGCTCTTTAGATCTATCTGAGCTACGAGGTTCAAGGCTCTTTCAGAAATACAGTCTGCAACAGCAGTGGTGGAGATGAGGAAGGGGAGAGAGCTGTGAGGAGTCCCAGCTGCAGAGCCATTGACCTTGGCCTGCAGCCAGATCCACAGCTCAGGTCCTTGATCCAGGCTGTGGATCCAGAGCTGTGGAGTGGAGACCTCTCGCTGCCCTCTGAGCTCTCCCTTTGTCACGACTGTGGCACCCCTCCTGTTTTCTGTCTTCAGATGTTGTCTCTTTTCTCCTCTCACCTTTGTGTGCTGTCACGCCAGCCGTGGGGACAGCTGGCAGCAGGGACAGCTGGCAGCCTTTCTTCCTTTGTGACACAGACTCATCCAGCATGGGGCCGTGCCTGTGCTGACACCACATCCATGCAACCCAGGGTTCCAAGGATCGTGCTTGCTTTATTTCTGTGGATTAAAAAAAAAGCCCAAAAACCCAGTAAGAAAACAGCCTTGCTCAGAAGAGTTCTGGCAGTTAATTAGTTTCAACATTGCAAGGCCCACTGCCCAGCAGCTAAAAATCATCGTGTTTGAATGGTGAATTAAGTCAGCCAAGCAATAAATCTGAGCAACAAAACAGTCCCTTTAGCTCAGGGAAGTTCTCTTTCAGCAAAACACTGAGAAATGGCTTTTTCTGAGAGCCCACAAGGTCATCGAATTAATAAAGCATTTCAAGTAATCTGTGGAAGTGAAGTGACACCCTGCTGCAAGAGATTTGCTGTTAAGGCCAACTTTCTGTAACAGAGTGTGATGCATATAGGATTTCCAAAGCAAACCTGTCCTCTGATTTAGGACAGTTGTCCAAACTCCTTCATGTCTGTTCTGGTCCACTGTCTCCCTCCCTAGTCATTATTTAGGAGAGTTAAGCTTAAGAAAAAACTTGTAAGAGAAAAGAAAAAATAAAGAAAACTTGGGATTCTCCCATTGACCAGACAAGATACTTCTGAATACTTTAATGCACTAAAGTGAAGACACCAAGGAGAGAAAGTGAGTGAAATGCCGAAAATCTCTTGAGATAATGGTGGGACAGGCTCATGCGTTTTGCAGCGGCTGCTTTCCATTCCCCTACCACAAACAAATACAAAGCTATCACGAGACTGCTGCACCCAGAATAACAGAGCTACTCCTATGATATGAACAGCTCTGGTGCCAGGGACATTTCCATCACCCAGCACAGACAGCAAGAGGGTCCAAAGCCCAAGAAGCATCACTCAGACATCACTCAGGCATTAAATAAACAAAAGGAATTTGACTTCCAGTTAAATTCTGCCAGCTTAGGCCAAACACAGAAGGATCTCTCCAGGCAAGGCAGGCACATGGAGCCAAGCACAATTTGTGTTGCCCTCCAGTTCCTGTCCTGCCTGTTTGGGGTGGCCCTGATTTGGGTTGCAGATGTAGCAGCAGTAGGCATGGAAAGGATGAGATGGGTGATGCATTAAGAGATGCTTTGTGGCAGATATTAGGGAAATCTTTCCAGTAGTCTGGAGGGTTTAGCAGAACAGATTGCCTGGGAGACGCGACGTCTCTGCCAGCAGCTGTTTTACAGCCAGGATGGACATCTGTGGCTGAGAACACAGCCTAGGTGGCCTCTCATGCTCCCTTCAGACCCAGGGCTGTTCTCAGTGTCCTGATCTTTAGAGGAAGAGAAAGTAGGACGGGACAGAATTCTCACTTTCAGCTCTTGCAGATGGCCCATAGCAGGCCTTGTAGGAGAGCAGGGCGCTCTCCTTATTGGAAGGCAGGAGGAACTGCAGCCGGTTATCTCCAACCCCTTCAGGGGAAGTTTGTGAGATGGCAGCCTTGGCCTTGCACTTAAGAGCTGAGTATGTTCCTTCACTTTCTACTGAAATGGCTTTTTGCACGTTTGTAGAACCATTTAACATGAAATATATACTTAATAACATGGTAGCACAAAGAGGCACTGAATAGGGCAAACATTCAGAAGAGATGGCAATAGCCTCTGCAATATTGTGTCCACTGGGTCCCTTCTCCATGAAATCCTAGCCCAGGTTCCATTTGCTTGGGCTCACTCAGTACAAACCTCTTCAGAGAGTGCCCAGTCACAGAGCTCTGCCCTCCCAGTGCCACCACAGCTCACAGTGACCGTGCTGCTGCAGGCAGCTGAATGCAGGGATGCTCATCCCTCTGCAGCCCCTGGCAGCGCTGACATCCAAACCCTGCAGCACACAGACGTGGCTCCAGCCTCTGCACACTCATTGCCATACAGCAGGACCCCCAGATCCCATCTGGATGGACATATGTGCATGTGTTCACATCCCCACTGCTGGAGATGTCCCCGAGCAGCCGTAACGCTCGAGTGGGTGGTTTGAGTTTGGGGCAACAGAGGATTTTTCTCCCATTAAATAAATAAAAGACGTTCAGAGCAACTTGGGATAAAGCCATTCTAATCCTTTTATTCTTTCCAAAAGGAAAATGATTCCATATTCAGGGCATTGTGCAAACAATTAATTAGCCTAATGCAAATGAAAGGCCTAATTGCTCAGCATTACTGCGCTCATTGGCAGCCAGGCATGACCAAAGAATAGGTACTGTTTTACCAGGGATAAAGAACAACTTCCCAGCTTTTAGGGCTTTTTTGATATTTCAGCATCTAGCAGAGCAATTTTTTTTTTGAATGATGGTATAATTCTCACTTCCACATGCAAAAAAGCTGTCAGTATTTGGAGACATCTGAATGAGCTGCCATCCAATTAAAAGAGAGGAGAGGAAAGAGACTCAGCTGGTGTCAAATGACCTGGCTGAAGGGAAGTCGATAAAGCTGTAACTTGCCTGAGCTGAATGACACCATGGTGTCTCCAGCTGGAGACTTCACTGACAGAAGTGCTGTAACATTAAGAAAAAAATGTATTTTTTAAGGCGTGCATCTAAAATTAAAGTACAATCATCCTTAATGCAGCTCCCTTTTCAATGATCTGTTGTTAGCAGACGGAAAAGTGCTCTAAATGGATGCGGATTAATTTGTTCACTGTGGATAGGATCATGAGGGATCAGGTTACAGGAGCTTTAAAAAACTGAACTGTTATCATTAATGCATCTCTCACAACAAGGAGATAGAAAGCAGATGCTGACTGAGCATTGACCTAGCCTGAGGAGTATGGGTCCAATAATTCTTCCTTTAGGCAGCTGATTCTCATGGGAAAATCCCCAAATATTCAGCTGTAATGCCATCATCTGCCTTGTGCAGAGACTGGCAACCAGAGACTTCTTTAAAAGCAATCTGGGTGAATTCTGCTATCATTCACACTTGCACACCCCAAGGAAGGCACTACAGAGGGCTTCTCAGCAAGGTGGATTTTTGGTGTTTGGGGTGAGGGATTACAAACAGAAAGGTGCTTACAATACAGAATAGTACCAGCATGTGAAAAAGGTAAGAACAAATAAAACAGATTCATGGTTGAAGGTCATACACACAATGTGAAACAAAGAAGTAAAGGTTTGAGGGCCTTCCTGAAACCATTTCAGGCCCGTACCTGTTTGTATATGCAGCTGGGAACAATTACTAGATGCTGTTGAAGACTGTGAGACAAAAAAAAAAAAGATCCAAAGTATCCCAATAACCTCTGTCAGGCTGATTAACAACATTCTGCTGAGCTCAATACAGCTGCTACATAACCTTAGAGAGACAGGCACTCCTCACTTGTAAAACAGAAAATTCCAGCAGAACAAGGTTTTTCTTTTCAATTTATTTTGCAAATCTACCAATTCATTTTATGAAAGTATGAAATCCTATGTGGTTACATTAAACAGTTACATTACAATCCAGGTAATACAAATAATCACTACAAAGTTAGTTTTAGGTACTCTTGGATAACAAGTAGATTTTATATTTTTTAAAATAAGTCACAGAGATAGAATACCATTCTGATTGTCAGAGACTTTAGTTTAAAGCAAGGAAACCACTGTAGATTCTCCTCATCCTACAAAAAGTTAAGAGAGAAACACTTTCCATGCTAATGTTCAATTAGATTCATCAAAGACATTAAGTGCACACATCTACTCTCAGGGTAACAAGAATAGTTCACAAGTTGTTTGGAAACTGGCGTCAATTTTCATTCTCTGGAAATCACTTTTAGCATTTAACATCACCTTTGTCCTTGCTTTCAGATACATAAAAATCCTGTAAAATGCACAGAGCTCCAAATCCTCTCTAATTGAATTCAGTGGGAGTAGGATCAGTTCCTCCATTCAGAAGGTACTCCTGATATACTGAAATCCTTATAAAACAACCTCCTTTCCAGGAATGAAATCCATGTAAGGAACAAAATACTGTAGTAATTCAGGAAAACTCTCAGCTTTGCTATCCAGCAATTGACACTGCAACTGCATTTCTGGGGACCTTTATGCATGGTCACTCTTTCCTCTCAACCAGCAATAGGATGTATGAAGACACCAGGTAACTGCTCAGTAAGAACTTGGAGCTGTGTAAATAAAGTATAAAAATCAAAAAAGAGATCAAATCAGTCTTGAAACAGCTCTCCTGTCACTCATCTGACACACCTCCAGTGTCATTCTGCTGCCACTTCTGATGTGACATCTGTCAATCATAACTGCTTCTTAGGAAGCAATTAAATAGTTTAGATTTTGCAGCGGCATCTCTCACTGTTTGTGTATTTAGGGGTAACACATCCATATGTTGCACATTATGCAACAGTCCCAGAGAAGCAGGGAGAGCTGTTTATAGGGAAATAAGGCAGGTGCAGGTACATTCTGATGGCCTGTGGCACAAAGGAAATTAAAGCAAATAATTTTCTCTTGTAGCCTTCACCTCTTTCAACCAGTGGGTTGCAAACTCTCAAATCTCCTCTCACACATGTGCAACAAACCTGCAGAACCCCTTGTAGCACAGAAGTGAAGCCAGCAGCTTCCTTCTTCTAAGAGAAATAGATATTTATCCACAGAGTATCTTTTAACACTGATAACCTCAAAAAAGAAGCCAGACAGGTTACACAAAACTATACAAAATTTTCACCTGGACATAAAGTGCCATCAAACTATGGAAGCAAAAAAAAGAAGTCACTGTTGAGGCAGCTATTCAGGTTTATTCCCCTGAAACAGACAAAGTTTGCTACAGTCTTGGAAATGGCACCAAGCTGGTGGGAATGTTACTGTAATAAAGGCTAGCAATTTCCTTCCTGACTAACACTACTCTTACCTGACAGGCCAAAGGCAACTAGGGTGATTTAACTGGTGGCTGACTGCAGGAATTTCCCCAGAAGGTAGTTTAAAATAGTAATAGATGCTGTTAGATTTCCCTGTCTCTGATATGGTTACTGTAATTCATTCAGCCCCTTCTTTCTGAACATGCATTACCACAGACAGCCCCACCCTGTTATTACCACTGTGCCTGCTTGTTTTCCACCTCTACTCATGTAAATGTAACGTCAAATCCTCTTAAGAATCCTGAGCAGCCCTCCAGAATCACTTGTTCAACTGACATTTCTGTAATAATAAGGAAAAAAAAAGAGTTGTGTGAAATTAAATGGCACTCCTGTTGCCAAGCTGTTAAAATTATATGGCAATATGCTTCCAGTAGTTGTAAGAAATTAATATGTGGAGTGCTTACAAGCTTTACATCTACTAAATCTCAACAGGATATAAAATGCTATTTAAGTGATACAAATGTTAAGGAGAAAAAAAAAAAAAACAGCACCAAAGAGTGGAAGAAGAAAGTAGATTCTTGTCTGCACTCTGAGTCCTGGAGACTGGATCTCTACAGCTGAGGAAGCCAGGTGGGAGATCCTTGGTGAAGGACTTGTGCACGTATGTCAGCAGCTGCAGCTCCCTTCTGCCACCTCTGCAGCTCACGAGGCTGGGCTCTACCAGTGAGTCACTCCCCTCCTGCAAACAGTGGCTGGCCAACAGCTCAGCCAGCCCCCACTCCCTCTGCCACTGCCTTCTGACAGGACCAGCCAGAGCAGAGCCACTCAGTGTCACTGCTTTTCACCTGCTTTATTATAATGCTGTTCAGGAAGATGTGCCTCAGACAACTGTCTGTAGATGATGAATTCATTTCTCAGTTTTGCCATGATGTGATTACTGTCATCCTTTTCTCACCACAACATCAAATACAATATAAAACTTTGGATTTTCTATAGTGAGTGAAATCAGCATAATGAAAAGCCAGGCAGTGACAGAAGTGCTGTCACTGCTGCATTCTGTGGGACAGGACCAGGGTAAGGCGCTTTGGCAATCAGCACCAAGTTTAAGCAACAAGCTTTTAAAATACCCACAAGTTTCCTGCAGATGCACAGAAAACTTGAGACCTCCTGGTTGTTCTTTAAGCTGCTTTGAAACTACAACAATTCATTTAATCCAGCAGCAGATCCTGGCACTATTCTTTTCTAAGTACAGTACATTTTGATAGCAACACAAGCATGTGACACAAAACATTTGTTCAAGCTCACCGTGGTTCTGATGGGCTACACACACCAAGAGGCAACTCAAAAAGAGCACAGAACTCAATTCATCAGGACAACACCACCGACTCAAAGGAATTTCAGTTCAACTTTGTGAATAAAGAAGGAGCTCACAAAGGAAAAATTCTTATTGCAAGTTGTACTGCTCGGCTTGGTCACTTCTCACACAGATCTGAAGTATCAAAAGCTACCAAGGAGCCAAGGACAAAGAATTCCTGTTTTGCAACTATTTTAAATATAGCAAGCCTGCTTTAGAAAGAAAAGCCCTCGCACAATATTCCAAACGGCCTTTTCGAGCAGACTGGAATTGTTAAATCAACACAGACAGAAAATACACACTTCAAACTACTTCTGGCACCTTGCAATTTGGAAAACTCTTGTGCACATGGGATGAGGCAGCTTGTTTGCAGACCCTTTTCTCACAGTGCCCTTGGATGGCCCGAGCTGTGGCTCAGCAGGTGCCCTCCTCAGCAGGCACAGAGTGGCAGCTGCCGTGGGAGACGGTGTCGATGCCGTGCCCCTGGCCCTGGGGGTGGATGGACACCTGCACTGCGATCTCCTGGCCCTGCTCGCTCAGGGAGCCGTCGTCCGAGTCGCCGGCCGGGGAGTGGCTGCGCTTGACGGGGGCGCTGCCGGGGAACAGCGCGGCCGGTGCCCCGCAGCCCGGGGGCTGCTTCTCCTCCCTGCCCACCTCGTCGGGGTCGTCAACCCGCACGGCCTCGAAGATCTCCTCCATGAAGGCCCTGCAGTTAAGGATCAGAGGAGGCAGGGGAATGCTCCTGGCGAGCTCTTCGATGTAGCGAGCGAACTCCATGGTCTTGAACTGAGTGACTTTGGCCAGCTCGAGTGTTTTGGCGGATGTGATGATGGGGATGCGCTTGGCTATCTCGAAAGCTTTCTGCAGCTTCTCGGCCCCTTCTGTGCGGAAGAACTCGTTGATGGCCTTCTCTGTCTTGCGGAGGTGGCTGCTCATCATGCACAGGCGGGTGATGTTCAAAATGAGGGTGATGGCAAAGGCAACGAGGCACACGATCATGTAGTAGATGCTCATGTCCCCTGAGGTGAAGATAACCCTCAGGGTGACTGTGTAGTACAAGGTCTCGTTCTGATTGATGCCTGCACACGTGTACCGGCCCCGGTCGGCAAAGCTGACCTTTGTGATGTTGAGGGAATTATCAGCAATCCTCCACCGGTCATCTGCAGAGGGGCAAGAAATAAACAGACCTCGTGAAACAACAATCCCAGGGTAAACATCATCAGGAGTCAAAGCTTGGCAGTGAGCAGTCCACTTGTGGCATAGTAACAGTACATCAAGGACTGAAATGTCCTTTTCATGCTTGTGACACAGAAATCCCTCTTACCCATCATACTGCTTAATGGTAAATTATTCTGCATGCTTGCTACACTATTTTTACTTCCTTCTCTCATCTGCACTTTCCAGCGTGCTTCTGGGTCTTTCTGATAGGGATCTTAATTCTTAACTAGAGCTTCTCACCCTATGTTAAAAGACTGTCCTCTATAAAGTCTAATTTTCCATACATTCAGAGTCAGAAGTCCAGCGACCCATGAGAAAGATCAGTCTGTAAATGGCTCTGTTGGCAAAAGAACCCAGAATTTTCTTGAGACAGTATTCTGCTGAGCATGCAGTGCTGACACGCAAAATCCAAGTAAAAGAGAAATCAATACAAGAAGCTCTATACAGCATTTGCTGTGCATTTATAACTTAGGGGGAAAACTGTTTTCATAACTCATTCCTTCTAATTACTCTGCTTTGAACTGTTTTCATAACTTATTCTTCTAATTACTCTACTTTGAACTAATCTCCAGATGGCATTATAACTACAAAAAGGTTACTGAATACTTAAGGCAGAAATATGGCCTCCAACAAGATCCTATCAATTAGTTCGATGACCTTCATTAATACTAATAGAGAAAAACACAGGTATCTCTAAAACATTTTTTTAAACTAAAAACTGCAGGGATAGAACTACAAGAGCCAATGGCTAGGAAAATATATTCCACTTCAGTTCAAAAGGGTTAAATAGTATGAATTCCATCATTGGCCACTACATATTGTGTTACTTTCCACAGTCTAACTGGTGCATAAACCAAAAAATAAATGTACTAAGTATGTTTTAAAACATATCCTGTAACAAAACTAAAGCACCAACTGCCAGCTCAAAAGGTTGCAAGTTGTGGAGAACTGTGTTTAATTCATGCATTTGGAAAAATATAATTTCAACCAGAGCAATAATAAACAAATCCATCAGTTAGTATTGGGTAAGATGAAGACTCATTTCTTCCGTATGGAACACTGGGATGCCTCTTGAACAACATCATTCTGTGGGGCACCAAAGCAGGATGGAACAGAAGTGCTCAGGTGTAATTCCCATGCAATGTTTCAGAGGGCAAAGGACTTTGTTTTGCTCTCTTCTTATCTTCCAATTGTAAAAACAGGAGGATAGGAAGAGAAAATTATAATAAAGTCCCAGGAGCTCACAATACTGTTTAAAAGGGGAATAACGATGGACAGAAAACAGCAGGAAAACTCACCTTCATCTTTCTGTTCAAGCAGGTGTCCTCTGGAGTTATACCAAAGGATATGTTCATACTGGCTGATGTTCAGTTTACATTCAATTAAAATACTGCTCCCCTCTTTGGCTATGATATCATGGTGTGCTGGAGAACTTATTAAAGCTTGAGACACTGCATGAAGTGATGCATTGAAAGACCTGAAAGCAACTGTCCTGTTAACAGCTACATTTTCCACGGTGAATCCAACTGAAAGACCAGCACTAACAGTCAAAATTAACAGGCAATAGCTGAGCTTCATGGAAAGTGAGTGAAAATTCTTCTTTCATTTAATTTGGAGAAATGAGGTCATATGATATTAAGCTGTCTGTATTGCTCTGAGATAGGAGAGGAGCTCTTGATTTGCTCTGTGATGGAAAATGTCTGGGATCCAAGTGCACTTTCAAGACCATCAATATTTGAAGTGGAAACTGGAAGTAAAACTGGAAAAAAAAAAGGCAATAAGTTTATTAATGACCACAAGCTTACCATGTATTCAAATTTAATTTCCAAAAAACAGATTTCAAATATCATAATATAAACTGTCAGCTGAGAGGTTCCAAATCAGAGCATTGCTCAGAACACAGTGATAAAATGAGGGTAAGAAGGCATTAGCACAACCTCCAGTCCACTAGATGTTCATCTGCCCAATCAAATAAATAATCTCTGGAACAATT
This sequence comes from Geospiza fortis, assembly GCF_000277835.1. Classification (NCBI taxonomy): domain Eukaryota; kingdom Metazoa; phylum Chordata; class Aves; order Passeriformes; family Thraupidae; genus Geospiza; species Geospiza fortis. Next base: position 7,081,562 of record NW_005054308.1, on the reverse strand, counting down.
ATCATTAAGGGGAAAAAGGTTTTAGAAAAAGAACAAATTGTTCAGACTACTCGAAATGCACAATTATGTTTAAAAGTGGATTCTGCATTTGTTACCAGAGAAAAAGTGCTTTCTTAATAGAGGAAGAAAAGCAAGAAAGAGGATGTAATTTCTGCCTGCCTCTCCACCAATATCAAAGTGCTTTTAAGCCCTGGTTTTCTAAAGCCAGTCTTTCATTTACCACCCAAAGAAAAACCAAAGTGCACACATGCACACCTGATTTTTAGCATTTACATCTACTTACTTGATTTTAGGGGCACAATTGATATTAGATATCTAAATATTATATAATATGGTTTAATTACTTGGGAAAAGTCTCCTGGTTGTTACCTACAGCCAGAAGAGGAAGTCCCTTTCTGAACAGCAGGACATTGATGTCTATAAATACTTCCTTTTTTGCAATATCTCTTGTTGCTGCTGCATTTTCTAAGTCTGCTCCCTGGTATTCTTGTTTGCTTTACAATGGCCTCCTGTTGAAAATCTTCTAGTTTATGCTGCTTCATCTCAGCAGTCATATATTCTTCATCGTCTTGTCCACCCAAATTTCATAAATATGTGAAAAAATTGTTTTGTCTAGGGACAGATACTCTTCAAATTAATGTGCACAAAAGATATTTTAAGACATTAGGATACAACAAATTTTCTGTTTTTTGCACACAAGCCAGAATAAAACCAGCTTGTAACAAAATGAGATGACACTGATAAGAGACAATCTGTAATCAATTTTCCTGGAAGCCTGATTCAAGAAAATTTCTAATCCAATATGTGTTCCCTGAAGTTACGATTCCATCCAGACAGTTCCAGAGCCTTAAAAAAACATTTACAAAGTACAGAAGCCACAAACTCCAATATTATCCTGAAAAATATCTCACTTCATATCATTGACTGTGTGACTTCAAATTTATCATCTTTTCTTCTACAAATAACAGATGTCAGTGGAAGGGAATTTCATAAATAGCATAACACAAAAGGACCCATTTACTTAATAAATAATGCAGACACTTTTCATCCTTCTAGAATTACCAGTTAACACTATCTAAAGCACTTCTGAAAAATAATGTAACATGCATAAAACCAGGTGATTTCTAGTAATTGTCTTTCATCAGAGACAAACTAAGTATATTCAAAAGGGGGAATTCTGGTGATGCTGTCCAGACCAGGAATTTTTTTCAGTGAAAGTTAATTTGTCAAAGGTCAAACCAGATTCCAGACTTGACATCTGATGAGAAATGTGTTATCTGACCCATTTCCATTTCTGTTGTGGCTATTGCCAAAGCCAGTTTAACAAAGAAGGCAAAGAAGACGGCTGTGTCCAATTCTCCTTCAAGCTTGACTAACCAACTCACCCACTGAATCCTGCAAGAGAAACTGGAAAACAGGCTCCCTACTTGTTTCTCTGTAAACAGCAATCCCTTCATCTGCCTTCTTCTTCTTCTTTTTTTTTTTTTTTTTAATCATTGGCCCCACTCTGTTTTCTATCATGCCTCTTGTCCTTTCATTTAAGATGAGACTAGTGCAGAGAACTCAATTATACCATTGTGCTGGAGGAGTGACTTTCCCACAGCTAAACAGTTAAAACCACTACCAAGGCCTCTTTCATTCCTGTTTTTCACCAGCTACACTTTAAGGAAAGCATTACTGAGTCCAGCTGCCTCTGAAGAAGAGCATCCCATCCACAGAAACAGCACAAGTCTGAATAAAAAAAATACTAAGGCTGCTGTTGATCAGCAACTATTCTTCTGTTTGAGGGAGTGTTTTTAACCTTCCATTTTTAGACCCCTGGTATTTTCAGAGTGTTTCAGAGCCTGCAAAAGGCTGCTGACACTGACCTGCTCGTTTTGGCAACCTTATGCAACCGCACACAGACAGGCTGTGGACTGGTAGTGGTTTGTGGACCACTGACACTTGGGCTGCTTTAAAGGTCTGTCACAGCTTGTGGTGGCAAGTGAGGTGCTGTGGTCCCAGACCTTCAGCAGACATCACCCCATGACCCAGCTGCCTTCAGCTAAAAATGCACTTCTTCATGCATCAGACTTGACTTCACAGTGTCTGATGCAATTAAAACAGACCATAGATCTGCAGCAAACACAAACCCTCATCTTCACCCTTGAATCACAGGCACATTATAACTTCCAGTCTTCTAAAACAGTAACATCCCAACTGATACTTTAGATTTATTAGAGAATAATCCCAGTGCCTCTTGTACTTTGCCTGTGCTATTGTAATTTCAAATTATTAAATTTGAATTGTTAAGGTTTCCAAGCGTCTCTGACATCTGTTCCTAAATGACATTAGGAATCTCACTCATTTATTTAACACAAGAAATACTCAGCAACATTTTCCCTCATAAGAATAATTATCTTCAGTAATTGCATATGCTCTTCACTATCCTTGCACTGAGCCTGCATAATGCATAAACCATCGGTGATGGGTCATTTAATTTTACTATTAAATTCTTCGAGGTCTGATTTATTAGAAATTGTTTGTCTTTTGGAAAAGCCATTATTGCTAAGCAGACAATGATCTCTCACTGCCGAGTGCTGGGAACAATAAAATGATTTGCAAAATCCGTATTCTTCATCCACTGCACTTATGCAAAACAGCTGCTAAAGGACCCAAAAAGGATAAAGCGTGATCAGTGCCAACATCACAATTCTTCAACAAAGTGTTAAGCTCAAACAAGATGAAATGTGCCAGAATAGAAACTGGCTATTTTACAACTGAACCTGAAGCTGAACTCAACACATTTAACCTTTATTAAACCGTAAGTTGTAACAACAAATAGCAGTGGAAAGATAAAAATCTGTGATGCATGTGCTTGTATGAGTCATCCTTGGCTCCTACCCTGAAGAAGTGTATTTGTGTCTAACTTAGGGCACTCTAAGTAGTCCCACTGAGGTCAGTGGAAGCACTGATAGTACTTAAAATTACACACATTTATATGGCACTGCAAAATTGGGGCCCAAGAGGTTGCAAGTTATATGGTTTTACATTCACTGCTTATAACATCACTTCATACCTGGAGTAACGCGAGGCAATAAACCGAGACACACCTGACAGAGCACAGGCTGCTGATGTCTTGCAGAAATACCATTTGCAAGCCCCCTCTGACCCTCTGTCAAACCAGGGAGGTGCATTTGGCAGAGCCCTAAAGACAGGAACTCTTGGGAAGTTTATGAACACAGCCAGCACAGTGTTGACAAAAGCCATTCCGGGTGCTCCAGCATGAGAGAGGCTGCAAGGAGGGCTCACCCTCTGCACCAGCCAAAGCTCTGCAGGGGAGTGGCATCACCCACGGCCCAAAAACCAACCTAAGGGGCAAACCCACAGCACCCCCGGGCCAGGCTCACTGCTGCCTGATGGGATTTGTTGTTTTCCCGTGCACATCCTTTGGCTGCCTGACACGACATGGTGTTTTGCTGTGCTTATCCCTTGGCTGTCTGTCACAGGCCAACTTGCTATGACACGACATCAGCTGTGCACCAAAACAGCTTTTTGTGTCCTGTCAGCTAAAAACAACCAGGCACAAAGTTTCACTTAACATCACCCTGTCCTCACAGCCCCAGTTCACTCGTGGAAAAGCCCTGGTGCCAGCTGGTGGTGGCAGTGGGACACAGGACATGCGACATGACTGCACTGCAGCCGAGGGAACTGGGACACGGGGGGGTGACATCATGCGGGCTGGTGTCACTGGGGCATGATGTCATGCCAGAAACACAAACAGAATATTCTGAGCTGGAAGAAAACCACAAGGTTCATCCAGTTCAACTCCTGGCCCTGCTCAGGACACCCCAACAGTCCCAGCCCGTGCCGGACAGCGCTGTTCAAACGCCCCTGGAGCTCGGGCAGCCTCGGGCCCTGCCCATTCCTTGGGGAGCCGGGGCAGTGCCCAGAAGCCTCTGGGGGAAAACCTTTCCCTGATCTCCAACCTAAACCTCCCCTGGCACAGCTCCAGCTGTTCCCTGGCTTCTGTCACTGTCACACAGAGCAGGGATCCGAGCTGTCCCTCCGCTGGCCCTCGGCAGGAGCTGCAGACCCCGATGAGCCCTGCCCTCAGCGTCCCGTTCTCCGGCCTGACCAGACGAAGTGACCTCAGCCGCTCCTCCTGTGGCTTTCCCTCGAGGCCCTCCGCCGCTTTCGCTGCCGTCCAAACCTGCCCCTACTGCCCCTATTTCC
>NW_005054308.1:7067663-7076614 GCF_000277835.1 Geospiza fortis | reverse complement strand
GGCTGCTGGGGCAGCTGGAGCTCACCGCAGCTCCCGGGGGATCTTCGTGCTCATCCCCAGGTACAGCAGTGACCCAGTCGCTGCCTCCCTGCCTGCTCAGCTCTCTGACTGCTGTCCCCATTTGTCTCCTACACTCATCAAGCCATCCCAGCCATCCCAAGCGATATGTTTTCACTTTTATCTTGGTGGGACATGTAATGGATTTAATTATCTGAGTCCCTTTTGTACCTTCGTTTGTTTTTCAGAGTTAGCAAACTGGTTTATTTTGCGATGGAGAGGGTGTGTCAGTTAGATAAAGCCACGTGTCCCTGTGGGACTTTAAACTTCCAAGTGTGCTATTTTTGAGTCAGACGTAATTTGGTGTACACACATGTGGGTATATGTGGCAACACTGTTGTGTTTAATTATTTAAAACACCAACGTGGTGCTCTTGAACTAATGTCAAAGTGCGAGGGAGTGATTATTTTCTTTGCCTTGCTTTCTGTGGATGTTTGTAGTCATGTCTGAGGAAGATGGTGGTGAAAATCTGAAAGATGAAACCTCTTACAAAGCTGAAAATGAACAGAAGACAGAGGAACTTGGCTGCTCTGAGGGCAGTGAAGGGAGACAACAAGAGACTGTGCCTGTAACTCGGAAAAGACCTGAACCCAAGCCCCCAAGCCAGCCTGCTGCCACAGAAAAGCCTGCAGGTGAAACCATCAAGGTAAGTTCCTGTGCTTGCTTGGAAAGATGGGACTTCACATTTCATGGCTTTGCGCACAGGAGAACTCCGAGCATAAGCCCCACTCCTTTCTGAAAATTCACATTGCTGTTCTCTGAAATGAAAAAGCTGCACAAAAGTCGCATGTCACAGTCTGCTTGTGTTCCTTTCCTCACCAGAATGCCTGCATCAGTCTTCTGTTTTTCTTCATTAAAGGTCTCAGATCCTCCTGCAGTTCAGACAGGGTGGGGCTACTGGGGAAGCTGGGGGAAATCTCTTCTGTCAACTGCGTCTGCTACCGTAGCTACTGTAGGTAAGGCTCTTTCTGCTATTTGATAAATATTTTAATCATGTTTTGTGTCTCAAGCTGGTGCTTTAGAACTTGTTTCTGGAGAAGAGGATTTCAGTTATAGCAGCCATTATTGGAAAAATGTCAAGAGAATTGTTCAAGTAATGGGAAAAGCTTGTACCAAAAGGTACAGTGAGATTAAGGAGATATGCACAAGGCTGAATTACTTTCAGGTTTTTAAGGTGTTTGTGTAATTTTCATTTGGTATTTTAAACTAGTATTCTGCCAGTATTTACAACTTTATTTAAAAGCTAAGATGAAACCTTGGTTCATTACACTGGTAGGTGAGCTGGATAGAAGGAGGTTTTAATGCTGGTTAAACTGTTTTGAACAGAAGGAATCCAGAATAATAAAAAAGAATAGGCAGCTCTAATCTTGTTTCTGTTCTGATTTCTTTCTTCTCTAGGTCAAGGTATTTCAAATGTCATAGAAAAAGCAGAAACAACCCTTGGGATCCCCAGTCCTAGTGAAATCTCTTCAGAGTCTAAAGATGGTGCAAGAGGTCAGTTTTGTACTGCATAAGAGCAACTCTGCAATGTTTTTCACAACATAATGAGGCCCAAAATATCATCACTTTACTCTGCACCTTGCACCTTGAGAATGATAATAAAATAATTTAAATAATACTCTCTTGCTTAGTTCTGTTAGCTCTGAAAAGTAGGGAGGAACATAATCTGAATTGCAGGCTTGCTCCTAGCTGATATTTGGTGTGTGTTGATTTTCTCCACTCTGTGGCTGACAGGGTCTTTTTTTTTTTGGAAGTCAGGAAGTTAATTTTCTGCCTTCTAACGCAGGAAGTGAGAATCCTGCTGCCAGCAACACTGATGCAGCTGATGATGGCAGCTCCTTCCCTATTGCTGGGGCTCTTGAAGTATTATCAACCATCTCTACTGCTGTCCAAAGCACAGTGAGTGAGTTGGGAATGCAGGAGAAAATGGGTTTAAGGGAGCTTTGGGGTTTTGGCCTTTGATCTGAAACATTGTAAGAAGAAACTTAATTTTGACAGTTGTGGGATGCATAGTGATAAACTCTTCCAACCTTCAGAAAACCATTAGCTTGGGCCTTGCTCCTACTGGCACCTAATGTGAAAGATGTTATGAATTTTGATACTTCTGTATTGAATGTTGGTACATAACAAAAAAATACTAACGGTGGATTGTGCAGAGCGTGCATTTCTGTGCATGTCACCTCTGTACTCTGTCATCTCTGCCTTTCCTTTGGAGTAGTCAGCTAAATGCAGGGTCAGACTCATTGCTGGAGTATTTCACTGATTTCCACAGAACAAGAGATGAAATTCATTCTTCTCTTCAAAAAACCTATGTGAAACTAGCTCAGTTCGCTTGGAAATCAGCTTGCTCCTGTGACCAGGAGAAATGCACTTCAAAGGAAGCCATTACCCTTAGAAACTGCTTTTGTGATCTGCTGTCTTGTCAATTTGCCTGGGAATCTGAAAGAGCTACAGATTGAAAGCTGGCTTCTGTTTTTTGCTTTTAAGGCTCAAACAAAAGTTAGCAGTCAAAATCCACAGGTCTGGTGTTTTCTCATAGAAAGGATGAGAACTGAATTCTGTAATGTGCTGAGAGCCAGCTTGTTCACAAACTAAAAAAATACATTTCCCATCAGATTGCTGCAGCTGTCTGGGTGCTGTAATAAGCTGTTGGGTGATAATGTGTTGTGGCTCTTTCCGTGTCCTGCTGCTCTCTTTGTGATGATTAGGGTTGAATTTAGGGTGACAAGGACCAATTTGGCTTTTATGTGAGTGCACAGTGTAAGATTGCTGATAAAACCCTCCCAATTCAATTTCTTCCATTGGGTAATTTTCTCTGAGTTTTATGTGCTGTCTTTATCCAAATCTGATTCCTAGGGTAAAAGTGTTATTAGTGGAGGTCTGGATGCCTTGGAATTCATCGGCAAAAAGACAATGGATGTAATAGCTGAGGGAGACCCTGGATTCAAAAAAACAAAGGGCCTCATAAACAGAACCTCTACATTATCTCAGGTACAGTGCTTCCCTATCAGCACCTCATTGGTTTCTCTCATCTCTTCTCCCTTCTTTTGTGGTCCTATCATTAAGCAGCCATTTTTTGCTATTGAGCCAAAAGCCTTCTCCTCCTGTATTCTTTATCTCCTGGCACTGTCACGAGGCCTCTGCTTTTCTTTTTCAGGTCTTAAGAGAAGCAAAGGAGAAAGAAGAGCAGCAGACAGCTACCGAGGTTACCATGGCTACTGAGAAGAAAGCCCATTATGGGTTACTGTTTGATGAGTTTCAGGGTCTTTCGCATCTGGAGGCCTTAGAGATGCTTTCCAGAGAGAGTGAATCAAAGGTAATGGCCTTGAGCATTTTGCTTTCTATTTTGAGTTCAGCTGAGCAGGGGAAAAAAGATTAGAAATATATGTATATACGTGTAAAATCAAGTGCTCAGAATTTGCTGTAAAATGATTACAGAACTTCACTTTGATCCTTGCATTAGGATCTGGTGTTTACCTTGGGAGCAGTTTGTCCTGTCCTCAGCTCCTAAAGCCATTCCCAGCCTCAGTTCCTGCAGTTCAGTTCCTCCAACTTCTCACAAGTTACTCTCCTCACACCTGCTGGTTTGCTACCTTGGCCTGTATTTTCTATCCTGTTGGATGGATTTATTGATTCTCTCTTTGGCTGTGCTGCCCTTAACCAGGTGAAAGCAGTTCTGAATGCCTCCTCTGGAGGGAAGTTGGACACACTGAAGGAGGAAATGGAGCAACTCAAAGAAGCATTTTCTTTGCCTGAATTCTTTGAAGAAGAAGAGGAAGAAAAGAAGGGTAAGAGAGCCCCAGGTTCTGAGAAGAGAAGCTGGTCCTTAGTGCAGAACCAGCCAGCCTTGATCAGTAGCAATGGTCATGATGCCAAATTTAAATTATTCTTTAGCTGGATGTTTAATCCTACAGCCATCTCTGTCCAAGGGCATGACAGGTATCAACATCCTTCACCTCTGAGAAGCTGTGCAGTAATTCTGTAGCAGGAATAATTTCTGGCCAGAGCAGGGTTAGAGTTGTTTGACTCATGGGCAGTTCATACAACTGACCCTGAGCCAAGATGCTAATTCAGAGAGAAAGTGGGTTTCCTTGACCTGGAGGGGAAAACTGTGAACAGAGTTGTCCAACATGTGGGAGAGCAAAAAGTCTTTTTATTTGTTTTTTAAATGAGAGTTAGCCACACAGAGCAAAAGATTCAGAGGTACCTTCGCACACAAGAGCCCTGATTCTTGAGAATTACATGGATTTAAATGTAAATTTCTTGCATTGCTTTTACCTAAATGCTCATCAGGGAGGGCTTACACACCTGCACTTGCTATCATTCAACATTTAATGTATCTTTTATATTTGCACATAATGGATCTCACATCTGCTATGCCATATATAATAGGAGAACCATAGGCTCTAAGTGATATTTCAGACTCTCCAAGGTGATGTGCAAGTTAGTATGTTATAAAAGGCTGCGTGTAGAAAAATAAAAAATAAAAAAAAGGAGTTAGCTACAAAACCAGAATTAAGAAACCAGGAACTAACCTTCAGGCACTGATGTCTCCACCTTTGCAGAACTTACCTTAGAAATTGTATTTGAAAAGACTGGGTTTGATGCTTTCTTGCCTGAGGTGGTGATTCACAGAGAAATAAAGGAAACAGTTGACAGACTTGTGTAGAATTAGTTGTGCATTGAAGTGCTGCTTATTCCTGAATCTGTCCTTTGTGTGGATTCTTAACCTTTCCTGTCCTTTAGGAGATGAAGAGTTCACAAAAGAAGTAACACAGTTGTTTTCAGAATTGCACATCTCCTCCACACCAGACAAAGTGATCACGGTGAGTTATTTTCCATATTCTAAAAGCTGGAGAGTTTCCTCACAGAAAAGGCTTCTCTCCACCTGCTTTGCTTGTGAAAATATGAAATGCATGAAAACAAGCCATATTTTAGATCTTTTGGCAATGATAGGCAAAGGAGATGGGCCTTTAACTTTATGGGGCAGAATCATGTGAGCCTTCAGCCACTACAGTGAAAAAACCTACAGTCATGAACTGAAGGCCTGCAAAGCACCTTGTTTTACTATGTTCAGGAGCTGGTGTGAGGAAGATTCCTCTTTTTTGCCATCATTTCACTACCCTTCAGATCCACCAAGTGGCAGCAGCATTCTGCAGACATGTTTTTAAAGCACCTCTGATAGTTTGGTCTTGTTGGTAAACTCCAGCCCCTGGTGCTAGAGAAACAAATGCTCTCAACTGCATCAGTGCAGCCAAACTTCTGCAAAATCCTGAAGGCACTGGGATTATTTGTCCTGGTTCTTCTCAGAAACTCAAAAGGAGTTATAGGTGTTTCTTTCCTCTGAAGAGGGCCAATGCTCCATTGTCTTGTGGTGTGCAGGGGAGCTTCATTCTAGTCATTAAATATTATGGCACATCTTGCTCCAGGTGAGGGTATCTGCTCATGAGTGGATAGCACGATTCAACAGCAGTCTTCCTAAAGAGGAAAAAGAAAATGAAGAAAACCAAGAAGTAGAATCCAGAGACGGTGACCAGGATGCTAAGAAATCAGTAGAGGTAACTGGGTAATCAAGGAAAAGAATATCTGCCTGCAGAGTGTTTATCTGGCTGCTGAGTTACAGTTGTGACTCACAGGGTTTATGTGTTTCTATTTCTGTGTGGGTTTTGAGGTCTGAAAGGGCAGTGATAGCATGTTGTGTGATTGACTTGTTTTAAATAATAAAAGCTGCTAGTCTTTGTGTAGTATGCAGAATTTTTGTCACTCTTGCAGGATATTCATGCATTTGCCATAAGAAGCCTGGCAGAACTGACAGCCTGCTCCATTGAAATGTTTCACAAAACTGCAGCTTTGTTTCTCTATGGTCAGAAACAGGAGGTGACAGCCACAGACAGAGCCAAGTCCCTGTCACAGTGAGTGCATCTCTCAGTAAATGGGTAGCATAGAATTACTGATTAAACTGTCTGATAATTCTTTGGAAATCCACGCAATGCAGGGCTCTTGAATTCTGCATAGGTGTTTAAATTTGGGAATTGGGCAAATTTGTGATGGGTGGCATCATTATCTTCCAACAGAACTCAGCTGTCTCTTTCCAGCTTAAAGGCACTTCTTGATAAGAAAGAGGAAACTCTTCTTGAAAGCTTTGTGTAGCCTAGAAGGATATTTGCATTAAGCTTGTGCTAGTCAGTAGGCAGAGATTTAAAACATGACAAAACAGGTGCACAAAAGTGACTCCTGATTTCCTCTTTGTTAATCATTTAGTATGCTTGGTACGTGAGATGGCAGAATTACTGCACAGGAGACACTTGGCATGTGTCTGAAATGTGCAGTACTTTCTAATTCAGAAAATGACACTTGCCTGTAAAAAAAGGCAAGTTAGTACTGTTCCTTCTGGAATGGATGTGTCCTCTGAGTGCTCTTTAAGATCTTCTGCTTAAATTATTTATTTCCCCATTTTCCCCTATTTTATTTGGGAAACTTCTGAATCTTCATACACCATTTTTATCAATTTTGGTTTAATTTAACTTAGTAAGCTAGAAATAGGCATTTATGTTTTAGAGCTCAAAGAAACCTAATCTTGAGGACTGTGTTTACTTCATTGTTTTCCCTGTCTTCTTCCTCAGATTGACTATCATGCTGTGTAAAGAACTGTCAGCTTTCTCTAAAGAGTTCACAACATGCTTAACAACTGCAGGGGTAAGAGTTACACCACAGTTCTTAGGAATGAGATGTGCTTATTTGATAACAGCCTTAGGATCTTTGCCAGGAACAGCTTTTTGTTTTTTGCATGTTTACATATTCAGTTTTTAACTTGTAAACTGATCTTTTAGGCCAGAGTTCCTCAAACTGTGGCATCTGAGCTTTTGAGAGCCTGGCACAGAGTGGGGGTGGGAATTGATGCTCACAGTGCTAAGGAGACAGAGGCAAATAAAGTGTGACCCTGTTGTGGATTTTCCAAAGCACTCAGGTGTTCCTGAAGATGGTATCATCATCTCTGTATTCCTCACTTGTCCTCAGTTCATTTGAAGATGTGATGTGTATTCATACCTGACCTATGCTGGGCACATGCAGGTTTCTTTGTTCTTATTTGCATGCTACAAGGCTGCTAAGCTTGTGGCTTAGCTTTCCTCTAGGTAAGGGAGCAGTGGTGGTTTTAAACTTACTGAGGGTTTAGCTTTATCTTGCTTGAAGAAATGCGATCAAATTTTCAATCAGGATAATATATGTCTGATCTCTGCAGGTCAAAGAGAAAGCAGATGTGCTTAATCCCTTAATCACTGGAGTGTTTTTGGAGGTCAGTTATGCTAACATTAAAACTTTAAGCTAATACTTTAAAATAGATGTGCTGGTTCTTCCTACTTTAGGATCCTTACGCATGCCAAGTTCTCTAACCCTTGGTCTAAAATTGTGCTTACCTCACTAATAACTTGAAAGTTTTGATAAATGTCTGTAGATTTGCACAAAAGATGAGTTACTTAGTGAGGAGTGAGTGTCAGCTCACAGTTATGATGGGTCAGGAGACACATATTAAATTCAGCAGTCTGGATTTTTAGAATTTAAATGTCCAAAGTCAATCTTAGACAAGTTCAGAAATTAGCATACAAGAGTCTTAACACTTCCTTACTGTTAAATTTGTTCTCAAGCTTTCAGAGCTCTGAGGTGTGGTAGGAAGGGAGTGTTTCATGTTCATGTGTTCTTCCTTCCTGCCACAGCATGCTATGCTTCACTTAGAAATAAACTCTTTTCTTCTCTTACTGAGAACAGTATCCTGCATTTGGATTGGAACTGATCTTGTTTGGCAGTCTTTAAGCCATTTGCTTTTTTTTTTTTTTGCCTACTGGCATAAAGCCCCTCAAAAACTTGACATAAAATTGATTTCTAGAATGAAGCCTTTAAAATCCAGCAAGCACTAGGCTTCAGTTTTTTCTGTGCAATAATCAATGCTGTTTGAAATGAGTATGTGGTGAGTAAAGCTGATTGGTAGCATGGCTATTCATGTGTGTATTTTGATTTTTTTTTCCACAGGCTTCAAACAGTGCTTCCTATATCCAAGATGCCTTCCAGCTCTTGCTGCCTGTGCTGCAGATCTCTCTTATTGAGGCTAGAACGGAACTATCACAGTAATAAAAATCCTCCTAATTAAGAACTTTTTGACCTTCCCAGTTCGTAGTTTCCATGCTGGAGAATGATGTAATGGCTCTTATTAAAGGGAAAAAGATGAACTCTGCTCACTGCTGCTGCAAGAATGGTGATTAAGTGCAGTCTGGCAATGACAGCTCTTACAGCGCACTGAGAGATGTGATTAGCATAGTCCAGGCTGGTGGACAACGTGACAGACTTAAAGTGCAGATTGCTTCTCTGTTTCATGGACTGTCTGTGTCTTTTCACTGAAATCTCTCTGCTGTATGTGTTAACAAGCTTTTTGTGTTCACAGTCCAAAGAGCTTCTCCAGTGCTGAAGAGAAGAGTAGCAGCTGGCTAGTTAGTTAGCTAAAATCATGGTGTGATTTTTAAGTCAGACATAATTGGGTTCCTGATAGCTCTGCATTCCTGTTGAAGTGAATATTAGATAGGAGGTGCAAGAAGAGGCAAATTTTTGTGATTATGAACTTTGCAGTTCCTAGACTGGGCAGAATAGAGCAGAGAGAATTCCTGATCAGGCTGTTGCTGAAGAGAAGCTCAGCTTCCTGAAGATGCCTCTACTGACTCAGGGATGTGGGACAGGGACTCTCACCAGGGGGCTGTTTCTCATTCTCTCATGCTGTGCTTGCTTCAGCACGAGCTGGGAAAATGCTGATCTGGCCCTGAGAATGCAGGTACTTGGCTTTATAGCAATAAATGAGAACTGACTAAAAGGGATTGATTCGTGTTTGGGCACTTTAATGAGAGAATTCA
>NW_005054308.1:7052025-7067653 GCF_000277835.1 Geospiza fortis | reverse complement strand
ATTTTTCAGTGCAGCTTGACATGTCAGCCACAGACTCTTCACAGACTCATATACTGCTTGTCTTCTCTTTCTCTGGAAAAACACTATAATGCAATGCTCCTTCTTGGAAGGTATCTGTTGAAGTAGGGAGAGAGGCAGCAATTTGGTTCTGTTAGTAGGAGTCCTAATTTGCCTCAGAAGCTGCTCCACATATGGTATCTGTTTCTTTGTGCTGTGCAAGTTCCCTGCTTTGTTCCTTTATCTTTTGAGCCTGCCCATGGGGAGGCAGCAGCCTCTGTTGGAATCACAAGAGCAGAAATGCACAGCTAAAATGGAATTTCAAGAAGTCCATAATGGCTAATCAGAGGTGACTGAGTGTCACACCTGCCTCTGCACTTGCTCATTGGTAACAATGATGCTCAAATCCCCTTTTGAAAATCCTCTGGGTTTTAGCAGGTCTTGCACATCTCTGCTATACTGAAGGCTTAGAACATTCCTCTGCTCTAGTTGTGCAGTAGAGAAGTGGTTTTTTTTGTATTAGAATACCTTTTGGCTAATGCTCTGATTATATATATATATATGGAAAAAACCCTGCCTTAGTCATGGTTAGACTGATCAGATCTCAAAAGGGAAAGCTTTTTCTGGCATCTTAAAACTGGACTTGAAAGGAGGGTGTCCGGGGTAAAAAAATCTGCACTACAATAAAATCTGTATTTTTTTCTTCTTTTGGTTGATAGCATTATTAAATAAAGGATTTGTTTTGACAACTGTTTCAGTTAAAAGCTATCAAGATAGCAGTGGGCACAAACGAAATAAAAGAACTGTGGGGTTTTTTCTCAGCCCTGATTGTGTTTTTTGGGGCAGAGCTGGGTGCAGCTCTGGGGCCAGGACAGCTGGGATTTTTCTCATGGCAGGAACCAGTGCTCTGAACCCAGGCTGGGGAGTGAGAGCTCCCACAGATGAGCTCCCAGTTCCTGTGTCAGTGCAAAAAGGCAGCTTTGCTCCTGCCAAAAAGCCAGAATGTACAGCAATGTCAGAAGAGAAGAAATGAAGGTAATGGAGTTCTATGAAGCAGCAGCTGCTTTTTTGCAGATAAATTCTACTGACCTGCAGTGCTTTAGTGTAGAGTAGTTTAATAATTAAAGGAAATGAGGTGATTTTTTTTAACATGCAGACAGTAATTCCTTCAGTCATGTGCCACCTGGATTTTGTTATAGCAGGCAATAATCAAACGTGCACCAGCTTCATTTGTGTGCCAGTGCAAGGACTGCAATAGACAACAAAAACAGTTCTTCCATGGTTACTGAAATCTTTCTACCCAAAGGATTCATCAGAATTCAGCATCCAACTGTCTGGAGGTCTTCCTGCTTGGCCTTGCCTTCTGTGTAAACCTAATGAGAGCTGACAGTAATTTGAACACTTCTGGTAGTGTTTGGGGAGGTGAGAGGTGGCTGAGAATAGATAAGAGTCAGCTAAGATGCTGGCAGTGACTTGGAGGGAAAAAAAAAAGCCTTCCACAATTGTTTTCTTTCCTTGGGAGTGATTCTGTTAGTTGCAGCTGTAAAAGCTGCTTCCTGGCAGCTGCTGTGGAAAGGTTTAAAACATAAAAAAGGTTTGGGCTTCCCAGTGGGCTTTGGGATGTGCTCCCAGGCCTTGCCAGCCACCTTCCCAGGGACTCAATTTCTATTATTAAAACACACATGGTCAGTAGCAGCAGAAGCCCTGGCAGGATGAGCAGTTGTCCTGGTTTGGAAGAAGCAGCAGCTGTGCTGCCACTGGTGTCCCTGGCTAAAGGGACCTGTCCCAGGTCACCCACAGCACAAATTAAAGGGTCTGACTCAGAGGCAGGAATGGGGGAGCTCGTGGCAGGAGGAGGAGAAAGGCTCTGGCATTTCCTTCTCAGGTGTGTTCATTGAATCCAAAATAAAGAGTGATCTGTCATGATGTGACCTAAACAGAGAAGGGTGTTCTGTAGTCCAAGGCTCCTTGGCACAGAAACAGAGGACAAAAGTGGCCTGTTCTGTGCTAGTCCATGTTTTCTGGGAGTCTCCTGGACAGCAGCTCGAGGTTCCCATGCACTGGTGCTTTGGGTGCTGGCTAGCAGGCTGCTTTCCCTCCTTCAAGAGCAGCTCTGTGCCCACTGCAGGGTGAGACCAGAGCCTGGGGCTGGGATTGAGGAGTGTCCCTGGCTGCCACTCTGCTGTCCTGCTGCAGGGAGATGCTGGTGCCTGCAGCCTGGCCTGCTGGGCAGGATGGTCCTGGTTCTGTGGGTGTCACTTTGTGTCCCTGTGTCCAGAGAGCAATGCCAGGGCTGTCCCCTGCGCTGTTCTCACTGGAGGATGCTGGAGGCATCAGAGACACTGAGCCCAGCTGGGGTTGGCAGGGAGGGAGCAATGTGGTCACCAGTTAAAAATAAGTTGGAGTTTGGTATTTGTGGGGGAGGATCCTTCTAAAGTGGCAGGAGCTGCTCAGAGGTGTGGGTCAGATGCCTGTGCTGGTCCCAACACCAAACAGATCCCAACTCTCTGGATCTGTTTTCAGGGTGCTCCGTGTGCCCATCTCCATCCTCTCAAATTCCCTGGCTGTGCTGAGCTGGCCGCTGTGCCATGCTGGCACAGAAGGGATTGCTACCAGTGCTTAGCCCAAGACCAAGTGCTGGCAGCAGGAGCCCCCTGAGTGATTTGGGTGTGAGTGAAGCCTCTGTAAGAGGCCAGAGCTACTGATTGTAAACTGGGGAGTGACAGAGACTCTGCCACCAGCTTGGCTGAGCTGCTACAGGGTTTATCCCCCTGGACATTAAAACCCATCCCTCATTTCTGACCTAAACCTGCCAATGGGACTCTTGCTCTGGATTTGGGGCCAGTGTGGGCTGTGGTGGAGCAGGTCTGGGGCAGAAATAGCCTGGTTGTGGGGACAGTGACTCCTGCAGAGCTGCTTACTCCCTGCATGGATTACCCAGAGTTAGGTTCACTCTGTTGGAGGGGGCTCCAAACACCCTGCAATTACTGTAAATGAAAATCAAATGATTGTGGGAGCAATTTTGTTGTAGAGTTGAAGGCGTTAAATGGGACAAATCTTACAGGAGAGCTAATTCCTTTTATTAGGAAGGGAAAACAAATTAGCTGTGTACACAAGCCCTTTCTGACACTATTGTTACTGTTATTATCCCTTACTGGTGCTGCTAGAAATGAGGGCATTGCATTAGAGGGAAGGCACATTATGCAAGTGTTTCAAGGTGCTGGTAACTGCTCTCTGCTGACAGGTATTTACTTAATGATATGTTGGAGTGAAAGCCAGCAGCAAGGACAAGCTTTGGAGGGAGCTGGGAGTGCTGAGCTTTGCCTGGACCTCCTGGAGCTGCCTGACACCCCCCACCCACAGCAGGCATCCCCCAAAGCCCCTTTTCTGTCCTTCCAGCAGGTTCCTGACCATAGCACGTTCCCAGACTGAGTCCCCAGTGCTCTCCTGGAGCCAGGCCTGGTTCCCATGGATGTCTGCAGCCTCCAGAGCTGCCCTGACTTGCTTGCAAAAGGTCTTTGTGCTCGTGCCTGTGCTGGAGGCAATGCCTGCTGTGGGTAGCAGTGGGACTGGTCACGTTTCCGGTGTCATGTGCTGTCCATGACGGATGGCAGAGCCAGTTTTTCTGCTCCAAAAGTGGGACTGGGGAGGAGACCGCAACCCTCAAATACCCAGAGCCCTGGCTCCTGCCAGCCAGGCATCCAGGAGATCACTGCTTTTTCAGCTCCAGGTAAGGCCCTTCCCTTTCTCCCTTGTGCCAGGCAGGGAATTGAGACTCACCTGTGTGTTTTACAGGCTGGGGAGGCAGAGCAGGACAGTGGGTGAGTGAGGGGGCAGCAGGAACATCCCTGGGGCAGCTCATGCTCCTTGTGGTCCTTGGGGATGGCAATGGGGGCCTGAGCTTTGTGGGAAGGATTTGAGTCCCCTGGCTGAGATGGGAGAGGGCTCAGTGTGAGCTGGTTGTGCCTGGGGAGGGGTAAGGCCACTCAGGCTGCTCCTAGCAGGGTGTGAACACACAGGTTTGCTCTGCTCTGATCCAGCTGCACCTCATGCCCAGCTTGGCCGTGGACAATTGCAGCTGCTCCGTGGGGACCATCAGCTGCTCTCTGGGTTTTGCTGGTTTTTCTGCCTGGGCTTTAGGAAACCAGCTCACCTGGGGCAGGCAAACCTGCCTGTGTGAAATGTGAGGCTCCAGAGGAACAGGCAAAACCAGATCTGCTGGTCCGGGGTGGGATGGAAGGGGAAAAAGCTGAGGGCTGGCATGGAGGCAGCACCCACGGCAGGAGCTGCACAGGGTGCTGGGTGGCTCTCCCAGCAGGGTTGGTCCCCAGGGACCGAGGTAGCAGTGCAGGGGGGGATTAAAGGGGTTTAACCCCCCACAGAGGCATTTCTTGGCATGTGTTGGGGCAGAGCCATCCCTTCCCAGCCCTGGCTGCTGGACTTTGGCCTGGTTGTCCATCTCCTAGTGAAAAGCTCCATGTCCACCTCTGTGCCATCCCTATCTGTGCCCACCTGTGGCCTGTGCCTTCCCTAACTGCTCCCCTCTGGCAGTGAAGGCACAAGGCAGGGGAAACCTCATGGATTTGGGGCTGGGCACACCATGGGAGCCATGGGGCAGCCTTGGTGAGCAGAACTGGGGTCAGAGCATCACCTGCACCACCTTCTATCCCTTCCCAGGGCTGCCTTTTCCTTTGTTAATGTTTGATTATTTTTAATGATTTCAGATTAAAATGTGATTATTTTCAATTAGTAGTTGCACTCCTTAATTACGGAGATGAATTAGATTGCCTTTCATTATTAATTAGATTTTAACTTTGCACTGATTACATCTTCTATCAGTCACTTCCCACACTCCTTTCCTTCCCATCCAAACTCCCTCTCCCCCTGTGCCACCCCAAACCCCACTGGTTTCCTGCTCCTCTGCAGCATCCTGGGGGTTTAAAAACCTGCCAAGAAAATACAAATCAATGTTATCGGCTCACAGGCTGCAACTGGCTCCTTCAAAAGGGCCAATAACACCAACCAGATGATGTCATTTTGTAGCTAAAACCATTAAAAGGAAGCATTAATATTCTGCCTCCCTCCAACACTGGCTGGATGAGAAACTATTCCCTAATTACCTGCTGGGGTGGATCTGCTCTTCCCAGTGAGCAGAAGGGACCTGATCCCCTCACCCTGCTGCCCTGTTTGTGTATGAGAAGGAGGGTTTGACCTGCCCAGGCTATTTCTTAGGCTTTGTTTGGGCCTCCTATTTTTAAAGCAAGCTGTTTCCTTTGCTTTCTTTTCATCTGTCACCTTTCAGGCACCTAATCAATGCTTGGGAGTTTTCTTACCCTTGCTTTTGGTTTCTTCTCTCCTTGCTGCTGTCTCCATCTCCCTCTCTGCCATCACCCTGTTCCTCAGGGAAGTTGTCCTTTGTTTTGGGGATTCCTAGGAGCCCCCACACCTGCTCTTTATTGTTTCTTCCTCATTTAATTTGAAATACTTCTGTAATTTGCACCTGCTCATGGTGGGGGGTTAAGACATCTCCCTGCACATTTGCCCTGAGATTTTCCTGCCTCCATCCCTCTCCACTTGCTGCTTTCCTGGGCAGAGGGGGCTGCCTGGGTCTGGTCCTTTTGGTTTTTGTGTCGTCCACAGATTGTCCCTGCTGTTTTGGGGGGTAGGAATTACACTCTGTAAAAACTGAATCTTCCAGGGAGGCATTTTCATCCCTGAAAAACTCACCTTCCTCCTCTCTCTCCTTGCTCCTTCAGGTCCTCTCTGTTCGCCAGGTGTGCCTGTCTCGTGCCCCAGAGCTCTTTGGCCTTGGTGAAATGTCGACAATCCTGAAATGTGAGTGTTTGGTGTGGGCCCAGGGGCACCTGCAGGGTTTGTGTGAGCTGGAAGCTGCAGGCTGGCAATGAACCTTCCTCTGTGCCCTGCTGCAGGGTTTGGACGGGAAGATAAGGAGAAAGAGGAGGACAGAAAAGAGAAGGAAGAAAAGGAGAAGGAAAAGACTGAGGGAGAAAAAGAGGAGGAGAAGCAGAAGAGGAGGAAGAAGGAAGAAGAAAAGGTAGGGGAATGATGGAGTTTCTGCAGAACCATTGACATCCTGGCTGTAAAGGGAAGCCACGTCTGAGCCATGGCAAACCCACACCTGTAGCAGATGGAGCTGTGCTGCCCACAGCCTAAAAATCCCAGTGTCCATGGCTTTTCCACTGAGAGAGACAGCTGTCTCTTTGCTCACAGCATTCCTACTTAGATCTCCCTCCTTTTTCTCTCCAAATGGGATGCTGGTGTGGGCAGCAATGCTGCCTGCACTGCACACACTGTGCAATCATTCTCTGGCTCTGGAGAGCTCTGTGGTGCCATGGTCACACGTGGTTCCACAGCAGCACCAGGGGTGCCAAGCCTGGCTCTGGATACCCGCAGGACCAGAAATCTCTCTGCCTCCTGACTCTGAACTGCCAGGGTTCTCAGTGATGATTTTCCCTCTCTCTTCACCCCAGCAGGGAGATGGGGAAGAGGACAGGAGCAGCAGCAGCTCTGACAGTGACTCAGAGGAGGTAACCTCAGCCCAGCCCTGTGGGGTTTGCACCTACAAACCCCAGTGTGGATGCTCCCAAAGACCTGGGATGGGACACTCAGCACTCCCCTCACATGCTGTCCCTTTTATTTCTGCCCCAGGACCAAGGCATTGCCAAAGATGATGAGAAGGAAGACAAGGATTAGTCTTGCTGTGCTGGAGCAGCAGTGCACGCCCTGGGCATGCTGAGGAGGTGGAGATGGAAATGGCAGATTGGGCTGGAGAGTGACTGGGCCGCTGTTAGCCAAATAAAGATGCTGTGATCTCCAAAGAGAAGTGCTATTTATTCACTCAGTCACACTGCCTACCCAGTGCTATCTGTCCCTCTGCAAAAGGAAACACTCAAGGAAAGGCAGTAATAGGTGAGGAGTGGGACCTGGGCAAGCAGGTTTTGTACAAGACTGTGACAGAGTCTGGAGAGAAATGCAGGGGCTCTGTGGGCTCTGTCTGCCTGGCTCTGCAGAGTCCCTCCAGATCTGGCCTCACCAGCATCTCCCTGTGCCCTGCACTCTGTTTGTTCTGGGATGGAGCAGCGTGAGCAGGGACAGACGTCTGGAGCTGTGCTGGAGCTGGTAAAAGTGATTTCAAATTTATCAAAAACAAACCAAAAGCAGTTATGGGGGGAAAAGCCGACAAACCTCTCTGTTTTTGCAGCGCTGACCCCAGCGCAGGGGCCGCGCCTGTTCATCCATCCCCAGCCCCGCCGAGCGCTGGCATCGGGCGCGGCGCCAGGAGAAAAACAAGCGGGAAAAATGAGGAAAAATGAGCTGGCACCGCCATCTACCGGGAATGAGACGCCTGGCAGCGGGGCCACGGGTTTCATAACCGCTGGGCTGTTTTGTAAGGCTCCCGCAGCGCTCCGGGGACAGGGAGAGGGCATCGGGGACAGGGAGAGAGCATCGGGGACAGAGAGAGAGCATCGGGGACAGGGAGAGAACATCGGGGACAGGGAGAGAGCGCCGGGGACAAGGAGAGAGCATCGGGGACAGAGAGAGAGCATCGGGGACAGGGAGAGAGCATCGGGGACAGAGAGAGAGCATGGGGGATAGGGAGAGAGCATCGGGGACAGAGAGAGAGCATGGGGGATAGGGAGAGAGCATCGGGGACAGAGAGAGAGCATGGGGGATAGGGAGAGAGCATCGGGGACAGAGAGAGAGCATCGGGGACAGGGAGAGAGCATCGGGGACAGAGAGAGAGCATGGGGGATAGGGAGAGAGCATCGGGGACAGAGAGAGAGCATGGGGGATAGGGAGAGCATCGGGGACAGGGAGAGCATCGGGGACAGGGAGAGCATCGGGGACGGGGACAGGGAGAGCATCGGGGACAGGGAGACATCGGGGACAGGGAGAGGGCACTGAGGACAGGGAGAGAGCATCGGGAACAGGGAGAGGGCATCGGGGACAGGAAGGGCTCCAGGAACAAGAGCGCTCTGGGGACAGGGAGAGCATCGGGGACGGGGAGAGAGCACCAGGGTCAGGGGGAGCACCAAGGACGGGAAGCGCTCCAGGATGAAGGAGCACTCCAGGAACAGGGAGTGCACCAGGAACTGGGAGCTCTCCGGGAGCAGGGAGCACTCCGGGGGCTCTGGATGCTGGCAGGGTCCAGCCGGCAGCAAAAGGGACCTCGGAGGGGGACACACGGCCAGCAGCCTGACCCGCTGCTGCTGCTGGCGGTATTAGGACACGCCCAGAAGCCTCACCATCAATAAAAATTTCAATGAAAACTTGAGCATGAGCTCTCCCTGCTGTGTTGCTGCCTCGGTTTGTTTCCCTTAAGGAGTTTATTTTTATGAGTATTTTCTTGAGTAATACAGATTTCAGGCAAACCCAAGATTAAAAGTCAACACCATGGAGGATTTTACTTGAAACCACAGAATGTGGCTTTGGATGTTCTTTCTGTGGAACAAATGCAGCCGGCTCTTGTAAAAGCACAACAAACAGCAGGAAAGATGCTGAGGAATGTTGTCTTAATTATCCAGCACAAAGATTAAAGGGAAAACACGAAGATGGGAAAAACAAACAACCCCAAAAGCTAAGCTGGGTAGCAGGAAAGGATTGATTTTAACTGCCTTATTGCTTCATGAGCCCTTGGGTGCATTAATGTAAAATAATCCTGTGTGGGGTTATTTTACATATTTTACTTTTCCCTCTGTGCAAGCACACAGGACTCTTGCACAAGACACAAACTACTTCCAAATAGTAGATGGAGTTGCAGAATTTTACAGTCCCCTCAGGCCATGCTACTAAAGGATGGGAATATATTGGAATAAATTCTGTGTTTGGACATGAAAAGGAGAGGCCTTGCCTTTGCTTTTCAAGATAAAGGTTGGAAACCTTTCAAGCATGGTGTGCCAGACTCTGAGGTGAAGCCTGCCTGTAGATGCTCAGTTGGAGCTGAGAGGTGCTGCATCTCACTGGAGTGGGATTCTGCTTTCCAGCTGTCAGGTATTTAATCTAAAAGCCCTGAAATTTTCCTCTGTGCCTTGTGCCCCAACTCCCAAAATGGGAACCTGCAAATGTCTGTCTGCAGCTGACCCCACAGCCTCACTCTGCCCCAAATCTCAGCATCTTCACGTGCTCAGGGCCAGTGCTGGGCACTCCCTGCAGTGCTGGGTGATGGTGAGCACCAGGTGAAGTCTTCCTGCTGCTGCTGGTGTTTTGCAGTCCCTGCTTCAGGCCACTGCACCAAGCTCTCTGCCAATACAGCCTGTGCAGCCAGATCCCTGTGGCACCAGGGCAAAGAGCCAAACACACCCAGGGACTGGCTGTGTGAGCATCCAGCTGGCTCCTCCAGCAGCCAAGCTTCTCCATCCTGCCCTCAGCACCTTGCCCTGCACGTGGCCCTTTCCCCTCTGCATCCTTGTCCTACCTTCATAAAATGGCTAAGTTTGCCCAAAAAGTTGTGGAGGTGAAAACCATTTCATGTTTCCTGGTGTCCCTAATTCCTCAATGCATCTCAGCCCTGGCTTGAAGCCAGGTGGCATGAATGGGCACAGAGCATAAATATTCATGCCAGCCATGGGGATTATGGCTCTAAAAACACTTAGTGGAGGAGGCAAAAGGCAGGTGGAGCATCTGGCTTTTGGGGATGCTGAGGACCTTCTGTCACAGCAGCTGAGTAGCTCTCCTGAGGGACACATCCCCCAGCATGACCTCGGTGTGCTGGGATGAGTGTTTGCCCACAGATGTGCCAGCAGCTGCCCAAGCTCTGCTGAGCCTGAGCTTTCACTTCACCCCATGTTTTAACCACCTCCTCTGCTTGAAGCATCTGCAGGTTTCAACCAGAGGCTCCTTGGAGCTGCTGTGTCTTCAGCTGGCTGGGAGAGGAGCGTGGAGCACAGAGCTGGGCCAAATGCCCATCACACCAGGCTCTGCAGGGGCGGAGTAGGAAAAGACCAGCAAGAGGAACTGGCAGCCGTGGAGTTACTTAAGCAAATCTTGTTTACACAAATTTATATAATAACTCTGGCTGGTCCTCGGGGAGCAGGAGGGGTTGTGCTGCCCCTGCTCACAGCATCTGGGGGTGCCTGCAGGGATCCTGCACAGCACGTGGCTGTCTGGGGCCTCATAGCAGCAGAGATGCCAAGAGAGTTTAGATGTAGGGGAAGAATTGTTTCCTATACCATTTCATGCAGTGATGCCCCCAAATAAAGGCATTTTTCTGTAAATGCCAAAAATTTCAGAACAGAAAGGTTGGGCCTTTATATTGTGATGAGACTTTTCATCTTGCATCTAGGGGCTTTATTATATAAAGCGTCCTATTAGGGAAACAAGGCTCTCTAAGGTAGAGATCAAAAAGAAATCTTTCCTCTGTTCCCAAGTGACCTTCTCCATGGAAAATTTCAAGCTGCTTTTTCATTCCACTAAAAAATGGGAACAGTTAAAAATCCTCACTTTCCCAGAAAAGCTGATTCCTGCAGCCGTGCTTATGATCTGCTAATCTCTGCAGAGTGCTGGGCAGAGGTTTCCTATGAAACCACTCTTCTATTTTTGAGCTGAATAAAAAGAAAAGCAAAACTCAAATGGAACTGGAGTCATACAAGTGAAGGCTGTTTTGGAAGGTGAAACCCCTGCTCCTGCTTCTTGCACAGCACTCAGACTTGCTCCTCTCTATGATGCATCCTCCTACAACTTATCCCTTCACTCTGAATATCTGTAAACTAAGACTCTTTGCTATGTTAATTAGCAGCTAAAAGTTATAGCAGAGCTTTATTCATGGGATTAATTGTCATAAAACTGATGCTGAGGATACACATCTTTCCCAGCACCTTTCCCTCCCCTGCAAACCTCTCTAGGACTCTGCATTTGCTCTTCCACAAGAGCAGAGCAGGCTCCTTACTCCCCAGGCCTTACTGCAATAGCTTCCTAAAACCCACAGTGGAATGGTGCCAGGCTTCTTGCGAAGGAGAACCTTCAATTTGCTCTGGCAGATTCCCCAGGACAGGTTTCTGGGTGACAAATGTTCCGAGCACTAACAACCTGACCTCTTTAAGAGCCGTGACGTCTGTGCGTTATGAAAGGAGGGGCTGGTGACGGGCTTACCCAAACATGATTCACCTGCTGTTCAAAGTGCACCAGAGGTGGAGGCCAGCCAGCCTGTGGAACAAAAAGGCACAGACAGAAATATTTGTCTGCTCCTTGAGCAGAAAGCTCTGCCCAGGCCACCACTGCTGTGAACAAGCCAGGGGTACACAGGCAGCTATTTATAACTGTGGGAGAGACACAGCCCTGCTCATCCCACCTGAAATCCAGCCCGGGGTGTGTTTAGGGCTTCATTGTGTCTGGCTGAGGGGAAGGGAAACTGCAGGGAGACCCTGAGAGCCCTCTGCATTTTTCCATGAGACTTCCAGGTGCTTCCTTCTCCACATGGTCAGACAGAGCTTTTGGATGGAATTGAGCCACTTTGCAGGAGCTCTTTGTCCTCACCAAGAAGGACACACAGGGGTGGTGGAGATGCTGGAGCTGAAGGAATAAGGAACCAGGGTAAGGGATGAGGAAGTCAGCCCCTGGATCTGGCCTGAGAGGCCAGAGGCATCCCTGCAGAGCAGGCTATGCCAGCTGCAGAGCCCACCCTCTGCCTCCTCTGGCAGCGCTGGGTGCCCGCCAGCCCTGCTGGCATCTCTGCCAGGTGCCTGGGAGCTGCACAGGAAAAAGGGAAAAGGAAGAAATGAGGGAGGCAGCACGTACTCGCTTCTTGCTGAGGCAGGGAGCCAAGGCCTCCAGAGCTGGTGAGAGAGTGGGGCAGGGCAGCTGGAGAGTCCCCAGCTGCAGAGATGGGCCACCATGGTGTCACCTCGGGCCACAGGGCATGGACACACAGCAGCTTGTGAAGTGGGCAGCTTCTGTCTGACCCTGCAGTAAAGGCTCACTACAAATCTGCTCTCCCCAGCCAGAAGATGGAGAGGTGATGTGAGCTCCAGGTCTGGCCCATGGGGATGCAGTTCCCTCTGGACACCAGTCTTCTTGAAGTGGTGGACCTTGCTGCTATGTAGAGGTGTCCTCGGGGAGTTGTCTTGTTATGACTTTTCCTCCTTTAGTCACTTTGTTTTGTTATCCATGGCTTAGGTGGTGCTGAACAAGCCCTGCTGATTTTGGGCTCCTCCTTGGGAGCTCCTATAGATGGAGGATCTTCAGCTTCAATAAAAATACCAATAAAACAATTTTGCAAGGCATCAAGGCAAGCTTACAGCACCCTGCACCACAGCCCATGGTCTTGCCACCCATCCCAGAGCTTCCCTCCAGGACAATGGGGACAGTTCTGATCTGGTTTTGTATTCTCTCCTTAGGGTGTGTAGTTTGTACACGACTGCCCATGCTGTGGACAAAGACATCTCCATCTATTTTATGTGGGACTTGCTTCCAAGGCTGGCTGATAATGTTCTGCCAACCTCTTTGCCAAGATGTTTGGCTCGAGAGACTAAAATGAGCCAGATAGGAATCTGGGCTCTCCTGCTGTGCCTCCGCAGTTTCCAGGAGTTCAGGCATAAGCTCAGTTACATGAACAATGAGATAATGCTCCTTTGCAGCTCTCTGTCCCACCAGTCCATGTGAAAGTCAACTCATTTCTCTAGGAATGATGCCGCCTCAGGCAAAGCCTGTGTGAGTCAGAAGGAAAAAATACTGAAGTTTTCTTAATTCCCTGACCCTGTTTACATCTGATCCTCTGTACTGAGAGTCAGGACCTCTCAGAGTTTCAGGACTTGGGAACAATACCATGTAATTTCTATGATTGCTTCCTGCCCAGTGCCAGCACAGAGCAGAACTGGAATCCCAAACCTCACGGGGCACCGTGGCAATCTGCCTGCCTCTGCCCAGAGCAAACCAGCAGCAGCTCCCCTAAGTGCACACAAAGATGCAGGTTATAAAAGATGAGCTCAGGACAAAGAGTCTCCCACACCACCTGCTCCCACTTCCCTTTGCTCCCCTTCCCAGGAAAGGCTTTGTACCACATGTAGCAAATGGGGAAACCTGGTGGTTGAATAACATCCTGGATCTAGAAATACTATGATGTAAAGAAAGAAAGAAAAAATTCCAGGAAGCTGATGTGTTTGTTGACAGCTTTGGGCTGGGGTTGGGGGGAAGGGGGGGATGATGCAAATAACTCCCTGCATATTACAGGCACGTACTGAGGTGTAAAAATAATTCCTCAGGCCAGCTCAGGAGGCTTGCAGACAGGCAGGATCCAGGTGCAGCACTGCTGGGACACAAGTGCG
This sequence comes from Geospiza fortis, assembly GCF_000277835.1. Taxonomy (NCBI): domain Eukaryota; kingdom Metazoa; phylum Chordata; class Aves; order Passeriformes; family Thraupidae; genus Geospiza; species Geospiza fortis. Next base: position 7,054,376 of record NW_005054308.1, on the reverse strand, counting down.
CCTGCACAGGTGCTGAGGCTCTTTGCCTGATCACCCACAGGCTGCCTGGCACTTGGACATGCCACTGTGAGCCCAGCGTGGCCCTTGTTGGTAGCAACACTCCCCCTCCTTGGCTGGGATTCTGACGCTTTCCTCCTTGTGTGGGTTTAGGAATGGCAGAACTCGTTTCACCCCTGTGCAACAGGACTTTCAGGTCGGATGGTGCTGGAGGAAGCTGGTGGGTAGAGCAGGGATGGCAGTGTGGAAAAGGGGTCATGACATTCAGGGTGCATGTTCCTGTTTACAAGTGCTTGTGGTGCCTTTGAAGACACCCTCAGGAGCACACAGGCAAACAAAACTCTGAACAAAAAAGGCAACACGGGGAAGGTGCTGTCACCTCAGAGCCACTCCTTAAACCCTAATGTGTCAAAAACAAGTGTCAATGCTTGCAACAAATATTTACACACTAAAAATGAGCAAACACAGCTGGTGTGCAATCCCTGATCCCAATGCTGGGCTGTCAGCAGTCTGGACCACATTAATGAGACTGTGCTGGAGCTGAAGCACAAGTGGACGTGTGGCTGGGAGCCAGAGGAGGAGCTGCAGCAACACCTGGAACTCCTCACCCTGCACTGACCCTGGGATATTTCCCACCTCTAAACTGAAAAAAAAAAAAATTAAAAATCCTGTTGTGCTTTGCAAATAGTTCCTACACACAGTGTGATCTGTCCTGGGTTATGCAACACGTGAAGTTCTCATCTGGCCAGCAGAATGGTTAGCATTAAGCATTTAAAGCCTTTTTTTTTCTTTTTCAGTTATGTACTGAGTCAGCACAAACAGGGCAGTGACAAGAGAAAGCATTCAGACTTCTGAACCAGCTCAGCTCTGGACAGATTGAAGAAAACAAAATGTTCTTGCACACTGGTGCTAATGAAGCCTGGTTTGCCATGGCCTCGTGTGTTGTGGTTGATTGATTTTAAACTGTATTATGCAAAGCAGCAGCATGCCTGCTCTGCTTGGAGAGCCCACACATGGCTGTGGAGTGAATCAGGAGGTGAGAGAAAGAATGAGGCAGGTCCCAAGAGAACAGCCTGGTGTCTCCCATAGGAACTGGCTGCGGTGATGAAAGATGCTGCGCTCCTCACCTGGCAAAGGGCTGCTGCTCCCAGGCTGAGCCACACAAACAGCTTGTTGTGCACTTTGCTGCAATGTTGGCTGTGGTAGCTAAAATCAGCCTCATTTCATGGCTCACGAGCCAGGAACGTGCCCTTCCTGAGGGGTAAACTGGAGGCAAAACTGGTGAAGCCTCCTCCCTGGTGGCAATCTTTGTTTTTTTAGTCAATAGTCAGGTTTCGGTGGAAAAAACAAGCCATGGTGAGAGCTAAACCATGAAAGGAGAGTGTCTGGTGTGAATGATCTTTGTCCACCTGAGAAATGCCCATGGGAGATCTGCTGGGGGAAGGGATGTGCAAGGTCCTCTGAGGCAGGGGTGGGAAGGGGGGAGCTAAAGACTGACCTTGCAGATGGGGACATGGAAAATGTCCCCTGCTGGGCAGAGTCCCAGACAGACTCCAACGCTCCCACTGTCCCTAATGCCATGCTCAGCTTTCCAGGGCAGTGTTACCAAATGCCACCTGAGATTGCTCCAGCCTGGAGGGATCACTTAAAAAGATAACGGAGAAAGCAATGAAGCCTATCAAGCCCACATAAAATGCTTAGTTGTTGAGCTTTTAAAACCACTTATGAGCCGTTTAATGTAATTGCAATAGATTTGGAAACAAAACCTGCTCCACAGCCCAAACCTCCACCAGCCACTCCCTCAGTGGGGCGCAGGTTTCACCAGCACTGATGTCCCACTGGTGATCTCCCTCCCTGAGCAGCCCTGCCAGTGTGTGCGTGGGTTTTTGGGGACACACAAATGAGCCCTTGGGGAATGTGCATCATCCTGATCTACTAAGCTCCAGAACTGACAGATTTCAGCTGTTTTCCTCGGCACCTGCTGTGCAAGAGCTGCTGGCTTTTTTGCTGTATGACTGCGTGCTCAGGGGATGCATCTCCCTTGTGACACCGAGCCCATCCTGGGGGTCTGTGAGTGGGAAGGGGATTGTCCACATACAGGGTCTGGAATCATTCAGCCCCAGCCCTGCTCCACAGCCACCGGACACCCCAGGCAGCCCGCACCGTGAGTGGCTCCAAAGTGCCCTGGCCCCAGTCTGGGGCATCCCAAACACCCCCGGCACTCTGCACCTTGGTCCTGCTTCGGTGTGCCCCGTGCCCATGTGGGGCAGAGCTCTCCTCGCCCGGCTCTCGGCTCCAGAGCCGGTGTCCGGCTCGTACCGCACCCGGCTGCTCCGGGGCCCCCCAGCATCCCC
>NW_005054308.1:7023222-7051357 GCF_000277835.1 Geospiza fortis | reverse complement strand
AGCGGGGTAAGGAGCGCCGGGCTCGGGGGCTGGGAGTGCGGATGGTGGGCTGAGGGGTGCTAGGGGACAGCCCAGCAGCCCGACAGACGGGGATGCACGGGCTGGGCTGTGGCAGCAGGAGAGGACCAGTGTGGGTGACAATGTAGGTCACCGTGTCCCTGCGGCTCAGCGCGCTCCAAGCCTGCACGGTCCAGAGCGGGAAGACGTGGGAAGTGTTGTAAGGCAGGGCTGGTGGGGATGGGAAGGGGGGATGCTGGGCATTTCTTCCATATCCGTGGATGTCCCGAGGTGCTGGGAGCGGTGGGCTGCCCGACCAACCGCGCTGCTCGTCCCCTGCCCGGGCCGGTGTCCCATGGGCCACGTGCTCCTGGAGAGGGACAAGCACCGATACTCACTCACATCGGGCAGTATTTCAGGGTCACAGACAGAGCTCTGCCCCGGCGGTGCCCATTATGTAAAGCGGCTGGGACTCGTCCAGTCGGGGATGGACACGTCCTGTCCCCCAGAGCCTGGCGAGGACACCGCCTTGGCAGAGCTGCTGTGCCAGCCTCATCGTGCAGGTCAGCCCGGCCCGGCTCCTTCTGCAGCCGGCCCTGGCCAGACATTTCCCTGCAGGGCCAGGATCGGGCCCGGAGGGGGGGGGCGGGGAGGTGGGGTTTGATCTGCTTTAATGTGTGGCTGTAAGTGGATTTCTTGGAAAGTAAATAAAAGGGGTTATACAATGCGTCTGGAGCAGGGGGTTGGGGCGACGGAGGCAGAATTTCCTTTCTCCGCGGCGTTTCTATGACAGCGCTGAGCTCTCCTCCCGCTCTTATTCATCGCCTGCTGCGAGACAAGTGCCAGAGGTTCAGGGTAAGGCTGGAAACGAAGGGCTGAGCGGACCGGTCGATCCTGGTGCTGGCAGCAGAAAATAGGTCCTTTTATGCAACCTCCAGAGGCATCCGTTTCTCCCTGCACACCCTCCTTCACAGTAAAGACACATGCACACTCCTCCGGTACTCATTTGCCAGGCTTTTGCCCGGCTGGGGTGTGTAATTACACTTTTCTTTAAAAATCCTTTGCTAGCATAAAGAGGAAACATTGCAAACTCTGTCCTCACTCTTCCCTGCACGTTCTGTTCCCCGAAAGACAGGAAAGTCTGGCTGAGGGCAACAAGGAAATTGCAGTCACAGCCTCAGCTCCAGTGAACCTTTGCTTGCTGGGGCTGCCAGGCTCAGCCACGTGGGTGGTGCTTTCAGGATGTGTTTTCCAGCTCCTGCAGCCAGCTTTCAGCTGCACACTTTTTTTTTTATGGGCTGCTTTTCAGTTTGGAACAGAACCACTGATAAATGTTTGACCCATGGGGATGTTTTATTTGTGGCTCAGTGTGGTGTGATGGGTCAGTTTGCAGTGCCCTGCTCAGCCCAGCCTGTAGAGCTGCTCGCTTTGCCTGGGTGGAAATAAACTGTCAACTTTTTATCTGCATTCTTTCTGAGTGAACATCAGAAAAATGCAGTGTAATGTGTAGCACAGGAGGCCCTCTGACATGCCTGGAGCGTGGAGGCTGGTGAGTCTCAGAGGCTGCCAGCTGGCTGATGGCCCTGGTGTGTAATGATATCATAGATCAAAAATAGCTGCAGCAGCAGAGAAATGCAGAATTCATTGCCCTCTTTTACACATCTGGGGTGGTTTTTTTTTTTCCAAATCAGTTGATTTACTGCTGGGCTGTGCAAATGTTTGAATGGGTTTGCCCACATGGGAAGTAACCCTCTAGACTTTGTACCTATTTGTTCATCCATACCTTGTTAGGGGCTGGGATATTTCATCTCTGGATGAGTGCTTGTGGGATGGGGTACTGAGCAGCAAGTTCCCATGTTTCCTCACTCGAGCCCTAAGGTCTTGGCTAGTATTATAAAGGAAAACAAGGTTCCAGGGACCATGCTCTGCTGCACAGCTCAGCATGGCCAGTGCAGCTTTTGCTGCAGGAGTGGCTGTGCCTGGCTCTGCTGCTCTCTGGCTTAGGGTGACACCAGGCAGGGAGCAAAGTCCCTCTGTGCTGCATGCTGGGGAGGACAAGGAGGCAATAGCCGTGGCAGAGTTTGCTCCTCTGTGGTAAGAAGTGGTGGGTGCCTGGGCAGGGTGACAGCAGAGGTAGGGAACGGGCAGATGCTTCCTGCCCCCAGCTCTCATGGAGCTGCCAGTCCTGACCTGCAGTTTGCTGGCAGAGCTGCATCAGCACCATGGTTGAACCAGGCCAGGAGGAAATGCTGCTGGCTTTGGAAGTGCAGGAGAGACATCACCAACAGTGGTGATTCCTGGTGATTGCTGATCAGCTGCCAGCCAGGCCCAGGGACCCAGCTTGCCCCTGGGAGAGCTCCTGGCCCTTCAGCAAGGTGATGTTACCCACCCCACATTTGCCAATGCAGCAGCAGTGCCTTGAATGGCACCTGATTTATGACACAAGGCTGGCCTCAGTGCCAGCATCCTGCAGGGCCACCACGAGTTACCTGTGCTGGGCCTGCCACCATCCCACAGGGAACTGGGAGCCTTTGGGGGCACCTGCATGGCACTGGAGGCCTCCCCAGATGCACCAGGAGGCACCAAGTGCCCAGCCCCAACCCTCAGCAGCTTTGGGCTGACGCTCAGAGCTGGGGGATGCAGGGCTGGATGCACAGACCTGTTACCTGAGCTGGAACAGCAGCACTGCTCTGGATGTAGGTCACCTCCATGAGCTGTGATATAACGGGGTGGGTCTGGGCATCTCTGCATTTCAGAGCCCACAAACATCACCACACCTGGGTACTCCATGAGTGTGGGCTCTTGGGTGCTGCTTCCTCACTGTCCCAAACATCCCATAACCCAATTCTGCCTCTGGCTATGCTGATAGGAAGGAAGGTCTTTATGTGGTTTTCTGAGGCAGGAAAGAAGAGGATTTCACTGCCAGTTTTTTAGGAAAAGGCAGGAGCATGTAATGCTTGGTGTCATGACTAGCAATGTCTGTGGGACCTGTCCCCCCCCAGCACCCTGATGTCCCATCAGTGACATCTTGCTGACAAGGAACTGGATTCTCAGTTCTTTTCCTCTTTTTTTGGGAAATCTCAGCCTCTTCTCACACTTGGAAACCCCAGGTCATGTGGTGCAGGCAGATCCTTACACCCCTTTGGCTTCTCATCTGCCCCAGGAGAGCAGTGACAGCCAGGTGGGTCTGGGAATTCAGGTATCCAGCACTGCAGTCCTGTTTGGTAACATGTTATTGTGGCTCTGCTGGGTGAGTCACATCACAGAGCCTGCTGTGGCCACAGCCCTGTACGTGTATGGTGGAGCTTTTTTTGCTACATCCCAAAAAGATGGATGAAAGCCCAGATCCCAGCATGGCTGAGCCCTGAGGCAATGGTGGGGCCTCTTGGCTGAGGGTGTTTTAGGGAAGATGGGGGAAAAAAAACAAAGGGAAGAGCCTCAAACAATTTAAAACTGGGTATTTAGGGGGAATAACTTCCCGGCAGAGGCTTACAAAGCCAGTGTCTCCTGATGAAGAGCACTGATGTGAGGCAGTGGCACAGGGACTGTCCCCCTGGGGTGGCCTGTCCCCAGGCTGGTCCAGGGCTCATGCCACACGTTCTCTTGCAGCCCTGGAGTGCAGCTCCCTGCGGCTGTGCCGAGCAGAGGCCCTGCTGGCCCTGGGGCAGCTCCCACAGGCACTGGAGGACCTGGATGCTGTGTGCAGGGCTGAGCCTGGACACCACGAGGTGAGTGAAGCCACATGGACTGCACAGGAGCAGCTTCCCACTCTGCTCCATTCTCCACTGGGTTCATCCTGCTCAGAAATGCACTTTGCAGAGCCACTGGGTTGCTAACCAAGGTGGCAGGTGCTGTGTAGCTCTCACAGGAGAGGTCTGGCACCGTGTCCATTCTTCACTCCAACTCTCCCAGGCTTGGCTTTTGTAACTGCTGCACTTTGGAGAGTCCTGGCATTTTTTAGGCAGATCCAGTCAGGGGAGCAGTGACATGTCCAGGTGCTTTGGGGTGGGATGGGAGCAGGCAGGAGGCAAAGGGACATTCCCCTGGGGCTGGCATGGGAGCTGAAGGGGGACATGCTCTGCTGGTCACTGTCTCATAGTCACCACATGTTCTTTCTGCTCTGCAGGCCTTCTTCAGGAAAGGGAAGGTGCTCCTGGAGATGGGGCAGAGAGCTGCAGCCCTGCAGGCGTGGGAACACTGCCTGACACTCAGTCCCCAATTCCAGCTGGCTCAGAGAGAGATAGAGAAGGTGTGTGGGCTCTGCCATGTCCCTCTGCTCTCACATCACACAGGGACATGTCCTTGTCCCCTTAAGGACTCCACAGAGGGCTCAGCCAGCACAGACACCTCCTGCACTGAGCAGAAGGGTGCTTTGGGGACAAAGAGGGAACCTGGCAGCTCTCCCACTTCCTTGCTTTTTCCTCCTAGCATCCCCCAACCCTTGCTTTGTCCTTGCAGATCACCATGGAAGCTGATGCTCCTCAGCCATGCACGGCTGCACACCTGGGTGATGCTCGCCTGAGCTCACCTGGTTCCCAGGTTGATGGAGGGAGCCCAGTGCTCCCATCTTCCACACAAATTCAGGTAAGAGCCTGCAATATCTGAGTCTGCAAGGAGAGTTCATGTTCCTCTGGGACATCCCAGTTGCCCAGTGATGGGAAAGGAGGTGTGATAAGGGGAGCTTGTGCAGGACATGTAGCCATGCTTACCTGCTTGTGTGCTGGGATCTGCAGCTGGTGGAGGGTGGGAGAGCAGGTGTCATCAGGGCTGATGCTGTGGGGACTCAGGAAACAGAGGGGACTTTCTCTCTCTATTCATCTCACTACATACAGAGGGGAAAAAAAAGGAAAACAAAAAGTGAGTTTCAATTTTTTTCATCTAAAAGACACACTTGAGAATAGTTCAGACCATTAACAGCTGTTAAGGAAGCTTTTATTTTCCTCTTTGCCTTCTACAAACAAATTTAGCAGGCTTGGAGAGAGGAGGGAATCCAGAAGATGGGCTCAGATACACCCAGATAGCAGTTGGTACACTGGACAGAGTGAGCCATGTTTTAACCATGTGGTGGGCAGCAGTGGCTGAAGGCCACTGTCCTGCTGTCCTGTAGTTGGAAGCTGTCAATGTACAGTGACACACCAGAACACCTCCTGGTGCCGTTGGGCTTGGTGGGACAGAGGGAGAAGAGGGTTTGGGCTCAATTCCATCTTGCTGTGCCTAGGATCAGGAGGGAGAGCTGGCAGATGGCCGAGGGGGTGCTGGGTGTGAGCACAGCCAGGACAGAGCCACCCATTCCCAGCCAGGACAGCAGCCAGAACCGGAGACGGTGGCAGAGAGCCAGGGCCAGTGCCTGTTGGGTGAGTGTCATCACAGGTACCACGCTGTTGTGTCATGCAAAATACTTGTTTGAAATCCATTTTGGCACTGAAAATGTGCTGTTTGCACTGTGTCCAGCTCAGCAAATATGCCAGGGGCACACGATGGGGCAGCTCTGGCCAGAACATTCACTGCTCCTCATGCACATGGGGAGGATCCACCTGATCGTCCTGTGTGAGCAGGTGAACTTACACCAAACCTTTGCTCCAGCTTGGTGACAAGTCCTTGCTAAAGCCAGGCATCACTTGTTCCCTGTGTGGAGTCAGGGAGAGGCTATCTGTGGTTCCCATGTGTTTGGATGGGTTTTGGTTTAGACTAAATGCCCGTGTGGGGGACAGGACATGCCATGAGCTGGGGAAGCAGCACCTCCGTCAGCATTGACTTGCCATCAGTGTCCAGCCAGGTGGACATATAGCAGTGATGGCTCATGGCAGGTCTCCAGAGACTTCCATCCTGGAGCTTTTTGGGCCACTTTGCTGCCCAGTGCCTCAGTTTCCCTGCCTGCAAAAGGAGGAGATATCGCCTTCCTCTACCAAGCACCATGAAACCCACTGACACACCAGCTATGGATGAACACAGATGGGTTAATAGAGGGGTTTATGTTGACTTTCCTATTGGTTTTGTTCTTCTTTGACACTTTCAAAGCACTTTGTGGGGCAGTTATGCCTCAGAATGGGATCAGAAAGCAAAGATTAATTTCCTATATTGAAATGGGGGATTTTCTTCTCTTTTACCACTAGATAACGAGGAGGAGACAGCAGCAGCAAACTGTACCCAGCCATGCCTTGGGGAGTCACTGAGCATTTCTGACTTGGAGTGCTCCCTCTGCATACGGTGAGTTCTCCTGCAGGATCAAGAATTGGCACCTGCTGGGTTTTCTTTACTGGTGTGCATCTTTCTTCACATCTTAATAGCAAGCTCAGTCCTGAGAGCTGCTGAGATGTAGGTTTTGGTACAGATAAGAGGGGAAGGCAAGGCCATGGGACACTCTGCCAGGCTGCAGGAGCTCAGATCACCCTGTCTCAGGGTGCAGCATCACTGGGGCTGTATCCCTTGGGACAGAGATGTGGAGCTGGGGATGTTCAGTGGGGTCAAAGACCAAAAGCAGTGGTTGCCCTTTGTACCTGCAGGCTGGGGCAGGAAGGTGCCCAGGGAAATTCCCTCCATGGTGGGGATATTGCAGACCTAGAGGGGAGCATTTTGGAGCTCTTTGCCTCGTGCAGGTGGAAAAGGGAATGAGACAGAGCCTGTGTTTGTCTGCTGGCTCAGGGCTGGTGTTGCACTGCCAGAGGGCATGCTGAAACCAGGCTGTTATTCCTGGTGTGTCCCAGGACTTAGAGCAGTTGTGCAAGGGCTGCTGGCAGAGAGCTGGGTGGGTGTTGCACTGCCAGACGTGAAAGTTGGTCAAGGTCCTTCTGGCAGCTTTTTCCAGGTCTGTGCATGGGGGAGAGAGATTGAGGCTGCATCTGGCCTGAATTATGTGAATTTGAGTCTCTTCTGAAAGAAGAAAACAGTGTTTAGGAGCAGTCAGAGCTTTCCTGAGACCTTAATTTAATTTCTGACCGTGGAGCTGCCTGTGAGCAACTTGAGCACTTGCTGCTGGCTCTGCTCCTGGGGCAGGGGAGAAGGAGGAACTTTCCTGTCACTGCCCTTTGGATTACACACCACTGTGGGTATCTGGGGAAGCACAGACCTGCCAGGACCAAGGGGTGTCATGTATATACTGATGGGGTTTGCTGGGACTTCATGGTGACCCTGCAGAGAGGGGGAGCAGAGCTCAGGCCTGGAACCGTTCTCATCTTACATCATTGTGCAAGCCCAGCACAGTCTGAGCCCAGACTTTCTAATTAAAGGGCTAATTAAAGTCTCTCTCTGCCTGACTTCTCTGTGCTCCTTTCCTTTTGTTGCTCCCTGCAATCCATTGACTCTGATCACCCTTTGCAGGATGTTCTTCGAGCCGGTGACAACGCCCTGTGGTCACACCTTCTGCAAGGAGTGCCTGGAGCGCTGCCTGGACCACAGGCCCAACTGCCCCCTCTGCAAACAGAGCCTGAGAGAGGTGAGGGCGTGAGTGCCACGGGATGGAGCCCAGGGGAGAGCTGGGAGCCAGCTCCAGCTGCTGGCTGCCTGCCCAGGGCTGGGCTGGGAAGGTGCAGTGCTCTTCCATTAGCAGCTCCCTGGCACGGCGGTGTCAGCTCCACTCACATGGGAATGACCAGACAGTTGATAATTAAGACCAAGAGATTCATTTCCACAAGGTGCCACAGTGATTTAGTGAGATTGTAAACAGGAGAGGGGAGACAGAGAGAGAGGAGAAAATGCTAATGACTTTAAAAAATGGAAATGGATGGAAAACCTGCTAGCCTGGAGATTTGATTTAATCTTTAATGAAAAGGGATTCGGATGAGACCGTCAGGGAAATTAGGTTGTCATACAAGGAGTGCATCACTGTCAGAGACAGGACGCTGTGCTGGACGGGCCCTGGCTCTGAGCTGTGTCTGGAGGTCTCGGTGGAGCTGACATCCCATCCTGCTCAATGGCTCAACATCCCCCATGGGGTTTTATCTTTGACTTTCTCTGGTCTAAAATTACCTTCAGTTCCAATAAAAGTGAGCGTAATTCAGAGTCCAGCAGGGCCTCAGGGCTTCCTCCCTGCTCTTTTCCAACCTATTTTTGGGTCTAATTCCTTTCAGTACCTGAAGGCTGGGAGGTACAGCCCCACAGTGCTGCTGCAGGACATCATGCTGGCCACCTTCCCCACACAGCTGGCTGAGCGCCAGGAGCTGCACCGGGCAGAGATGGCAGAGCTCTCCAAGTAAGCAGGGACTGCTCCTGTGTGTGTGTGTGTGAGTGTGCACATGGGGACTGGAAGGGGCTCTGACAGGGATGTCCACACCCCATACCACTGCTGTGGCTTGGTTCTGCTCAAGTGATGTCTGTCCCACCTCCAGGACCACATTGCAGCAGTGCTGTGTGGGTGTGGACATGCCCCATGAGGCACCTGGGGGTGAGGGATCATATTTGCAAGGAGCTGTTTTGTGGGAAGAATCTGTCCTTGGTCTCTAGGTGAGCCAAGTGGAACTTTAGTGTTGCTCTGTGCTAGAGCATCACTTCTTGTGCTTAAGGACACACCTGGTTTTGGGGAGCAGCTGATGCAGGGATGGGCTTTGCTTGGGGAGGTGTCACAGTGGTTTCTCCTTCTGTCCCTCAGCCTGACCAAGAACATCCCCATCTTTGTGTGCACGATGTCCTTCCCTGGCATCCCCTGCCCTCTGCACGTCTTCGAGCCTCGGTACCGCCTGATGATCCGGCGGTGCCAGGAGAGCGGCGCCAGGAGGTTTGGCATGTGCATATATGAGAATGGGAAAAGGTGAGCTCCTGGGCAAGCTGCCCCCTGCCCCAGCCTCTCTCTGCTCCAGCCCCAAATGTCTAAAATACTGAGTAGTTCTGATAGGTTTCCCCTATCAGTGCCATCTTGCAAATAAAATCAGCAGGGAGGTGGTGTGTTCCCCACAGTGCAGAGTGAAATGGGATCAAGGAATGAGGCCAGCACTGGAGCTGGACAGAGCCAGTGGTAGCTGTCAAATACAATTCAATACAATTCTTGGAACAGCTTCTGACTCAGGATATCTCTGAGCTCCATGGTTCTCTGGCTGTGACCTCCAGCTCCTCTTAGTGAGCACTGGGAGGAGACGTGATTGAATCTCTGAATTTGCCCCTGCCTTGCCATCTTGTTCCTGGTCCTTTTGCAGACGATACCTTTAGGAGAAGCAGCTCCCTTGCCACCCATTACCCCAGCTCAGCCCCTGTTTTCTGTCTCTGTGTTCCCTGCAGCTTTGCTGACTATGGCTGCATGCTGGAGATCCGTCAGGTGGAGCTGCTGGCCGACGGGAGGTCCTTGGTGGACACCATCGGCCGGCAGCGGTTCCGCGTGCTGAGCCGCGGCCACAGGGACGGCTACCACACCGCTGACATCGAGTTCCTGGAGGACAGGAAGGTGAGGGCAGGGCTGGGCAAAACCCTGGGCTGCAGCAGGACAGATCCTCCCCACAGACACCTGTGTCCCTCTTGGCTCTGTTCAGGTGTCCGGGGAGGAGTTGCAGGAGCTGCAGTGCCTGCACGAGAGCACCTATCACCTGGCCCAGCGGTTCTGTGAGCACGGGGACCTCACCTCCAGGCACATTCTGATGCAGCATGGACCACTGCCAGAGAAGGAGGAGGACATCCAGGTAATGCCCAGAGGGAAGGGATGCACCAAACACACAGAGTATCAAGAGAGCCTCTGAAGCAGTGCTGTTCCTGCTCCAACCACCCTGCTTCCCTACTTGGCTTCCCCCCAGGATGAACAAAAAAAATCCGTTTTTTCACCCCTGTTACAGCATCTCTTATCCAGACAGTTGGTAGGGCTTGTTTTGTACAACTGCTTGATGTTTCTTTATGGTTTTAAGCTGTTCTTGGAAACTGACCACTGAGTTCTAAAATCTTTCCCAGAGTCTTTTCTTAAATGAGGTCTGAGAAACTGAACTGTGTATGTTTGAAAACTTCTTGGGAAAAAGAAACCAAACAAATTGGCAAGGAGTCGAACCCTGCAGCTTGTTGAGTCTGCAGTCTCCTTTCTCACTGGGTCCTTTGAGACAGCCATAGCTGGCCAGAGGTAAGGAGTAAAAGGACAGGATCCAATTTGCTTGTTATACTGCTCTGACAAATTCAGATTCTGTAGGAGAAAAAAAATCCCAAAATTTAATTTTCAGTCCTTTAAGAAAGTGTTTCCTCTCTGGATCATTACAAATATACTCTTGTTGGCTTGTCCCAGGCTAAGGCTGTCCTGGCCAGCAGTCACATTAATGATGTGCTCAGGAATTACAAAAGAACTCACCCTCCTTCAGCTGAATCGAGCTTTTCCCTCTTGGTTTGGCTCAGGTTATAGAAAAGCCACTTAACAAAAGCAATGCTCAACAGCTGTGCCTGCCTGGCCTGCACCTCACCTCTTCAAGTGATGGCCAATGCCCCAAGAACACTGGCCATGCAGGATTTGGCCTGTGTTTGCAAAAAGCACCGCCTTAAACAAGGAAATGCACAAGATATTTCATTGTCTCTTTAGGATAGACTTTCTACGAGTTACAGATGAGATGAGATGCAGATCCAGATGAGCCAGGGGGCTCCCTGGGGATGCTTGTCTGGAATTTGAATTAGTTTGTCCAGCAGTTTTGAGCTTGGACAACAGAAGGGCTGTACAGATGAGTACCTTGGCCAAAGCTGGCTTTGCTATCCTGACAAGAGCAGCTCTGCCATCAGCAATGCAGCGATGCTGCATCCACCTCGCAGCTCCTGACGCGGGGGTCTCTCCCTCTCTCCTCCCCAGGCTTCAGCAGACGGCCCGACGTGGTGCTGGTGGCTGATCTCCATCCTGCCCCTGGACCCGTCCTACCATATGATTCTGTTAAGGAATTTTGGGGTCCCTCCACCCAACCGCCTCTGACCGCCCTGCCCTCCCTGGACTCACCTCCACCCTCGGCTTTCTCTCTGTGTGGTTTGAGTGTGGTTTGAGCCCTGCCTTCCATCCCCCAAAAAGTGATCTCAGCTGGCAGCGACACTGTGCCGTCCGTGCCGCCTCTGGAGCTGCTTGGTGCCCCTGCTGCTGTGCTGTGCCACCCGAGGGGATGCTGGGCTGCAGAGCTGGGTTGGTCTCCAAAGCCAAAAGCAGTGGCTGAGTGGCTTCTGCACTGAGGAGGATTCTCCTTAGGGGCAGGACTGAGTGCAGGGTTTGCCTCAGTTTGGGTTCTTCCACTTTGAAGGACAGCTAAGTTGAAGGACAACTTAGGATCATGTGGTAGATGATCCGGATTCCCACAGGAAATTTAGAGGCTGGGGAGAGGTGGCACTGGGGAAGCAGAGAAGTTCCAAAAGCTTCCTTTGGAGGATGCTGACGGCTCTGCCTCTGCTTACAGCTTTGTGTTTGAACAAGAAGAAAGGTTAAATTAAACTCAAACTCATGGTCTTGCTCCCAGCCACCTCCACGGCCACATGGTGAGGAGATGGTTGTATTTGAATGCTCTCAGGTCCAGACCCCCCCTTCCCACTGCTCTGCTCGGTGCTGTGCTGTTTGCTGGCCAGACCCTTCCCCGGGCACTGCCAGCCACTCCCCTCCCTGCCGGCTCCAGTGCTGTGAAATGCCGTGGGAGGGGGAATTCTGTCAGCTTTGGTGCTTGTCCCCTACCCAAAGGCTGCTGTTCCCCACCCTGGCTGGGTTCAGGTTACAGGGCTGCACCTGGGGCTGGGAGGAGCTGATAGCACAAGGGAGTTAAGTCTGGAAGTTCTGTTGTGACACTTTCTGTTCCTTGACTAATGCAATTTCCCCCTGTTCTGTGTTTGTTGTGAACTTTCTGCTTCCTCAGGAGAAAATCAGGATCTCAGCCGAGGCTGGACCCTTGCACTTGGGACCCAGAATAGTTCAGGATCCCCCCAAAGAGCACAGTGAAGTCAAAGGGATCCAAATCTCTGGATTGGAGGGAGGGGGCAGGATCAGTGACCCAGGGCAGGAGCCACATGTGAGAGGAGCGAGTGCTCGGCTGCTGCTTGTCTCTAGACACAGGGCAAAGACTCTGGACAGACCAGGCCTCCATTGAAATCCTGAAGATTTGGGATTTTTGTCTTTCATCCATAATTTCAGTGGCTTTGGGTTCAATTGCAGGAGTGACATCCACCTAGTTGGATTAACACTGCTTCTGGAATTTTATCCCTGCGTTTCTCAAAGGCACCACACCCCCTCAGAGAGCTGTTGGATGTGTGTGGGAGAGAAAATCAGGGCACTGATCCTTACTGCAGGTGGTGCTGGGCTGGGCCTGGGTGGGACACTGGCTCCAGAGAGCTCCCTGCTCAGGGCCACCACCTTCCCCTGTCCTGTCTCCGGGAGTGGGCAGTCCCTGTCCCTCTGTCCATCCAAGTGCCTCCCTGCAGTGACAGTCAGGAGCAGGGCTGGCTCCCCAGGAACCTCTGTGAGCACAGGGCAGCTGAGGACAGCTCAGAGCTGGAGCTGCTCCTCCACCTTTGAGCCACAGTGCTGGCCCAGGAGCACCACGACTGCCAAGGAGCCATTTCCCTGGGATGTCAGATTGGCAGGGCTGGGGCAGGGGATGGAGGGATGCTTGGCACTCCCAGGGCAGGTGGCAGGGTGACACTGGCGTTCAGGAAGTGCCTTTCTTTTCCCCAGGGTCAGTGTGGGCTCACCCTGTGACATCCCCACCCCAAGGCACTCACCTGCCCCCTGAGCTGCTGCTTCCCCAGGGCTGGGACCACTCCAGCAAGGGGTTGGCATGGGGGGCATGCAGGAGATCCCCTGTCACACCGGGGAGGAGCCAGGGCCCAGAGCCACCTCTGCCTGGCTGCTTTGGGAAGGGATCCGTGCAAATTGCTCCAGTTTGCTTGGAGCACCTTTGTGGTTTTTATTACTGTCTTTGCTCTTGGAGTTACATTTTCTTTCAGGTCGTTGGAATAAAGACCTTTGTTGTTGTTGTTGTTGTTTTGTTGCTGGTGTTTAACTTTCAGCTGCTCATTAATAAAAGTGCTTGGGGATCCCCAGGGAGATTTGGGGACACCTGGAGAGGTCACACCTTGGTCTCCAGACAGCGAGGTAGGCCCAGTGACCACGGTCCAGCAAAGGCAGATGGCAACAAGGGGAAGGAAAAAAGTGGTTTTGCTCACAGAATGTGTGTGAAACAAGACGGGAGGAATGAGCCCCTGCCTGTCATTGCAGCTAAGGGCTGTGGGGAACGATGGGATGGGATGGGATGGGAGATGAGCCCGTAGAGATGCTGGCCAGTGTGGGATGACCCTGGAGGCAATGTCCCCAAATGCTGTGGCCAGCATCTGTCCCTGTCCTGCCTTTGCAGCCTTGGGCAGAGGGCTGTGGGCTGGGAGCAGGTTAGCTTCTGGCAGCTGGCATTAGGGATGAGAGGTGATCCAGGGAGATGTGCATGGGGTCTAAAATGAGAGGGTGGTTCTGGATGGAAGGTGATGTCCTGCTGGGACAGCTCTCACCTGTCTCTTGCTCCCATCTCTTCCCTCTGCTTCCCAAGGTGCCATCCAGAGCAAGGACAAGAAGGGAACTGCCCAGCTGTGCTGTGCTCCTTTCCTGGGAACGTGGGACAGCTGCAGCAGAGAGGGAGAGGCTCAAGTGGGCTGAGGTGGCAGAGAACCCTCAACAGAACCCACCCCTCAGAGCAGTGTCCCTGCCATGCCATTAACAACTGCCTCCGCTGCAGAGAAGCAGCTGTGCCCTGCTGAAGCCCAGCTGTGCCTGTGGCGGGTGCCAGCCCCTTTGGTGTCTCTGGCAGCCCAAGCCTGTTCCTGGTGAGTGCCCAGGAGCTGGAGCTGCCCGGGATCCCCGTGCCGTGCTGCCCTGCTCCCACTAGGTGTCAGGAAGAGGCTGAGTGCGGGCGAGGAGGGAGGCACAGCAGAAGGGATGTGCAGCACTGGCTCTTGCCAGAGCCTTGGCTTTTCTCTCCCAGCCCTGGCCCCATCTGGGCTGCTCTGGGCTCTCCATCAGCCCAGGAGAGCTGGGGCCCTGTGCAGGTCACTGTGAGCCCACCTCCAGCTCCCCAGGCACACAAGGTCTGTGCTGCAGGCTTGTCTCCCTACTCCTGCCAGTTTGCTCTCTTGGCACTGGGGCATTTGGGGTGTCCTGCTCCCCTTCATCAGTGCCCAAGCAGAAAGGGACCTGGGGGCACTGGTGACTGAACCAGCAGTGTGCCCTGGTGGCCAGGAAGGACAAGGGCTCCTGGCCTGGGTCAGGAATGGTGTGGCCAGCAGGAGCAGGGAGGGCATTGTGCCCCTGTGCTCAGCACTGGTGGGGCCACACCCTGAGTGCTGTGCCCAGCTCTGGGCCCTCAGTTTGGGAAGGACTTTGAGACCCTTGAGCATGTCCAGAGAGGACAACGAGGCTGGGAACACAAACCCTGTGAGGAACCCCTGAGGGAGCTGGGGGTGCTCAGCCTGGAGAAAAGGAGACTCAGGGCTGCCCCCATCACTCTGCACAGCTCCTGAAAGGTGCCTGTGCTCAGCTGGGGCTGGGCTCTTTCTCCAGGCAACACTGACACAACCAGAGCACACAGCCTCAAGCTGCACCAAGGGAAATACAGGTTGGATAGCAGGGAAAAGTTTTTTATGGCAAGAGTGATAAAGTTCTGTAATGGTCTGGTGGTGGAGTCACCATCCCTGGGTGTGTTTAACAAAGCCTGGATGTGGCACTGGATGCCAGGGTTTAGTTGAGGTCCCCACTTCCATCACCCCAAAATGGGACGCCCCCAACAGCACCATTGCCTCCCTTCCTGTTCCACACCTTCAAATGCAGACATGGGTGACAACTTCCCTCACCTAAAAGTGTAGGCAGGCAATTAGATAAAGAGGTAAATAATTAATACAGCAGGTGTCAGACTGTGCCTCATCTTTCTTTAACAAATGGTGCATTTCCAAACTAATTAGACCAGTCGGTACTTGAGAGAACGGAAAATCAACACAAGATTGTTCGAGCTAAGATTCTCTTCTCTAGCAATGGAAGTACACGTTAAAGTTAATGAAGGTGGGAAGAAAAAGGAAAAAAACAGCACCTAATTTTTTTTCCACACTTTAGCAATACCAGTTGGTGCATTGAAAGATGGGTTGTATTGTTCTTGCTTTTTCAGAAGAAACAAAAAAAAAAAAAAAAAAGCAAAGGAAGGCAATGAAGACAGATGTGCCGTCTCTTTCAAGAAACTCACCCACGGGATGTATTCAAAGCTGGAAAATGACAAGTGATGAAAAAAACCTGACTCAAAGTCACTGCTGAAGAAGTTGGAGTGGGACCTGCCTATTCACCTGGAGAAACATTGAACATCCTTAGTTAGAAGGGACCCACAAGGACATCGAGTCCAACTCCTGGCCCTGCACAGGACAGCCCCAAAAATCACACCATGACAACGTTTGGGATCTCACAATGGTGCTGTCCCTTCCTCTGGCCAGGCTGCATGAGGGGGTGAAATTCACCCCTGTCCTGTTCAGAGCAGAGTGGGGTGATCCTGCTGAAGGTGACCCAGGGCAGAGATCAAAGGCTGCTGCACAAATGCCTTTGTCTCCCGTGCATTTTGGAGGTGCTGCACTGGCATTCCCTGGCTGTGCTGCACGTGGCAACTGTGCAAAGCCAAGCCCTGATCTGGGATGATGCATCAGGTGGAGCTGCCTTAGCACGACGGTCGGTAATTCTCTCCATTAATAAACTGATTTACAGTGACAGCCTTTTTCCAAAGGCTTTTCCAAACCCATTTAGCTCCCTCACACCAGCAATTCTACCAACCTGCTACTGAGAAGCTCTGGATTTGGGACAGCAGCAAGGGGCTGCCTCCCAGCCCTCCCACACCACCTGATTCAGGGCCACCTCTCAGCCCCTGGGAGCACCTGGAGAAGGGATTAACCCCTGAGTTTCTGCCCACAGCCACAGCCACATCCATCCCAAGTGCCCATTGGTGATTTGGCCTCTCCTTGCTGATTCCTGATTTCACAAACCCCTTTGAGCCCAGGCAAAATATTTACAGGACTGATTAAATATCAAGGAAATGGGAAACTTGTTAAAAGTGTAGAACTTACATAAATACAGCATTATTAAAATAAAATGTGACTTTTAGCAAGGACAGCTCTCTCAGCTGGTCTGTGTTTACCTTAATTGTTTCCCTCCGTTAATTACAGTCTGAGAGGAAGACTTGTGCAAATTGAAATAAATTAATCAAATTTGTTTAGAGTTTTGTGTGTCTGGCTTATGGGGATTGCAATTAAGCTGGTATGTTTGGTGTATTAAATTACATTGCCCAGATCTATTCTTCCCTTTTCAAGCACCATGAATGTGAAAAGGCAGAAGTCAGTGACAATTAAAGGGTAAACAAGCAGTGTGAGTGATGGTTATTTTAGCTCCTGTGCCTCAAGAATTTCACTCTTTGCAAGAATTGAGGCTCATTCTGTAATAAATAGATCACCAGCTCTGTGCTATGAAAGATAAAGGGGAGATGGTGGAGCAGAGATCAGGTCACATCCCAGCTCTGCCCTGGCAGTGGAACAGTGACGTGGGTGGGAGTTGAGTCCAATTCTCCAGGAAAATCAGGCTCTGTGACTCAGCAGCCCTGCGTGTGTTCCTGCTCGTTCCCACCAGCAGCTGCCCAGTACCACCCACGTTTGACACAGGGGAAGAGGATTCCAGATATACCCAGGTCTTGGCAAGGTCTGTGAAAATGAGAAATTAAACGGGTAAAAAAAAATGCATCTTCCTAATGGGGAGGGGAAGGGGATGCTCAGCCAGCAGAGAATCTACACCACAGTTTTTTTTCGGGATGAGTATTAAAGAGGAAACCCTGCTTCACTGGTCTGACTTGATCTTATCTGGTCTTGTCCCAAACAGCCACAGGAGCAGGCTGAGTGTGGACTTGCTCCAAGACCCTCCAGCCCCATGGAGAAGTGCAGCCAAACTTCATGAGGGATTCCAGCTCAGACTAAGGAGAATGGTGCAGTTTCCTCTCTAGAGTAAAAAGGAATTCTGGGGAGAGGAAAAAGAAAAGAAGAGAATCCAAATTTCAGCTGGCGGAGCTGCCCACCCAAGGTGACTCCTGGGGGATGGTTCTTGCAGCTCTGACTCAGGCAATGGGGCCAGGCAGGAGGTGAGGAGGGTGTCCAGAGCTGTGGGGCACAGACACCCAGGGAACTGCTCTTCAGAGCCACGGCCAAGGTGTAGGGTGCTTCACTCCCCTCCCTCGTGACGCATCTGTGAAACCACAGAGGATGCAAAACTCACCCCTGTCACTTCCCTCCCATCCCATCCCTCCACTGTTGGTATCTTTAGCCTGTCACAGTGACCCTGAGAAGAGTTAGAAAGTCTCTTTTCCCAGCCCGGCACTTGAAGAAGGAGTCAGAGCTCTTCATTTCTCGGTCTCAAGGTTGTTTATTGCGTCTTATCTATAAAAAATTTTCTCCTGCCCTGCCAAGGTCCATCCAGCAGGACAGTTCCAGGCACTCTGCCTGCCCCCAGGGCAGTGTTATGTCTTTATACTAAAAACTACGTATACAATGTTTACAATTACTTTCCAATCCCTATCACCTATGTTAGACAGTGAGCTTCTACTCTAAACCAATCCAAAAGTGCCAACATCACAGCAGAGGATGGAGGCCAAGAAGAAGAAGGAGAAAGGCTGGACATGCCCAGTTCCCTCCATCTTGCCTCCTGAACCCCCATACCAAAAACCTCAAAAATCTACTTTTCCACCCCATGATAAATTCACTATCATTCTACCTAAACTGTTGTGGCTTGCTGATCTTCATACAAGGTTGGTAATTTGCTCCACGGGTCATAATCAAACCCACAGGTGTTCTGGGCTCTGTGCCAGGGCTTCTGAGCCCCCTGGCAGGGGTCCTGGCCATCCTGGAGAGCCAGAGGGATGTTCTGGGGTCCCACACTCCGCTGCTGCCCTGAGCCATGCTCAGTCCAGAAGACCCTTTGCTGTTTGTGTTCCAGCTAAACCCCCTCCATTGTGCCCCAACAGGAGCAGATTCCCATGGGAATTCCCATTGGCATTGCTGTGCTGAACAACCCTACGCTGTTCCCACCTGCTCCCACTGCTCTGGGCTCTGCTGGGAGGGCAGGAGGACAAAGCCTGGTCATAAATAGAGGGTGAGCAGGGATGCCAGGGCCCAGCAGTGTCTGGCAGAAATGTTTCCTGCAAGCAAACCCTTTCACCTGGCCATCTCCTGAGCCCTGATGATGAATGGAGTGGCTGGGCTGCAATAGGATTTCCACCCAGAATATTGGCTGGATGATAAAGGAGTCTGTCTGTGGTGATAATTGCACCATAAATAGCTCTGGCTTCGGCAGGGAAGAGTGAGGCATTAGAAAACCTCACTCTCTGGATTCCTCCCACTTCCTTCCATCTTCCTTGCAGCTAACAAGCGGGGAGAGCTTCTCCTCGGTTTTTAGCAGCCACAAGAGGTTTATTGTGCTCAGACACAGCTGGGCACCTTCCTGCCCATAAATCTTAATAGCAAGAAAGGAGAGAGGGGGGAAAAAAAGCAGCCCAGTTGGGTGATTACTGAAAAGCAGCAGGTAGGGCTGGATTGTGGCACAGCTGTCCCTCCTCATTGTCTCTGCTGCTGTCTCACTGCCTCCTCCAGGGTTCCCCTGGCTCTTCTGAGCACTCCTGGGCACTTGGGGGTTATCATCCTCCTTTACTCCATTGATGGGAACTGAAAAGCTGCCAGCCAGCCCCAAACACTGAAAAATGAGCTCGAACTGGGGAGTGCTGTGAAAGTCAAGGCTGGAAAGAGGATAAATGTGACCAGATTGGAAGCTCTCTCTGGCTCCTGGCTTTTTGAGCCTGCAGAAAGTACATGGATGCCTTGTCTTTTCTTCCCCTCCCCGCCAAAAAAAACCAAACTATGGGAAATGGATCTGACTTCACTGGTACGGTTTTCTGCCCTTGAATTCCAGAAGATATTGAAAAACAGAGGGTTTAACCCCTCACATTAAATGCAGGTTCACCTGAGCTCTGTCCTCTGCACAGATTTACTCAGTGCTCACACTCAGCCACCAGGAGCTTTGGGGAGTGTGGTGGAAATGGAAAAAGTGGTCAGGACTGAATGGAGTAATTTCCTCATTAAATTTTATTCATGGGTCAGTGGATTGCTGCTGTGGCTTTTCTTTTTCTCATGTGCAGTGCCCAGATTTGCTGCAAAAAGCTAAAGGATGGACTGTGTAGCACAAATCCTTTTTACAAGCTCGGAGACCCTGCAAGGCCCTGGTCAAAAGTTAAACCTTGAGGAGTCAGGTGTGACATATCCCAAATGCTGTGAAAATCCCATTCTTGGTTCCTGGTCCCAGCTCAGACTGAGGGGTTACATCATCCCATTGTAACTCAGACACACTGAAATCACTATTGCTTTTCTAGGAAGGTGATTAAATCTATTTTTTTTTAGAATTTCGAAGAGTCAAAATTTTAGAATTTTGAATTATTCTCCTTCCTGGACAATTTATAAAGCTCCCACAAATAACTGCAATAGGAGGAGGGCAAGTTTTATTCTCAGATGGGAAAAGAGATGCTTAAAAGGCAATTTTTAAAGACATTGAGTAGAACTGGGGGAAATCCATGCCCAGTGTCCAGGAGAACCATTCAGCTGGGGCTCACACTGGCAGGAACAGGAGCAGCTCTCTCCTTCCTGCACACAGTGCAGTGAAGGCTGCTAAGCAGGCAGAAGCTTTTCAGCTCCTGCACAAACCTATAAGCTCCCCCAAAACTTCCTCTCCTGCACACCCAACAAATCCAAATATAGAACATGATTTTTCTTCTTCTTCTTTATTTTGTATTGCTGCCATACAGGAGTGTTTGAAGCAAAACGATTTACCCTGTTAAAGCTTTGGATTTGCAAGTTGAAAGCTTTCACAGTTCCAGGTGCACCCAAAAAGATAAGGGAGCCTGGAGGTACCCTGTTGTAGCTGGAAATAGAGAAATAAAGCTGTGATTAATTTGAAGGTAGTTCTTAATGCTCATTATTTCTTCATCATCTACTGCTATTATTACAGTGGCCTCACCTAAGCTGATACAGGATAGCACAAACCCCTTAAAGCAAACAGGGGAGAGCTGTAAGGAGCATTTGAAAATGCCAGAGATCCCAAAAGCTTGGGACCAGGGAGGGAATGACTGGGCAGAGGAGAGCAGTGTGTTCCTCCCACTGGCTGCTCCTCCGCTGATGCCAAAGCTGTGGCAGGGCCAGCAGGGCATGGGATGTGCAGAGCACCAGTCCCTGCTGCAGGACCTTACTGGGATTCCTGGCAGGCTGTGTGAAACCTGCACTCACACAGCAGATCCCAACATTTCCTTGGCTGGACACAGAAGGAGGAAGAGAATCAGCCCAGGCTTTAGAAAATACAATGAGCCTGAAGAAGCAGCCTGGAAGCAGAAGGATCTGTGCTCTGGATGACTCAGTGGGATGAGGCAAGTCAGGGCTTTGTGGAAGAAGCTTTGGGAGAAAGAAGCCAGAGCTGAGATGAGATTAATCAAGTGGCAAGAGCTGCCCAGACATGGCTATTCTTGGCTGTTTTATTAGGAGGGAGATTAGTGCCTATGGTTCCTCAAAACAAGTTTCAAGGCAATTAAACAGGCTTTTCAACGGGTCCCTCCTTACTCAGCAGCTCTGCCTCATTCAGCCTGTCTGGCACGGGGATGGATTTATGTGAGCTTGGATGCTCTGGGTCTGCAGGAGCAGGAAATCCTCGTGGGGCTGCTCTGGCCTCCAGTCAGTGCAAACTGCCCCACCCCGAGCTCTGTGCCCTGGTTCTCCTGGGCTGTTCCCTGGCAGCAGCTCTGCCTGTGCCACCTGAACAGGCAGCTCTTCCTCCTCCTGCCTGCTCCAGGCTGGATTTGAAAGTCCTGTTGCTGAGGCGAGAGATTTGTGCCTCCAGCATCCCAGATCATCATCAAGAACACAGGGCTGGTGCACCCACCAGCCTGCTCTGGGGTGGGCAAAGCAAATACAGCCAATTTCTGGCATTAAAAAATTAAAACCAGGCCCACATAATGTTTCTGTAGCTGCAACAAATGAGTTCCATGGTTTGGAGCTGAAATAAGCTGTCAATGTTTGACTGTTTCTGGGAGTTAAAGCTTTATGCAAACGGTAGTGTGATTTTAGTCCAGGTCAGGAAAAAAAGACATCAATTCTGAAAGTTATTAATTTTCTTGTCCTTATTTCTGAAAGTCATTCTCTGTGTTTTATTTTGTCAGCTTTCTCTCTCTCCTGAAAGCTCAGTACCACCCACAGCACTGGGTACTGCTGAGCCCTGGCTCTAAAAGTCAAATCTCCTGCCTTCAGGGAGATGGAAACTAATCAATGAGCAATATTAAACAATATGAAAGCCTCAATGATTTTTACATTTCCCACAAAGGTCAGAGTCCCCCTGGCAGCTCCACTGAGGGAAAGGTGGCAGAGGGAGGTGACATATCTCAGGAAAAAAAGGTCTCACTGCCCTGTTTCCTGCAGAAGATGTTTTCTTATGTTAAGGGGAAGATCCCACTGCTGAGCAGGCTCAGGCTGGCTGGGCTGCTGGGCTTGTGCTGAACTGAATTTTGATTTTGCAGGAGCTCATGGGGCTGTCTCAGGTCTGGGCTTGCAGGGCTGGGTTTGCAGGGCAGTGGGGTCCAGCTGCTTTCCCGGTGTCTTTTCCCAGTCTGAGGGGTTGCAGGGCTTTGCTGGGAGCAGCATGATGCATCCAGGCTGCCCCAGGGATGCTCAGCAGAGCCTGCACTGGGATTGTGGGATCCTTCAACTGACTGAGGACACCTCACCTGCCCAGCAGCTGCTGCCTCCAGCTGCCTGAGGCTGGGGGTTTCTCTGGACAGGAGATTTTAGCCCAGATTCAGCCCTTGCTTTGGCACCTTGCCTCCCTTTCCAAAGGTGCTGGGATGCAGGGAGGGCTCTCATGACCCACTCTTAAGGGAGGGTGCAGGATGCAGCCCAGCCCATGGGAGCAGGTACCCATTAACCACAGAAAAGTCACAGAAACAGAAACCCTGAAGTATACCCACATCTCCATTGTTTTTCTCTGTACAGGCCCTTCTATTCCTCTGGCAGCAATAAGAATTTTAATAATTCCAAGGTGAAGATTAAATTTCTGATTTTGCACTTATTTTTGTTTCTGAGCTATCTTAACAAGTCTCTTCTCCCTGGGTCCAGGACTCGTGTCTCTGTTTAAGGATGATTACACTTAACTTTTATTTCTACATCCAATAATGTAAAGGGGTTGATAATATTGAGCACCAGTGTGAGAGACTCCCTAAAGGGAGACCAGTAATCAGTTGATCCTTGTTTCCATTCTAATAGCAACCTGGTTAAAATCGAAATCTTTTATTTTGAGCATTCCTGGTAGGGCTGACACAATATTTCAATCCAGCTAGAACTGCTCAAGACTCTTTTGTATTTAAGGTTTGTAAAAAAAACCCAAAACACTGCAATTAGCAAAACAAGGGAAGGAGAACAGCAGGAGGGACCTTGAATGATGCCAAGCTGCAGCAAGGCAGTGCTCACTGGAAAGCCAAGGAGCCAGGAGATTCTGGAGATTGCTGGGAGCCATTGCCTTTTCCATTCCAATTATTTCTCTCAAGTGCATTGTTAACTGACAGAAGTTGGTCTCCTTCAAGTTTCTTGTCAAGCAATATATTGTTAGAAGGGATGAAAATCAGCAGGTGCTAATTCCATCTCAATGCCCCCCCCTCTCCCATCCCAGATCCTTCCATCTTCTTCATTTGCTCCTCTTAATAAGATTTTGTATATTGCTACTGCACCTGGTTACACACCACGGTTATGAACTTAATGTGCAAAGTTAAATGTAAACAGGATTAAAAAAAATCTTAGCAATTATAAAGCACTTGAAAGCATTCTCCCTCCTCCACTTTGCTAGCAGACTCTTCACTTTGCCTGTCTTGCAAACCCAGCATTGCAGTAATTTTCTGGGATAGCTTAACTCGTTCCAGGCATTTCAGCCAAAAAGGAGCATTAATTTCTGTGGTAGAAGTGGCACGAGAAAATGGAAAGTATTTGCCTTTATTTAACAGGAATGGGGGAAGGAATGAAAGAAAACTTCATTAAACTGAATTAAAAAATGTCAGGTGAACTTTTTTCTCCTTAAAACCAAGGACAAACATTTCTTAAAAATCCTGTGGCTTTAGAGGAAGACAAAGCCACAGCTGTAATTGCCTTTACCTGAGCAGAATTTGACTGTCAATCTGTACTCCTTGGTGATGTGCTTCTGTGCTCTTATAATCTGAGAATTTTTATTCTGGAGCCTTTAGCAGAGATGTCTAATTATCCATCTCATTTGGAGCCATTTCAGGTTTGGTAGAGGAAAACACCAGCAGCATCATTCCCGTGGGATGGGGATTTAAAGTACACATTAGGTCAGCATTTAGGAATAAAGCCAGAGTTTCTGTGGGGTGCTCAGGTCCTCCTCAGTGCAGCTAAACAACAGTTGTGAAATATTGTGCCTTGGTGCAAGCATCTGTCATCAGAGCCTCACAGGCTGTGAAGGCAGCTTGAGCTGATTGACCCCCCTGGCCCTGAGGGAATGATTGACTCTGAACACAGCTCACTCCTCCTCAGCTGCCCAGAGAGGAGCTGCTCGCTGCCAGGAGAAGGGAGAGACTCAGAAACAGCACATTCAGGTGGAACCGGAGGGCATTTAGGAAAATCCAGATCTACAGGCTGCAGCTATAGCGGGAGAGTGCTCTGCAGAGCCTGCCCAAGTGCTCCTGCTGCACACCAGGTGTTGGCATTTTGCTGTTTGTAGTTATAGCTGTACTTCAGAGTCTTCTAAGAGAAGCAGAAATTGCTCAACAATACAGCTAATTGGCAGCAAGTCAAAGTTCTGGCTGGCAGGAGGAACAGCTCGGCCTGAAGGGACCTGGTGGCTGCTGTGGGCGCAATGTCCCCACAGAGTGCACCAGGGCCACAGGGAGCTGCCTGAGCCCAGCCAGCCTCTGCTGAGATGCACATTCTGCTTTCTAATTTGCCTGAACTCTCAGCGGGCTGGCACCTTCTAATTTGCTGTTTGTTGCTGCTCTCCTAGAAGTCCAGCTGATTGCTCTGTTGGTGCCAGCAGATCAATCTCACTGCAATAGACTTATTTTTCTTCTCATCTTGAGGAGGTTAGTTTTCCAAACATCTGTGCTAACCTGCTGAGCTGAGTGAGATTGCTCTCTCTCATCTGTGCTGCTCTTGTGTGCTGCCAGGCACATCCTCAGCCCAGGGCAGGGCTGCAAGAGGGACCTGAGGCTGGCCAGCAGTTGGATTTTTATGTGCGTGGTGGGAGAATGGTGAGGGAGGAACACACAGAGAAAAGAAGTCCACAGAACTATTTTCAATGTCATTAGTTTTACGGTTTATTAAATTGAGTTTGTCTCGACAAGATGTGGTGGGAGACCGTGCAGGCTGGGCTGGCACAGAGCAGCCATGGAAGGAAGGACAGCCCAGCACTGCAGAGGTGGGGCTAGCACACCTCTCACCTCAGGAGAACTTTTAGGGCCTCTAAATTTAAAGATCTGCACAATCCAGCTCTCTGGGAGCATTTGCAGTCTGTGCACATCTCATGAAAGGAACTCATCTGCCCTATTCCCGTCCCTCTCACTGAGTGCAAACACACATTGTCCTCCTCAAGCTTTGTACTGGACAGCTGGAGCACCTGCATCACCCCCTGTGCCCCCAGGGAGCAGGAGCTGCTCCAGCTCTCTGCATTCCTGATGTTTGTTGGCACCTCTGTAGGGCACAGGATGGATTTTGCACGTAAGGCATCATCCAGCCTTCATGGGACCACCCTTCAAGGGGAAGCAAGTGACCCTGCAGCCTGACCCCTGTCAGAGAGGGGCTCAGCTGCTGCCTGGGCTGGTGGGAGGTGTGCAGTCTCTGCTCAGCCCCTTCCTTTGCTCAGCATCCACACTCTGGCACACTGCTAATGCAGCAAAGCTTTGCTTCTGACATCTTTAGAAGGGTTAGGGCAGAAATATCCTAGAAACCCAAGAAATAACTGTCATAAAGGAAGAGCATGTAATTTAGTACATTTTTAAAAAACCCAAGTCATTATTTCCTCAACACCAGAATTTGCTGAAAGCACTCCAAGTTCTGTTTTGCCAGTGCCACGGAACAAAATAATTGTGCAATTAGTAATGCATCTCACACTCCATGAAATGAAAGATTTTTTACTTTCAACAAGTACAAAATGTAGCATTTTGCTTTCCCATGGTGGGAGAGTGCTGGCCATTCCTTCCCCTCCTCCCTTTTTAACTGCACTGCAGTATGTAATTAATAAAGATAATAATAAACACGCTTCACAAAGCAGGAGGGATGTGAATGGCACAATGTGGATAGCTTGGCATGGCCAGAGCAGCCAGCAGCGCCCAGATATTCATTATAGCTCCCTGTGGAGGAGCTGTGCCCTCTCCAGCCCTGTCCATCACTGCTCCCAGGCGCTGTGAAACTGGGGCTGCTTGCCCAGGGTCAGGCTGGGGCGGGAGCCTGAGCAGGGCTTGTGTCTGCAGCCAGCAGCTCCTGCTTGCACAAGAGGGCTGCTGCTGATTCAGTCACCAGAGAGGTGTTTCTGGAGCTCCAGCATCCCCTCCAGAGACCAGTCTGTGCATGACAGGCTGGTGCATCCCCTTGGTGCTGGCCTGGCCCGTGGGAAAGGCTCTGCCATAACTTGCCTGGTCGGTATTTGGAGGCACACAAAGCTGTTGCCTGGGGGATGGCATCCTCCTCCCTGCTAGGTACTGCTGGATAAACCGCTCTCCCTGCCCTTCAGCGCACACTGAGCCTGCTGCTGTGATGGGAAGCTCTCCCAAACCCCTCTCAGAAATCCTCCTCCCCAGCACTGAGCCCCTCTCCCCTGGCTGCTCAGCTGCAGCGTGCTGGGAGAGGAGCAGCAGGGCCATGGCAGTGGGCAGTGACCACAGGGGTGGGCACACCTGGGGATGAGCTGCACACACAAGGATAGGCTCAAGTCCACTGCAGAGCCCAGCAAGGGTTTGCTCCCAGCCATGCTGCAGGAGAAGGAGATCCAAGGATGGGGCCTGTTGGACTCAGCCCTGCGGCCTCAGATGTGAATCACTGACCTTCAGCTGCAAACCAGCACCAGACAAGCGAGCTGATTTAATTAAACATATTTAAATTGCTTTGTACACCACACCATACTCAGCTCAGCTGTGAGAAGGGGTGGTGGGGAATTTAATTTTGAGGCTGCACCTCTATCTTGTGGCTACCCAGGGCATCTCTGAGCATCCCTCATCCCTCATCCCTCATCCCTCTCCCTGTGCCCAGCCCTGCAGCTCAGGTTTCCATGGCATGCCGGCAGGGCAGGGAGGGCAGCCCGGCAGGGATCTGAGCAGGGAGGGGTTTTTTTGGTGCATGCTAACGAGGTGGAGCCTGGCAGAGGATGGAGCCAGCGGGGAGGGCGGCCGGGAGCCGGGAGCAGCTTATCGCTCCTCGGCAGACAGGGAGGCTCCAGGAGCCTGGGGCTGCTGCATAAATAAATAAAGCAAACATCAAACACCTCGACTGCCTGCAGTTCCTGGCCCGTGTGCCTTCCCCAGGGGTCCCAGCTGCGTTTTCCCTCCAGCAGCTGATGGGGGATGCTGCAGGCAAGCGGCAGCAGGCAGGGGTGCTGAGATTGCTTTTTGCCTAAAACGAAATTGCCTTGGAGATTAAATGCTGCTGCAGTCACAGAAGAACCAGAGCCATGGGGGCTGAAGCAAGGCCTGTCCGTGTGATAGAAAGCCCATGGACTGTTTTTCCCTGGAAAGAGAAGGCTTGTGCCAAGAAAAATCTGGAGGACAGGAGGCTGGAGGTGCTTGGGTGTGAAGCCAAAGGCACTCGGGGTGCTGCCATGGTGTGAGCAGTGCTGAGTCCCCTCACGCCTGCTCATGTGGTCTGACAATCCCTGGAATAGCACAGCCAGAACAAAAGCCTTCTGTGAAACGGCACAGGAGGGGTCTGGGCCCCCCAGCAGGCAGGGACCCTCCTGGCTCAGTCCTCCTTGTGTCACAGACCTCTTCTATGAAAAATCCTTTCCTTAGGATTTTTCCTCCTGAGAAGCTGACAGGCCTCAGGAACAAAATGTAAACAATGGTTATCTGCTGCTGTGGAATGCAACAGGTGCATCTGTGATTGGCCCATGTTGGTTGTTTTTGATTAATGGCCAATCACAGCCCAACTGGCTCGGACTCTCTGTCCGAGACACAAGCCTTTGTTATTCATTCTTTCTTTTTCTATTCTTAACTAGCCTTCTGATGAAATCCTTTCTTCTATTCTTTTAGTATAGTTTTAATGTAATATATATAATAAAATAATAAATCAGCCTTCTGAAATATGGAGTCAGATCCACGTCTCTTCCCTCAACCTGAGATCCCTGTGAACACTGTCACACTCCTTGTGTGAGCAGCTGCTGCAGAACAGCATTTTTTGGGAGTGCTGGGATTTGGGGTCACGAGTGCGGCGCTTGGAGCTGGGGTTAGATGAGAGGGGGGAGTGCACTGTGCTGCCCTGCCTGGGCTCCTCCCTGGGCTTTGTCCCCAGTGCTTGTGCACGTTTTGGGTGAGTCTGGGTGCAGGGCAGACGTGTTCTCCTCTGCTTTTACAAGGTCTCAAAGATCCTGCTAAAGAAATGTGGCCTCTCACCTCCTTCACACACACACACACATGCACAGCCCTGTGCTTCTGCACAGTGTCACCAAAAACTCCCTGTGCTCTGACCTCAGTGCCAGCAAGGGCCAACTGAATAAAAGAGAAAGATCTTCCCTAAAGACCAAGAGGCACAAATAGTGCTTGAATCTTAGCAGAATCCTGAGCCGGAATGGATATTGGATGTCAAGGAGAGAGCTAGAGGTCTGGAAGGAAACACCAAGGGGAGATGGGATGAGCTGCCAGCTGGCTGTGCACCAAGAACTGGTCAGGAGACACCTCCCTTTGCCAAAAAGGACACCTATCCCAGTGAAACCAGACAGGAAAATGTGTAACAGGAGAGATGGGGATGGAAGAAATGGTCACAGGAACTATATAATGACAGGAGGAGGTGAAGTCTGGGTACTACAAGAATGCATCAATAGCCCTCAGTATAAAAGCCTTCCTGTAGCATTTCTGTGCTCATGGAGGCAAACAAAGGCAGTAACACCTCTTCACACGGCTACCAAGCTTTGTGCATGGAGCTCTACCAGCTTTCCTTCCCTCTG